>NC_089422.1:8875000-9240812 GCF_013426205.1 Metarhizium brunneum | reverse complement strand
TAAAAGCTTCTAGAAATTTACTTTTAATGATCAAAGCTTAAACTAATTCTAGACTGTGGGCCGTTGTATTAGTTGAAGCTATTTACTTGTAGGGCTGCAATTCAAGCTTCAAGCCACTTGCGTCGTCATCTCCCCCTCTTTTAAGCAAATACTTTATTCGCCACATGCCAAGCCGTTGCAACCGTGATTGGCAGTTATCATCGTGGAGGTAAACGAGGAGTCAGAAATGACATTCCAAAAGGGCCGCTAAATTTACATGGATTGACTTCTGCATATGTAAGCATGATACGTGCCACCAAGTACTGCAATGTCTGAATTTCACTCTCCCTCTTCCGGAATTCAGGACACAGCGCCAAGGTTTATAGAGGCAGCAAGAACCAACACAAATCATCAGAGCGGCCATGAATTACAGCATTGTCTGGAGCAACTCAAGGTTATTATGGGGGCGGGTGTGGATTTCCTGGAATCGGCGGAGACATATGAGACTCCGACTGTAAGCACCAGTTGACTGTGATTGAACCAGTCCATTACAATCTTGTCAGTAACTGGTGGCTTTCGTACACGCCAGGGTATGGAGGCCGCAGTGAAAGAAGGCAGGGTGCTTGTGACTTGTAACGGCCGGCGACTTTGAGCCCACGTCTCCCCAAAATGGTGTTGAATGAGAAATTGTCAAATGACAATGCAAGGCTGTACGCGAGGAGGGTCCCATCGCCCTGGCTTGCAGAAAGACTTGGTATAACCGCCATTACCGGTGGTGTGACATTGTAAGTCGATAGGCAGACGTGATATGTTGCCTCAAAATAGAATCAGCTAATTATAGTGACATGTAAACCCGGTACTAGGAGGCAACACACAAAATGATCACAATCAAGCACGACGCTACAACTTACACAACACCAAGATACGTACATATCTATAACCTACCCTATAGGCTAATAACGATCTCATTATTGGTATAAGGGAGTGAGGAGTCAGTAGACCTCAGGTATGCATGGAAACTACGATAACTCATAGATATGTTCCATAGAGACTAGAATGTCTTACAGACTGCTGCGTTTATCTGTTCTTCGGACAGTACTCGGTACCCGTTGGCTATTCTAGGAGCACATTGTTAGTGGAATAACATCGCTGTCGCACCTGCTTTGTCTCGGAAGTTTATGGAGAACAGGTACCGGTTATATCCAGAGAAATAGAAGGATACATACGTAGAGGATGTAGGTCTAGGCCAGCCTTGTCACAGTGAGATATAAACTTGTTTCACAGTCGAAATACCCAGTCAAGATCAACACCCTGATAAGGTAACATCAAGGACCACCTTTCCACAGCCGACACTCCACAATGCTGCGAGGTCTCGGAACAATGCAAGACTCAGATTTGTCACGCCAGCCCAGCTCTGAGAGCATTATTACCAATCATCCCCCGGATAGCCCCGGCGGATAACACCCGAAGTCGACCAGGGTCAGATCATCCTAAACGCGACCCGACGAACGCGGCTTCTTTGCCTTGCTCATCGTCCTTGGCCCCCTTTTGTCGACTCAATTCCTTGCCTTGTTAACCAACGTCGCCCAGGACATCTCGCTCATTGACCGAAGAAATGCTCTCTTTCCTCAGGCGTGGAGATGTCGAGCGGACAAACAGCGCAGACAATAACCCCGTCATGTACGAGGGCGGCGCCTCGTCCGTCTTATTCCACCCGCCCAACTCCAAATCCGCCATGACACACACCATCCCCCCTACATCCGCAGAAAACGGCACATCCATTGTCCAGCCTCCCTTTCACTATCACGTATACCAAGCGGAAACGTTCCGCGTTCAGTCCGGCATCGGCCACTTCTTCCGCGGGATAGATGCCGGCGTTTGGAAGGTCCTCTCGGCAGAGCCGGGCGTCGAGTCGACGGCCACTGTTGGGCCATGCACATATCACCGCTTCGAGAATGCGTCCAAGACGGAAGACCTTGTTGTAGATATTCAGCTCGACCCCGAGAACTACGAGGGTGAGCAGCGCTTTTTCCGAAACTTTTTCGGCTATCTCAACGACTGCAAGCGCGCCAACAAGACGCCGAGCTTTTTCCAGCTCATGGTGATACTGCACAGCGCTGATACCCCGTTGGCATTGCCGCTGCCCAGTCACAGGCTTGGCGTCCTTGTGAGCAGGCTGTTCTTGATTATAGTCGCCTTTTGGGGGCGATGGATCATGGGCTACAAGTCCACATACCCCGAATATTATCAGCCGAGGAAGTCGATTTGAAATCTGGTGGCGGTTCGCAAGTGCTAAACTTGGGGGACTTGCCTCGTGTTTGCGGTTTCGGTGTTGAAACGCGTGTCTATTTGGTAGGACGGTGACGCGTACGTGATGTCAAGTGATGCGGTATGCATCAAGAGATGGAGGCATGAGCCCGAGCCGAGGACCTCAAACGACTAGTATATGAGTACATGATGGGAAATGATTCAATTTGCTAGCACAACTCTACCATAGCGCTGCTCTATTCCTTCTTGTCGTATTTCAACTTTGAAACCGTCCAGACCTCAATGGCCCAGTTGCACCCTCGGGTTCCGTAGGAGCTGAATTCCACCGTGACTTGCGAGCTGCCCACGGTTCCATTATGCATCTTGAACCATCCATTGCTAGTATCATTCCAGTACGAGTTGACGCGGAAGCCCAGGATGACATCCTCGCTATCCCCCAGGGTAAAGGTGCCCTTTTGACTCGCAGCCAACGCATAGTCCCTGGCAAAGTCCTCGCGGCGATACTTGACATCACTCGCGAGAGCGCTATACTTGGCGTTCCCATGCACGCCGAGGATGCCACTGGACCATTCTTTGGTATTGAACGCTTCTATCCAGTCACTACCGAGTGTCAGTCAATATCGATGATGAAGCATGAAATCATGCAGGGAACACGACATCGTGGCAAAAAGGTCTATACCTACCCTGGGCTAAAGTTCTTTCTCTCAAGCTTCTTCGCATCGTCAATGAGGTCCTGCCGTAGTCGCCAGCGGTCCGCCTCTTCCGTGCATTCGTTGACCCTGGCCTGTATCTGCGCAATGCCACCTTTATCAGCGACGTCAATGGTCTTGATTTCGTCGCAGAGCGCTGAGATTTTGATCGCGAACCCTGCGGCCTGCGTCATGGGCGATGCGAGCAGCTGCGTCTGCGCCATGTACAGCGACTGATAGAGAAGCTCCAGCGCTGGGCCCAAGAAACTGAACTGCTTCTGGGGGATGGGGATCCTCTGGTCGACCACGGAGTAGTGGCACAGCATGCCAATGTACGGCTCGGTCTTGTACTCCTTGACGAAATGGTCGTATGCGGCCTGCACTTCGTCAATCTTGTTGGTCTTGCTCGTCGAGGCAGGCTGGCCCTTGACTCCGCTCATGGCAATGTCGATGTCGGTCGACGCCCATTCGCTGGAGGACTTGCTGAGAGATTCAAAGACGGCGGAGAGGCTGCCGGCCTCGGTGAGGGTCGCCTCGAGCTTGGTCTTGATCTGGTTTCGGATGCTGGCGCTTGAAGTCCGGATGGTGCAGACGGCGTTGAATCGGGCGCGCGACAATGCGCCGTAGACAAAGTAATCGCCGTAGCGTTCTTGAAACTTGTTGATCCCGTCGGGACTTTGCAAGACGGACAGTGCGGCGGCGCTGAGCTTCAAGTCGGAAGTGTCTACTAGAGCGGGAGGATCTTCGACTGTGGCCGTAACGACCTGGACAAGGGAGGTGGAAGACGTCTGGACATTTCGAAGATAAGAGTTCTCAGTCTCGACTGATACCCCCTCCAGAGGAATTGTTGCCTTGACATCTGCCTTGATGCGAGACTTGAGCTCTTCGGCCGTGGTGATGAGATGCTTTTGAGTTTTGATACCAATGTGGCTGGGCTCCGTTGTGGCATGCGGGAAATTACTAAATGCAGAACTTCGCAATTTGCGATGCTATGTGCTCATTAGACGACAGATTCGGCATGAGACGGCATCTTTTGAGGACAACCTACGGCAACATCGTAGCCAGAGCCGAATGTGATGTGAGGGCCTGTCCAGCCAAGATTGAGATAGGTCTCGCTTTCGTTGCCTTGCGCCATCATGGTAGGGCTAGCGTTACCAAAGGTTTTGTCGAGGTTCTTTAAAGAAGGGTGGTAAGCTTGAGGTTGAAAGAAGTATCGTTGTTGAGTGGTATACACTGATTTCTTCGTGGGCTGTCGACTGGTTTAATATAAGATGGTATTGTCATAGACCAGCATCCCCGGCTTGATGTAGATTAATGTTGAGATCTAGAACGTCCAATAAGTCTGCCATGAAGTCCATATATTATCCACTAATGTAGCGCGCTCTCAGCCCCTCGGCAGGACCGTGAAGGCTTTCAAGCTGAAAGCTGAACTAATCTCCTGTCAGATATTATTCCAGAATCATCCGTGTGACGCTAGCGCCAATATTGAGGGCTTGGATACCAGCTGTAGGTACGGGAGGCATGGCCCTTTTCGCGCCCAGACTGCCAATAGACATGCAAGGCAGCCTTCAGCCCCGGCATCGGGCGTCTTGGCTCCGCCCGGACGGGACGGGCCGCCGCCGGTCACGGCACCGGAGAAGCCGTTGCAAAAGACGGGTACGTATTGACTTTCAATTCTCCACAATGCAATGTACGCAAAGCTGGGCAATTCGCCACCGGTCAGAGACAATAGTTGATCCTATAATCGCACCGCAGTCTTTCAGCAGCTGCTGTCGGTCATTGTGGTCTAGACCCCGTCGCTCTAGAGTTCCAGCCTCAATCGGCAGAGCTGATAAAACCCATGGCATTAAATTTCAGGCTCCGTAACTAAGATGCCGTGGAGCACCATATTCGCAGCCGTCGCGTCTGTCGCAACACAGTACACCTCCGTTGAGGAGCAGTTAAAGTTGGGCGTGCGTTACGTTGATATACGCCCCGTCCAGCACCGAGGCCGGTGGGTTTGCGGCCACTACTCCTAGATAGCATTGACTTGCCAGTTTTTATGCAGGGGGGGATGGTAGCGGACATGCAGCTAAAAGATGTTTTTTAGGAGAGTTTCACGACCGACGTGGCTCGAATGGCACTCACAGGCTAGTATAGCCGATGCCACTTTAAGCGGAGGAGGAACGGGAGCCTAATGGAGCCACACGATCTGAAAGATACTGTCGTGGTATGGGGTGTTGGTTCTTGGAGGAAGCAAGTCAAAGGCTGGACCTTCTAAATAGATGAAATTACCACCGCCGCTATGCATTACACATGCCTCTAGATCTGAAGATTGGTACCGTTGTAGTAGTGTTTTCGTAGAACTAATAGCACACAACTTAACTCACCCACATCTCCTTGATGAATGTTCGTGAGTAACGGGCACCTATAATTGCTCAGGCTACATCTGACCATGGTTTTAAAGTGGACCTAGATTCATTCACTGCATTTTAATGACATCAGTCTGTATCCTGATGGACTATTCCGTCATCCACAACATGATAGGCACTCGGCAAGCCGCCAATGACTATTTGATGGCCCTCCCGCTCAGCCTGGGCAACGGCGCATGACATACAGCAGTCGTCTTGTTACAGCTGTTTGACATTTTTCGAATTGTAAAGGAGCTGAGATTATTGATTCCGGTGGGCCAGCGTTACTCCGATTGCATTGTCAAACGATGGGGCCGGTTCAATGTTACACGGAAAAGGTCGAACCCTTGTCACATTTAATCACGGTTTTGGCTTTCAGAGGCTGCGTATAATCTGAAAGAACCAGGGGTGTCGAAAGACTCTGCCCACAGCCCTCCGCTGGCCTGAGATTCAGAATCCCAAGTGAATACCCAAAAAGTTGACGTCAATGGCGCTGGTGACTTGCCTTATCTAGCACTAAAGAATGTTGTAAAGGAAGTGAAGAAGACCAACCAAAATAAGACCTCCACTTGTAAGAGGCCTGCCCCTTTGGCAGAGTCGCTAAAACAAAGAACAAGGGCGGCGTCCTCGCGTCAAGCAGGACGCAAAGTCATCAGAAGGCTTGCTGTGCTCACCAAGCCCCGATGGAGTGATTGTAACAAGGGTTCAATGTGAAGGCTTGGAGCAAAAAGGAGCTCAATTCAATAATAATCTCGAAGGGTCTCTAAGGTCTTGAGTTGCTACGAGAGAGGAAGAGAAGGGTAAGCGCCTTATATACATGAAAGGAACGCCCGGGCCTAGGGTCCTTACCTAGGCACGTGTTCTAGCTGTGTAACTAACAAGTCCTGTATCGGCGAAGCCCCTTTATTGGGCTTCACGATCTGTTGGGCCTTTTCCGTGTAACAGTGATCGCACCTTGCTTCATAGTTGACTTTGCCTTTGGTCGACCCGACTTTGAGCAAATGATTGAAATCATAAAAGTCAGAACCGTAGTGTAGCATTTTATCGACCAGGTCGTGCTGTACAACCCGCGGATTGGTTAGAGTTGGGTGGGCAAGAGTACTTGGGTAGATTGTTGAAATACCGCTGCTGCTGCCTGGGTGGCCAAATTTGAGTGGGAGGTAGACTACGGAGTATATCTCCCGACATTAGGTCATTTACATGAATGAGAGCAAGGGGGTGACATTGTCCGCAGAAACGGCGCGCAAAAGCCCTTGGGCAGAACCTGGTCCGCTACGGCAATTGGACCTTTGCGCGTTCAAAGGGATTGGGCTGTGAAACACCAGGCCTCTGGTCACATTACATGAATGCAAGTAATTAAGAACTGGGCCACCGCATTGTTATCATGTCTCACCGAGTTCCGAGACTAGCTGACGGCGTTGGGTGTGCGAGCCGCTGCAGAAGATACATCCGCGCTGCAAATGAACTCGGCTACAGAGTATTTTCATTCCACTTTGCGACTACAACTAATGTGTTCAACATGGTTCGTATGAAGCCGCTGATAAAATTGGGATTTGCAAACTTTAAACAACACAAGGTGCTTTGCAACCCCTAGTGGGTACTTAAGATAGTTTTAACCATATTCCACTAACAAAAGCCTACAAGGCCGTGTAGCTCAATGGTAGAGCGTCTGACTACGCAGCGCAGTATTCCTAAAGTATCCTTATCCCGTAGTCAGAAGGTAGTGGGTTCGATTCCTGCCATGGCTAAATATTTTTGTTCCCTCCGCAATGAGGGCAAAAACTATGACACAGAGCTACTTCTTATTGACTAGTTCCATGGTATTTACTGATTTTCGACTTCCTTTTTTGTTTTTGACTGCAGCAACCATTGATTGGACCGTAAAAAATTACAATATGCTTGTTCAAGACATGTGTCTCGCGGGAGGGGTGAAAATGCTACCTCGTTCAGGGTCTAGGCGACTGCTCAACAGGCACGCAACCCCTATTCCAAGTAGCTACTTGAGATGCCACTGTTTGCTTTAGTCTGGCAAAAGACAATTCGTTTCTTCCTCAGCTCCAAGCAGACGAGCCGGAACATGAGCAACGTCCGACAACTATAAAAGGGTTCCTCTCCCCATGTGTTCAGCGGCCAGTAATTTCCAGAGACAGCCTTCCTTTTATCGCGTCGCCGAATTCCCACAATCCACTCTTCCCATTATCGCAACATGCATTTGTCTACATTTGCCGTTGTTGCCAGCCTCTCTGCCGTCTTGACTGCCCCAGCAGACTCGCCGGATGTTGCACTTTGAGACCCGAGCGTTTACTTCTGCAAGCATGGCGACTTTGAGCCACCATGTATTGGCATAGCGGGACCCCGGGCAGATGCGGCATGTTTGAAGCCATTCACCTGCAAGCAACGCTATTGCGCTCCTCTGGCTCTATGTCAACTCTGTGCTGCGCTTGCCGCTGTCAGATAACTTGGCTCAAAGTCAACCTACCGAGTGCATGGAATGATGAGGTGTCTTCGCTTCGTCCCGACCCGCAGGTTGAATCATGCCGTTTTTTTCAGTGAGTTTGTCCTCTTTGGCACTCGGGGCGCAGTTTTGCAACTTGGCAGCAACTAACGAGGTTACGTATTACAACTGCCAAGGCCCTTCGTTTGATGCCTCCTATCCTGGCTACAGCAATCTGATCTACGACGTCCCCGGATTCAACGACCAGATTAGCTCTTTTAGGTGCGACTACTAATCGGTCCGATTCAACGGCGACTCTGGCAGAGAGCAATCATCTAGAGACCCCGCTTCCACTACTCTGGCTGACACGTACTCTTATGGTTTATGTTTCCTCTGGATATGCGGCGGTTGGTGTAATAGTTTCCAAGGGCGGGCAGTCTCATGATGACTCTCATGGTTGCAAGGAGTTCTCCGCTGCAGTCTAAGTTCAACCGGCGAGTACTGTCACATAATAAGAAGTAATCTAAAATAAAACTGCGACAAATGGATATTTACGGCCCGATATCTCAGCGGAAGTGATTAATGCGTCGAGTACTCAGAGGACTTGCGTTGGATACATCTGTGTTGGATAAATCGCCTCTGTTGATAGAACAAGCCAACTCGGCGCAACTTCAGGCTCTCACAACGTCGGCTATCATGGTAATGCTTGGACGAAAAGAAGTAGTTGGGAAAATTTACAACATGGCCGTAGACAGAGCCTGCAGCACGAGGCACAAGAACAAACCAACCTATACGCCAACAGCTTCCTTCAAGTACTCCCTAATGGGGTCAAGGTCTGAGTGTAATGACAAGTAGAGTGATATTGACCACTCCCGCGTCTTCATCAAGCTGCTTGACCGTCCCCGAGTGCAGCACCAGCACCCTCGTTGACGCAGTTGCGGCCGGCGGTACAGGCCAACTTGTGAGACACTGTGACAAGGGCTCGGAAGGAGGGCTTGGAGCAATAAGGGCTCAATTCAATAATAATCTCGTAGGATGTCAAAGGTCCTGAGTTGCTAAGAGGAAGGAAGAGAAGGGTGACTGCTTTATATACATGAAAAGAACACCCGGGCCTAGGGTCCTTGCCCGGGCACGTGTTCTAGCCGTGTAACCAACAAGTCCTATATCGGCGTGAAGCCCCTTGATTGGGCTTCACGATCTGTTGGGCCTTTTCCGTGTAACAGACACGCCCACCTACAGTCAAATAATACCAAATCTGCAGCGAATAACAGCACCCTCACGGTCGAGAAGCAATGCTACCAGACCCTTGTCGCCCAGGTTCTGACGCTCCGTAGTTACTATAGAGCACCAACCTTTACCCTCCATCACTGCGCAACAAGAGATAATTTACCGTGCATGAGTTCCTAGAACTCGCGAAAACTTCAATTTCATCGTCATCTGACTTTCACTCTATCGTATAACCCAGCGAATCTTTAACCTGTTGATAATGTATCCAGTCTCCCCGTTACATGGGGAGATGCCGCGCAGGGATATTTCGCACAAACGACACGCTGGTATACATTGTCCCGACTCCCAACAAATCGCCAAGTACCACATGTACCCAAAACAACAATCCAGCACCCGGAGAATCGAAAATCTTCCCCAAACGTTCCTTACACCAGGCATAGTCTTTACCCCCAAAGTGCCATTCTAGTGTCGAGTGTTCATGTCGCCAACTTCGTCTTTGGCCCCGTCGACTGGGCCCTTATACGCTCCTGCACCCGCAGGATTAATTCCAGCGGCAGAAGCAAGGGCTCATCTCGCCCAAGTCGGCGATGCACGCGATCATCCGCAGTGGCTTCCCCTGCAAAGCATTCGTGCGCAAACAGCGGCACATTTAGCTCCGTCTCCATCGGTAACAAGGTGCTGCTTGCTGTCCGTCGAAAGGAGTCTTTTGCCATTTTTAAAAGTATTCGTCATGTCAAGTTGCACTTTGGAGCTTCTGATTATTCAGGACCGACAAATCTCAAGGCTTTTATGCTTCTTGTTACCAAGCCGTCTGCTATGAGATGAGGAGGCGAGAAACACACGATATATATTTTTGGGACCTTCATTCGCCATCTCGTTGGGTAGAGGGGCGACGGGGCCGGAGCATGTGCTCCGGTGGCATGACGTCTCAATAGTGCAATCCTTTGCAGTTTCCTTGATTCGATACGCCGGCCGCCAACATCATGCGTCCAGTCGGATTGGTCCCTGACCGCGCGATGCTATTTTGTACCCTGGCAGACGCACGCCCAACAGGAAGCCGCTCGCATCGGAGCTAGCTCCACGGAATGTGCTGGAACCATCTGCTCACAGTTCCTCAACTGGGGTTTCGCCATAGGAATCGGAAAGGACCTATCATTTTCTGCAAATGAACAAGATTTACGTCACTCGTAGATGCACCGGACGAAGCTATTGGACGCATGTGGAAGGAGCCGACACGTGCGGGCAAGATTACAGCTTCAAGTCGGCGGGTTTCAGAAAATGTACTTTTCATTGCATTGATTCATCATGCATCTTTTCGACTTGATAGGATTAGTTGCCGAGTGGCTTTGTATACAACACTCGTAGTTCCATTACCGGTGTAATTAGACAAAAACTCCTGGCCCCCGTAGCAAGCTTCCCTTGTAACTCCCCGTTATGAGTCCCTATGCCGAGGGATCTAGCTCGTATAAGAATGACAACATGCATGAATATTAAGTCAAAATCGAGTCGTCAGACTCCTTCATTCACAAACCGTCCACCTCCTTCTCCGCCACAGATCGAATAAGACGCTCGTACTTGGACTGTGCCTCTTGCTCTGGATCTTGAAGCTTTACTGGCAAGGCGGAAACAGTCGCCTTGTTACTGGATCCGGTGGTCCACAATACGCCGGGTTTTGGCGTCGTATTGTTATCTGTCTCCGGTTCGGATTTGGGTGTTGGGCTGCTTGCTTTGGAGTCCTCCACCACAGGGACAGCTTCCTGGGGATCAAAGTCCACCCGTGGCAGCCGCATGGCGAGCAACACGTACTCGGCTCGCGTCATGTTGTCCATCACATCGTCCATGTAACGGCGAACCTCGTCCTGTGGAGCAACAACGCGCGCCAGGTTCTCCAAATGTCGCCCCGTCGTGGTTTGCAGGCGGATCGTAACAGGCTGATAGTAGTCGAGCTTTGGATCACCCCCATACTCTGATGCGCTGCCCTTGCGAACAATCAAGAATGATGCAACCACATGCTGCCCGGACTGCGATGGCAAGAATTCCAAGATGCTGTATCTAGGAAACAAACATCTATCTCCTGACCCAAAATCAAACACTACTGCTGAAAGATCCGGCCGATTTACATGGCTTGATGCTTTCGATTTTATCTGCTGGTTCGCTTGTTGAGCCCCTTGCGGTGCTTGGGTCTTCGGCTGGGACGCAGCAGGAGACCCGTTTACGGGGGGCTGTCTAAGGGGTGAAGGTCCAGGTGTGGTGGTGGCCTTTGGTGTTATTTTCGCATCTCGATGTAGGCGGTCCAAAGTTTGCTTCAGATCCGTGGCATCGGTGAATCCAGGCTTCCCCTCGGCTATGCGACGAATCATGTCTTTTATCCGCTGGTTTTCAAGAGCAGTTTTTACCAAAAGGACGACCAACGGATCGCTTCGCGGAGGCGGTCGAAGTTCAGATGACTTCTGGTTCGGGTTTGAAGCAAGCACAATATCCAAAATGGTGCGAACCTCATCAGCGAAATACTTTACGGTTCGACCATCCACCAGTAGCCTATCGGCGGACGGGCCTTGCTGGCCACCTCGCTGCCGATACTCTGCATTCAGCTGGTCGATGATCTTTTGGAACTTGGCCAACTCCCCATCCTTTGCTTGTCCAACTGCGACCCTCTTCATCAAATCTCGAAGTTCGGGATCGGCAGAGGCCTTTTGGGCAAGCAACGCAATCACCGGGTCATTCGCCGCAGGTTTTGCTGCAGGAGCTGGCGCGGCTCTTGGTGCTGCTGGTGGTGGTCTATTGCTAGGCGCAGGAGGTTGGGCCTGATTAGGCGTGCCAGCAGGGCGAGACGCGGTGCTGGAGGATGGCCCAGCCGCTGGACTAGAGACAACAGCCTGCCTTGGTGGAGCGTTGGCCACGGGGCGGGTAATAAGTTGTGATGCCCCAGCAGGTTGGAGAGGAGTTTGTATTGTTGAAGATGGTGGATGTGCACCACTCGCAAGGGGAGCCGTGTTTGGAGGTGGAGAAGAATGTTGTGAGGCCTTGGGGGCTGGAGTAGGCGTCGGAGTGGAAGCCACCACCCCTTGTGACTGCGCTTGCGGCTGTCCTTGTTGGGGAGCAGATGGTTGCGCAGGCTGGGCAACGCTTGGGGGCCCTGGATTGGGAGATGATGTGGCTTTAACATGCATCTCTGCGGGAGAAGAGGCCGGCGGCACGGCTGGCAGAGCTGGGGATGACGACTTTGGTGATACTGGAGCAGCCGATGTAGGCGCCGCCGACGTAGAATATGTCGATACAGGTACAGCCCCGGCAGGAGTAGCGCCCGGGGTAGAAGCTGCTGGTGTCGCCATTGATGTCGGAGTGGTTGTAACAGGACTGGTAGGGATTGGCGGGGGCCGCATGGCCCCATTTGGAGGACCATATTGAAGAACAGGCCGTGCGAGAACAGGTTGTTGTGCCGGCGCTGAAGGGTTAGGGTGTGGTTGCTGCTGCTGCTGCTGCGGTTGTGGTTGCACAACGGTTGGTTGTTGCGGTTGACCTGTTGGTGTCGCTTGTCCGGGTGGCTGAGGGTTGGGTTTAAATCTCTGCTGCTGGTGAGGTAGCAGCTTGGACGTTTTAACAGCATACATGGTTGCTTCCACGATGTGCGGCTCGATGGTAAGCGTGACCAATCCAACTTTCATCATACTATCCTTGGGTGGATTATTTGGATCCTCTTGCAGCACGCCCTTGCGTTTGTGTGGTTTTGACCAAAACTTTTCGAACAGGCCTTCGCTGATCCACTTGTGCCGCGATCTCGAGAGCGATTCCGACATGACACCGCTGAAAATGCACGGTTAGCACAGGGGGGCATGAGAGGGGGGCATGAGGGGCAAGAAAGAGAAACTTTTTCTCCTGCTGAGTATGCTGGATGGATAGCCTTACCTCTCAGACACGGACTGGTATTCTTTGCAGGACAGGTTCGTTGGTTGAGGCTCTTCCACGGTAGGCAGAGGCTTTCCGACTTCGATTGACTTGGGCAGCGGAGGAGGAGGAGGCGGCGGCGGCGACGGTGTCGGTTCGCGAGGAGGCGGTTCTGCAACAGCTGGTGTTGACGACTGTCGAGTCGTAACATTTCGTTTCTTGGCCGCCTGCTCTTGACGGGCGGCGGCCCTTGGGGGCAACTTTCTTTTCCGCTCCATCACACGCGGCTGTGGCAGGACCAAGAAGTCCAAGAGTTCGGGTTTAATCGGCCAGCATGGAGCAATACATCATAAAGGTGCCATACGGGTCGGAGGCTGGCTTGTTGCACTCGTGATGGACGTTTCACGACGGCGGTCAGACGGGCGAGGCATTCGACGGCGACGCAGGGCTCGCAATGGACGTGTGTAGGCGCCAGCTGCCGCGGGACTCGATCAGAATAAGCAAGGAGAGAAATACGATAACCAAGTGCTGGCCCAGCCAGGACGACGTCTATGTTGTGATGCGTGATTGGTCTGGCTGGCCGAAGGAAGGCGGAGCCGGGTCAGCGAAGCGTGTTGGCGTGTTCGGAACGGCGCCACAGGCGATGCAGAGAGACGGCGAAATGACCGTGTCGATCAATCGAGGTCGGTTCAACGCTCAACGCACAAGGACGCAGCAGCCTCTCTACCCAGTGCTCCGGCTCGGTCAAGGGCGTGCAGGCTGGAGAACAGAAAACGAAGGCCAAGATCAGCGCGGCCAACAGGTCTGGTGTCAATCTGTCTGGTTGGTGTAACTGGCTGGTGGGCCAATTGAGCCAGTCACGTACCAGACCTGCTTGCAGCTGCCAGTGGCAGTGGCAGGAGCCTGCGCGGCCTGGCGCCGCTTTTACCATGTGACCAGCTGCCCTGGCTGTGTCGGGGCGCTAATCCTTTTTTGGGCAATGTTGGTAACCTACATTTTAACCCCAGCTAATCATTTCAAACAAATGTTGGGAGTTTTATGCGCCAAGAAATATTATTCCCTCCATGCAAAGCCTCAAGCGCGACAACGTTGACCTCCCGTCCGAGTTAACAATGCCTATTTTAGAGCCGCACAGAGCAACTGCCTTTCTGTCGTGCTCATCTTCCTCGGTAGGCCACAGCGATAATTCTGGCACATCCTGAATTAATTATTGTACTATTCTTCGTTCTATTCTCTGGTTCTTCCTTCTTCAGCTTTGGATATTTGTTAGAATTATCTAGTCAGTTGTCAATACTCACAAGACCGTTATACGACTGACTGACTTGTAGATTTGCTTCGAGCATCTGGGTTTTGCTCAATAGCCCTGACTAATATCCAGAAAGAATGTAAACATTATCTCTTGTGTGCAATTATTGAAGTCAAGTAAATGTTAGATCCCATTCTACCGACACACTTCTGCTATAATACTACGTATTAATATAATTCCTCCTACGCGTTGCGTTTGTTAGCGTTTCAAGTTTAAACTTACTGGCGTCCGCTAATAAAAGGAGGGTTTTAGTTTTCATGTTTTATTCACGCGGGAGTAAGTGCTGAAGGGTTAGGAGACTGAAAGTTGTCTTACACCGACTGGCAGTCGAATTGCGAGTAGCCACTCTGAGTAGTGTGAAAAAAGAAGTAGCAATAATGCTATGTAGCTTTATGAGTAGGAATAGGACCGACAACCATATCCAATATTGCGTACCATGTCAATTTATTGGGCCTTCTATACAAATGCTACATGTAACATCTTGGTTAAAGGATCATGGGCTATTGCTACATGTCGTGGTGTTATCAATAGTCTTTCGCGTTGGTTGACTCCTTTCCTTCCTTGTCGCTCGGCATAACTCATGTGATCGAATATATGCACAAGGAAGTGCGTTTGATAGCTGAGTGCGTGTCTTCTCCTCTTGGATTGACAGCGCCTGGCTCAACATTTTACATTCAGATGCCAACGTCCAATATGAATATCTTGGCCGTAATATTCGTTTTGCTATCTGTCCTTGGTGAATCTCGGATCCTGGAGCGTCCAACTCCTCTTTTATCAGGGTAATCTACCACTAAGTGGAAAGAAACGAGGACAGAGATGAGGCTAACAGACGACTGCAGACGACATATCCTTGCGGCGCACAAAAGAGAAAACAAGCCATCTCCTTGCCAAGTTTGCCACCCAGGCAGCTGTGGTTCTATGAGCTGCAATGTATCGAAACGTAGTCCGGTTACCATGGAGGAGCTTTTCCACGGCACTGCAGAAGAAAATCCCAGCATGAGACAAGGCTTGCTCAAGCGCCTTCTCCCCAACCCTCACCAAGATAAAGTAGGCCAATATCTCGAAAAGCAGAGCGAGAAACCCACGCTGCAGCCTCTGTGTCCATTCGAAGCCGGTGGGTTTGACTCGCCCAGCTTCTGCTATCAGACATCCTTTGCTGCAGCCGAGCTAACCAAGGGCCAGTTTCTCGCTGGGACGGCTCGCACCGAGCTTGTAGGCTGCACAGTCTTGGCCGTGGTTTCTGCTCGCGCCGTGTATATTGTCAGACGTGCCCTTGGATTCCCATGCCATGTATCCTTCATGCCTGCGTCGCAGCTAACCTGGGCTTGTTGTGTCACTTTTGGGAAGACATTCACTACGCACCACGGAGGCACCTGCGTGGTGCGTATGGATTCCAGCCGGTTCTCAACATGATCAGAGGCGAACGCAACACGACATATACAGCTGGACCGGCTCTCGACAGGTCTCTCTTCACCGGTCCGGATGACCACACACGGGCGTTTATGACGACGCCGCGCAACCGATCCACCGTCAACGACGAACTCTCGCAGCAGTATCCGGCAGAATACAAAAGCTTGTACGTAGCGCTTGGCTCGTGTTGGATATTCTGCAGTTTTACCTGTGACTGATAAGCCCGGAACACATAGGGTCGAGCTGCTCCAGGGAGTAGTACCCAGCATTGGCATCACCAAATACAACTATAATCCCGAACGAGAGAATGGCAAACCTAATGCTGGCGTGAAAAAGGCGAAACCATTCTGGAAGGGTGTTGCACTTTTTGAGTATGATCGCAATGCCGACGGCAAGAAGCACCCGGATTGGCGAATCTGGTTGGGGCAGACGAGCTTTAGGGGTAGCAACCTCGAGTTGCAGGTTGCTTGGGGGCCAGTTCATGGCACGCAGATGGAGAGTGTCATGTTGGTTGGCATGCCGAATGGTACATGTACAGCGATGAATATCCCAGCCTTAACCATATTATAGACATTGTCTCCGCTTGTACTCGGCCGTCCCCGGACTGCCAATAGAGATGGGCTTGGATACAGAAAACGAAACCGGCTGCGTGATTATACCTTGATCCCGCTGGCTGAAAGGCCTCGAAGCGTACACCCAATCAACTTGGGCAACTTGCCCAGTCCTACAACATATTGCAAGATCGTTTCGGAGCGAAACTCGGAAAATAAATTTATTTTCTGCTTGTATATGTGAAAATAATGCAGATCAAGGTATTCGAGATGTGGACACAGCTGAATAAGTTGCGAGATGCCTATGACGTTTTCTAACTTGGCAGCCTTGGCCAGGCAACTTTTGTGCGTGCCGGCATCGAAGACCCTATCGCAGATAAGGTCGTGGCAGTGGATGTGTGAGTATTTTGAGAAAATCTGACTTGCAGAGCTCAGGTCAGTGCAGACTGTTTATGCATTGACGTACAGAAGTGCTTGGCCAAACTCCATATCATTGATTGGTGTTGTTGCATATGAATCCGTCAAGACCTGCAAATGGCGTGGTTGATACAATTTCGTAGTTATGCTGCCTATTTCGGTCGTGTGCATAATCGAGGGTCTACGCTGTTGATATCCAATATACATACCGCTCGGGAGCCTATCTATGTACATACATTAAGTGTGCTCTCTTGGCTCTCTTCTCTCTTTGTAGCCCCGACCAACACCTTTTTTCCACATCGTTCGGAATCGATGATTTCCTTCCACTAACTCCTACTTGCTTATAATCCTAAACCTCGTTCTACTTTTCCTCTATCGATAAACAATGCTCTACATACTCCGGCTCTTCTTAATAGCCAGTTATGCATAAACAAAAATAGAACTACTTTCGTACAGGGACTAGAGGACAAGCAGAGTAGGTGTATTGCAATTATCCTGCATATCATGTTCTTTTCTTGCAACTGCCTAGGGTACACCATAAACCTGGGTTGCTACTGGGCCCGATTGGTTTCGGATACGGCAGAACTCAACCTCGACTCCTCCGACATGTCTGGCAACATGTATGTATTTACGTCTTTGCCGGTAGCACCACTATGTTTCCTGCGGCCAAAAATGATGCTGACACAGTAAAATAATGCGACTAATCCAGCCACTACGCAGTAGGTAATAATAAACCCTTGGGGAGCGCGGGCTAGCCAGAGACCAAGGCCACCAGCCACTATGCCAAGGCCCATGAGGCAGCGGCCGTACCATACATGGATGTGACTGACGATACCACGCTTCCGGTACTTGCAGTAGTGTACGTGGTGTAGCCATCCTAGTACAAATTGTATGGCCATGAGAGCAAACACTACGACGCCAAGTCGAGTATGGCTATCTTGGAAGAGCTATAATCCCAGTTAGCCAAGAGATTAGTATATCTAATGAAGGGGGAAACTTACTCAATTATATCGCGGGGAAATAATAACTCCAATGGCAAATCCGCAACACAACCCAATAAAGGATAGTACTTGCCAACCAGCGTGGATTTTCCACCGGCCAACCAACAACATGATGAAGGATCCGGCCGGAAAGCCAATCAAAAACACCACGCTCATAACAATACCATGAGCGCATAAAAGAGCCGCAGTCTCACTCGTTTGATCCACAGTATTCAGCCCAGAGACCGCCGACGAGGGGCCCGAGTGTGTATCGACAGAACTATTAGCCGAGAGGAAAGGGTTCTCATCCGAGGCGATGGCCGCCTTGGCAAGATCCACCGAGAAGCTGCTATACCCATCGTGATACGCGATGGCCTCTGACAAATCTGATGAATGCAGAGGCGGACCTTGTTTCCAGGCCGTTATCCAGTTTGACGAGCCGCCGACGCCGACGTCAGAGCATTCGCCACATCGGATGTTGGCTCTGAGAGTCCCGTTTAAGACACCAGAACCCTCGAGGAGTTGGACATCGGGGCGTTGCGCGTACGTCGGCATGCTATGTCCGGTGCTTTGTCTCGTGCTTAAGGTTACGTTACCATGGCCATTTTGGTACACAACCAACATGTTTGACCCTCGCATCCTGCTTCCCGTGCCGAGGCCAATCCATTGGTAAGACAGGGACGCTTGAAGCTGCAAGTACATGGCGCCTGATTCGGAGCCGCTTGACGATTCGGGGACACCCCACTGGAAACAGACGGAGTCGCTGGGACATACCGAGGCCAGTGCAGCCTCACATAATGAGGTATCTTGAGACGGAAAAATGACTGGGGTTAGTGAGTGATGGAGTTACATGTGCGGCAACTTGGCTGCCCGGTAGGCGGCCTTCACCACTTGGGGACAGAACGTACACGCTGCAACGGCAATGACGATGATTTTTGAAGTGGAAAAACCTATCATGATGTCGACTTTCGGGGAAACTACTAGGAACCGAATGACGGGAAATGGTATATACAGGAGAATGGGAGATGGTAAAACATGAGCTTTGATTAGGATTTCATGATGACGCTATGGCCAACAGAACATGAAAAAACAATCTCCATTTAATGCCGGGTTAATAGCCTCTTTTTGAGGATCCATATGGCCTGTAGCAAAAGAAGACTCTTTTCTAATGGCCACGCGTGGACTTGGCCACGCCGATTGTTGATGGGCCCGGTTCGCCACCTACGCCTCATTTTCACGTGGCTTAAGTGGGAGATGGCCGTTATTATTCCCTTATTTTTATCAGTATAGCTTTATACTTGGGTGTGAATCATGAGCAGCTAGGTTTGGGGGCGTAGATAGGTTAGATGGCATCTTTTGCCAGGGAAGTAGGTGAAGACGATTGCTTTTTTCCAACATTCAGGTCAATTTTGATAGGAGAAGCGCCGGAACTTCTGGGCAAAACAATGGCAAGTCTGAGTCCTGACATACTGTCAAGTTGTGATAGGTTCGAGGCGGAAATACTTGCCGAAGTGGAGCGTGAATTGGGCGTTGAACGTGGCACCCAATTATAGAGCCACGATATGGAATAGTCGGTCACTTATAGGATCGTGACGACTATTCGTGGCTGCAGCGACGATCTCTTGGCAAGCATTGGTGCTTCTCGTCAAGCTCAATGCGTCCTTGTTGCGGCACAATATGCAACAACTTGAGCTTTGAAAGCTACGCCAGGAGATGGCTGCGATGTGTTTTCCCAGAAGAAAAAAGCCATGCTGTCATTTGCTCTATACTACTGTGTTCCTTGACCCAGACAAATTGGTACTAGTTCCTCAACTTTCTATAACGTTGCGGATAGACAGTTACTGGGTAATAGGTACTGATATGTTGGTATTATATGAATAATTGACCCTAACCCTATTTAGCATTTAGATACTGTCTAGTAGTTTTACGATATGTATCAATCGCGCCCCCCCTAGAAGTCAGTTTTTAGTTGGAGCTTTATCTACTAGGTGTATGGTAGTATTATGCCTTTTCCTGTCTGCTGGCGCAGGTTTCCGGATGCGATTCTACCAGCATTAGCTCATGTGCCCACGCGCCGCCGTCTACATATGAGACTCTACTCCATAATCCAAGACGCACCTTGTGTTACCCTGTCCGCCTCTCAACAAGTCAACGCAGTGGCATCCCTACGATGCAGCTCCCGGCAGCTTGCTGCAGACGGCATCTTATCAACTCACCTGACCCTCGGCCCGCGGCCAAGTTGTCAACTACGACAGTCAATATGCTCCTATCCGATATCGCGGGCCTGCTTCTACACGTCGCATGCTGGTTCCTAGCATTGGATTTATTTTCTTTTCGGACCGGGAATATTGAACACCTCAGGCTGCTAGATGCACCACCGGATGAACTGCGCGCCGGCCTCGACAGCGGCTTGTTTACGAGCGTCGATCTTGTCCGAGCGAATATCGCTCAGGTTGAGGAAGTCAACCCACTCGTCCACGCAGTCAATGAGATGGATCCAGAAATTGTTTTCGCCGCCGCCGGCAAGGCCAATGTTTCGCAAAGGGCTGGGGTTGCGCGGCACAAATGTCACTCACGACTCGTCAGCGTACAGAGGTGACGCGATTGGCGCCTACTCCTCCGATCGAGAGCCATCGGGTCAATCTTTAGGAAGCGTAGTTGCCTCTTCTGTTGGACTTTGTTGGGGGTGTTTGAGGGCGGATTTCCTGACCGACCCGCCGCACACATGAGCAAACAGAAGACGTGCATCAGAATGAGCTCGGGACGAGGAACGTGAAGGAGCCGAACTAGCCGTTTGGATTAGCATTTACGGGCGGCCTTTTCGGCAGGGAGACGTCGAGATTGTCAATTCGTTTAAGCACGACGAGCTGGAACAAGTTGTCGGCACGAGAGGGGATCTATGACGTGAATGGGATGCGCGGCTGGACTATGTGTGTGCCTCCATGATGCGAGGCCAGCAATTTAAACACTTTCAACCGGGTAGACGGGCATTGTTTGGCGCATGAAACGGTGCGTCAAACACGTGTTGATTGATGGTTGAAGTTGGTCGGTCGCAAACGTGAGAAGGTGGCGGTGTCTTGGCTTCCCAATTCGTTTGACGTTTCCATCCTTAGCTGACGTGCACAGGCTACCAGACAGCTCTACTCGATGCTACTCGCCACGCACTCTTCATCGCATTCCGCTCGTCATCCATCGAATCCCCATTCTCATGGTTGAGGAGAATCATCCCGTTCTTTAGTACGGCATGTCTGCGCAATAGTTGGCTGCACAGCAACAGAGTCACAGACCATGGGCCAGTCGCAGTCGGATGAGCAGCCGCGCCGACGCTCCCGCGAGGATTTGGCGCATGATCTTGTGAGAAGCATCCCCGTTTTGCGACTGGAAGACCGATTCCGTTCTAACCTCGTGTTTTCAGGCGCTTCGATTCAAAGATGAATGCTTCACCTCACTGGAATTCTATTCTCTAAAAGATGTCTTCAAGAGCCTTGCCGACCAACAAGGCTCCGTTCGGTACCTCAAGGAGGACACCATCGCACGCTTCCTCGAGTTGCCTGATATCTTGGGGGCTTCCCCCGTTGTTTTCCAAATGGTTTCCTACCTTGGTGCATTCCCCTTTTTGCAAGACGCTCCCGCAGTTCTCGAGCTGCCGCAAATGGTCATGGTCATTGTCATCATGACCGAGCGGTACAAGCGTGTGCTGGCGCGAGGATCGACCGATTGGACCAAGCTCATCTTCAAGAGTCTGGCCGTCTACGATCGTAAGGCTTCAGACGCCGGAGTGTCGCCGCCGTCAGATGCAGCCAAAGATGAATCGGCCGCTACTGCTGGCAATGGCGGCGGGTTTGCCCTCGATATTCCTGGCGAGGATGAGCCGTATGACGATGACGATGACTTGGTTCTCACCGCGTATGAGCTGCTCGATATCAAGGAGGCTGTGAAGCAGGGCAGCGCTCCCGAATTCCACGGCGCCATTGTACCGACGGACAACTTTCGAAAATTGGTCATGCTATTGCTATTAGCGGCGCCGTTGGACGCCCAAGAGAGCTTGTCGCAGTATTCTGACCGGGTTACCGGCAAGGAACTCGAAGTGCTTCGATCAACAGCCGAATGCGTGCTCATGTCATTCGTCGATGTAGAATCCTCACCCGGCATCAAGTATCGTCAATTTCAGACGATTATGCCTGTCCTGTTTCCGAACCTGTTCAACAGTTTCAACGCCCTATTCGAACACTTTCTCTTTTCCAAAAATCTCGACTTCTCCAAACACAAAGATGCCAACCCAAATATGCAGAAACAGTCGGCGCCAAAGCCCGCTCAACCACTCCTCTCTGATAAAGGCGACATCTTAAACGACCACTTGCTCGCTCAGATATCCCTCTTCCTCCCCGGTTCTTCACTCTTTCGCCGCGTACGACGTCTGTACTCTGGAAATGAAGCTGGGTTTTCTATGGGCAGCTTCGAATCCAAGGTGTTCAATTGGCGTGCACCCACGATTCTTCTCGTCAGTGGCACACTACTAACTGACACGCCACACAGCGGCCAGGAAACTGCCTTTGCGGACACTCTGCCAACCAAGCGTTTCCAGAATGGCAGCCGGGATGCATCTTCCCGTGTCACGTACGGAGTGTACGTCCGCGAGCCGTGGAAGCACACGCACAAACAATGCTTCGGCGACTCTGAAACAGTTCTGTTCCAACTGTCCCCTGTTCACGACGTATTTCCGGCATCGACGATAAACACCGACTACGTGGCCTTCACAAAACCACCCGGCAACCAACCTTGCGTCTCATTCGGATCCCCACACCCGAGGCCATCCAAATCCAGCCGCAGAAATACACACTACTCCATCGGCGCGGTATCTCTCCTCTTGAATGACTCCTTCGAATTCGGTGTCTTTAATCACGATTACACCTCTCGCGGAGGCGCATTTCACACAAGCATATCACGGAAATTCGATTTCCAAGATCGGTTTGAGATTGACCAGCTGGAGGTATGGGGCTGTGGAGGCGACGATGAAGCGAAAGCACAGGCCGATAGATGGGCATGGGAAGAGAGAGAGGCTGAGGCCCGAAGGAAGATAAATTTGGGGTCGGGCGATATTGACGCCGACAGGGCCTTGTTGGAGATGGCTGGCTTGGTTGGGGCAAACAGGAGTGGAGGGTCGATGGGGTGATTTTGTGTTTAAATGGCGTTTACAAATTAGGGAAACAGCTGAGCTGGTCCCGTATCGCAAGTCTTTGTAGCCGTTGGTCTCAAGATGACCACTAGTCTTTTGTAAATGATCCAGAGTCGAGGCGAAGACACTTTATACTTCGACATCCATTGTACGTGTACAACTGAGTAGAGCCCTGATTCCATAACATATCGTACATTCCGCTGATCTTATGCCGCCAATTCCCATCAAAATGCCTCAACATACACTTTCGCCCGATGTCGCAACCATCACTTCTTCCCTTCATCGCCCTTCTGCTTCACCAAAACCTCGCTAATCGCCCCCAACGAGCTCTTTGGATTCTCAATCTTCTTCGTCTCTTCCTTCGCCCCCTGCTCGGCCTCGGCAGCCTCCTGCCCCTTGGACCACAGCCCCATCTTGCCCAAAATACCACCTGTGCCTGCCCCCTCTTCACCACTGTTGGCCGCGGTATCCGCAGCCTCCAGCTTCTGCCGCCTCTTGTCTATACTGGCCTTGATCATCTTCTCCTCCTCGTCTCTGGCCTCGAGCTCCTTGATCCACTTCTGTCGCTTCTCCTCTGCGTCCCGCTCCTCCTTGAGCTTTCGCAATTCCTTTGTCTTTTGTCGGTCTTGGCTGTAGTACATGCTTCCGGCGACCATGGCAATGACGGTGAAGCCCTGCGCGGCGACTCGCGCGCGGAACATCTTGTTGGCTTGGCGGGAGTCGCCGCGGCGGAGGGCGCGGTAGGCATTCACGAAGGCGAAGACGGTGAGGCCGACGCCTGGGGAAGAGTCAGCCGTGAGCTAATTGGAGGCAGTTGGGGCGCGTGGAAGGGGTTGGCAGACCGAGGGGTACGAGCGGCTCTTCCTTGAGCTTGCGGACGACTTTCTGCATCGGCCGCTCGTTGAAGAATTCTCTGTAGTCGCGTGAGCATGGTGATGCGGAGAAGGGGGGGGTGTATTGGGATATCGTGGCGTACTCGTTGTCGTCGAATGACGAGGGCAGGTGCCCCGGCATGGGTGGTGGTATTCTATCTCCCATGTTGGCTGTGGTGATGGGAGAAGGGGATGTAAATCGTAGGTTTTCGGTGCCGGTAGCTATCGGCCGATGAGCGCTTAGAAACGCATCATGGAGAGATGGCCTGGGAGTTTGGATGCCCCACCTTGTTTGCCGACTGCCGCCTGCCCTTTCCGCCCGCGGAGCCACAATTGGACCCACACATGCACATAACACATGCACATAACGCCTGCACCTGGAGCTTGGAGCTGGCCAACTTGGAATTCTCAACATCCACATCAACAACTTCTATTACCTTTCAACCCGGCATTGCCTGCATCTCGGCGTCGGATACGGCTTGCTTTATCAAAACACAGTAGTCTTTTATAACGCCCCCCCGTCACTGCGCCCCGCTAGCAGCAGCCGCCTGGCCACCCGCTTCACCACCAAAATCATGCTCGCCAGGTAGTCATGTGGCCTTCAACTCCTTCGGCCGACTCCCTCACGCGGCCGCGGATAGCTGTGGCCGTTGTTTCGGTGGTAGCAGCGGCCTCGGTAGGGTACTATGCATATAGAGCCCACCAGAATGAATCTTCGCGAGAAACCCCGACCGGCGGTGGCCTGCATCGAAGTAACGCCATACGACGTCCCCGCCGCACAACCTCAATTTTCCAGTATGGGACCCCTCTCGATGAAAACACCGAGGGCACAAACTTTAGGGTCCCTGGGGATGCCGAAACCGTCGTCGACGTCGACGTCGAGACCAGCGACGACTGGTGGAATGAGCCTCCCGCCACTACCGTTCCACTCTCTCCGCGAGCTGGACATACCATCGTCTCGCTTCTCTTTAGGGTGTCTGAGGATAACGCTCGGCGTAACGGATGTGTTCACAGGGGATGCCAGTGTAATTCATGTGGCATGGTACCTATACGCGGAGTGCGCTATCGATGCGCCAACTGTGCCGACTTTGATCTCTGCGAGACATGCGAGTCCCAAGGCGTGCACAACAAGACGCATATATTCTACAAGATCAAGGTTCCTGCACCGCCGTTTGGACCCAGGCAGATGCAGCCCGTCTGGTACACTGGTGATCCCGACACTTGCCGCCGCAATATCCCAAAAGGGCTGATTGCACGCCTATCGAGGGATACTGGGTTCGAACGACCCGAGCTGGAAGCCTTCTGGGAGCAGTGGACCTACATGGCCAATACGGATTGGCGCGATGACCCCGAGGAACTGTGTGTTGCCATGGATCGTAAGACGTTTGAGCGATGTCTGGTGCCTACAGGCGGATCACGACATGCAGCGCCCAATCTAATCCATGATCGCATGTTTTCCTTTTACGACTCCAACAAGGACGGTTTGATTGGATTTTCTGAGTTTCTCCACGGCTTGTCGTACAGAAAACGCAGAGATAAGCTCAAAAGAGTGTTTGAGGGATACGATATTGACGGGGACGGCTACGTAAACCGACGCGACTTTCTCAGAATGTTCAGGGCCTACTATGTGCTATACAAGCAGATGCATAAGGACATCCTGGACGGACTTGACGACCAGCTTCTTGCCAGCACCGAGGCCCAGCAACTAGTGTCTAGTCGACAGCCGCTTAGCAGCCTTTTCGGCAGGGAGGGTAGAATCCCCTCGGCCGATTCAGGCTTCAGGATTGAGGGCAAAACCAATCGAAGAGATGGTAGCATCGAAGTGGCGGATGGTTTCAGTAGTGTTTTCACTGAAAATAGGGGCGATACCGCCCCCAGAGAAGACATCTTGGCCAGCCTATTTGCATACGACACAGATACACGACAAACCCGTCGATTGGTCTCACGCAGCGACGCTGACACTAACTGGCGGACGGTGCGGCGTGTGAGTGGCGGTGACCTAGATAGAGCATATTGGTCATCACTGCTTGATCCTCCAGCCACACTGGACGATATTCCCCATGTTTTCAATAACAATGAGGACGAGGATGTTGATGCTAATGTGGATGAGGATGAAGATGAAGACGAGGATGATGGGGATATGCAAACTGGTGAATCTGGCCGTACCTACAGCGAATCGCGGGCTCGGGCTATTGCGCGAAGTCGCAGGCTGGCGCCCAAGTTGGAGAAGCAGCGTCTTGACATGGCACGGAAGCATCTTCACGACCGGTGGAAGAGACGGCAGTTTTACTTGGACGAGGAAGAGGGTGGCATTGCACCGGATGATTGGGATGCCGAAGAGGATATTCTCGCGCGAGTCAACCTGATAACAGAGGACTCCAAGGCCAGGGATCCAGCACCCATCACAACTAGATCCCGCTCTAGCTCCAAGGTTCGATTCGCCGAGGATACGGACGACTATGAGATTCGATCCAACCCGTCCACGTCGTCGAGGAGCGTACCTGAGCGGTGGGGCGGCATGGATATTCCGGATGCCGAAAGGGATGCCGGCAAAGAAATCCTCTATCAAGTAACGCAACAGGCATTTAATGAGCTTCTTGACACCATATTTAAGAAGGCAGAAGACATGGCGGTTGCGGCAGCAGAATCTGCAAAAGACCGGGAAAAGTACAAGGCGCAGATTGATGCCATTGACCTCCCCGAGTCCCAATCCCAGGCACCGCCAAACCAGCCCAGGCCCGAGTCGCAGCCCACTAGCAAGGCTATTTCTGAGAAGTCACTAGATGAGCTCCTGGCCAATACCGGATACACAGTAGTCCCAGATGAGCCCCGTAATGCGGTAGACTTGGACGGTTCTGTGGAAATCATCCACGAAGAGCAGGTAGACGGTGCAGGATCCAACACAGACGACGAGCGTGCAGAATACCGAGACCCAACGTTGCCGCAGTTCCGCCCAAACAATATCGCAGAAGCGGACGAGCTGGCTGCCCGACAAGGGGCATCTGAACTTGAACACGTCCCGCGATCATCGTCGCATCAAGCAGCCCAAGAAGAGCCAGATGCCGCCACCCTCCGAAGCTGGAAGCGTCTGACCATTGCCGAGGCAGAAGCTGTTAAACGTGGAGGCTGGGGGCGTCTGAGCTTTGAAGAGTTTGAAGACATTTACAAGGGTCAGGAGGATTTGGGGTATAGGCTGGATTATCTGGGCAGCTGGATTGACTTTTGCATTCCCTAGGGGGCACCAAGGTTGATTGAATTTTTGTCGATTTCTTTTCCGCTCGAATGAGTTTCGGGTTTTGTGAGTGTATCGATAGTGGCAAGACGCACAACAGCGACCATAGACCATGTTTGTACTTTTATTTGTATCTCATACTAGGTACCTTAGGTAGGCGGGTGGCGGTTTGATGACCTGGTTGACCAGAGCGGTCCTGGGTCTGCAAGCGGGTCTAATGGAGCGGTATTTGATTCAATTGTATTCATGGAGTCTCCTTTCCTGACGCCTTTTCTTTCTCTGAGTCTTGATGTCACTTTAGAAGTGTGTTGCCTTTTAGCGGTTTGTTAGGATTCTCAATGGCAGTGAATGCCATCTGCGTAAGGGAGCTATGAGCAGGAGAGCACCCCTTGCTGCCAAGATTGGTGCCAGATGCTATCACCCTATTTTATTACTGCGGAGGTGATTCCCGGAGGAGCATGGGTGATTCACCGAGTTATCTACGTGTATCTTGGGTGGATCTGCGTCAGCAGGACGGATGCTTACATCTAGGGAATTGGCGACCGACAAGAATGTGCAGTTGAATAAAGGTGTTGAGAGTAAAGGGGTGAAGATTGGATAAAGAAACTTGACGTGTGTGCAAACGTCTAGATTGAGGCAGAACTCGTGTCCATTGGCGTAGAGGCGGGCTTGGCAGGCATTTTCTTGTCTGACGGTTGGGAGGGCCGAGATTGGGTTTGGCCGGCCGAGGATGGACTTGGAGGGGTTTGGTGTCTTTTTCTGTGCGGCAAAAGGGTCAATGGGATTTGGTGCTTTTCTCGGGATGGCGTGCCGGGGCATCTTTTGCAACGGGCTGTGAAAATGGATACATGTAGGTAATTATTTATTGGGACGTGTAGTGAGGTAAATACCTTTTTGACCATCCGGTACCCGGTGCTACGTTGCCATGGACGGTGGTGATTTGACAGTAAACGGTCCTTGTCGGCTGTGCCTGCGGCGAGCAAGCTAGACGGTCAGAAAATAGTAGTCACCGCCTACAAGATACAGAACGAGTATGGAACTCAATCAAGTACAAGGTATACACGAGATGGTATTGATCAATCACAATGTCTTGAGTTGAAAAATATCGAGTGGATTCTACCCAGCAATTCCCTAGGAGATGACAAGCCATGACTGTATGGATTTCCCGCCCAACGCCACGCAATGCAGTATACAACAAAAAAAAACACAATCCTTCCTTCTATCATTATTTCTTAATTCCAAGGCCAAAACCTCACGTCTCGCCTCTATCCAAACTCTTGACAATGAGGTAGCTCGTACCAGCAGCCAGGACGCCAATAACCAACGTCTGCAAAGCGCCCCACGCACCAGCGCGATGATTCCGAATAGCAACATAGTTCTTAACATACCCGAATCCCAACAAGATAACAACCGTCACAGCAACACTAACCACCAGCGCGTCGCGGATATTATCCAGCAAAAAGTAGGGAACCATGGGAATCAGCCCGCCGACGAAGTAACTCAGGCCCATAGTGACGCCCGACACCCAGGCGCGGTGCGCGGCGGGCCGCTCGGCACGCAGGTCAAAGTCCATCTTGAAGCGCAGCCAGCGGCGCTCGTCGGCGCAGAGCTCGTCGACAATGGGGCCGGCGGCGGCGCGCGAGACGCCGTAGCGCTCGAGGATGGCGTGCGTCTCGGCGCGCTGCTCGGGGGGCGGGCAGGCGGCGCGCTCCTCCTGCTCGGCCTCGTAGGTGTCGCGCTCCGTCACGGCGGCCAGGTACGCGCCCAGGCCCATGGAGATCATGCCCGAGAAGAGCTCCGCGAGGCCGCCCATGATGACGAGCTTGGTGCTGCCGAGGCTGGACAGGCCGGCCGTCAGGGCAAACGGCACCGTCACGCCGTCCGAGAAGCCGATGATGACGTCGCGGAGCACGTCGCCGTAGTCGAAGCGCGGGGAGCCGGAGCCGCCGCTCGAGTGGGACGACGTCGACCGCGTCTCGAGCGACTTGGAGTCGTAGGCGCGAGGGAAGGGCGCCTCGGTGCGAGGTTCTGCGGGGAGCAGGGGGGATGATTCTGTAGGCGGCATCTTTTTTTTTAATTCTCGGCGTTGTTTTGTGTATCTGGTTGGTTTTTGGTTTGCTTCCTCTGATGGGGATTGGTGGATGCGTTGGGGGGACGGAGAAAGAGTGAGGGTGGTGGATGGCGGTTTTGTGTATGAGAGTCGAGATATGTCCTTAAGTATGTGTGTGTGTTAGACGGCTGGTGTAAGTGGCGCTCGAGGATGCAGTGTCTCGCGCCCCGGCCGGCAGACCAGAACGCAAATCCAGCCAATCCCGCAGCTTGCAATGCAGTGCGTCAAGTCGGTCTTTTCCCTTTTCTGCACACCGCGTTGCGCAAGAGGACGAACCACGGACTGTCGACTGTCCGTCTCAGTCAGAGGCGCAGAGTAGTCGTTCATCACTGCAAGGGTGTGGCGGCGGGCACGGCCAATCACAGGCCTTGTTTTAGTCAGCGTCGCGTAACCATCCCACGGCAAGTCTGCCGAGAGGATGGCACCTGGAAGCAAATCTGACCGGCCTTTGCGCTCCGAGAGCAAGTGTGTTCACCGCGGCCTCTCAGATTCATGCGTGCCGGGATGTGCTTGGCTGATGGCGATAGCGGTGCGGTGCACCCAACCTCTGCTCGGGGTTAGACGGTCTTCGGGTTTTGACGCTCTTTTCTTCTCCCGGCAGCGACCGTGAGCATCCGCACGGGTTTCGCTGCCAGCCATCCATCCATGTTGTCGGGTCCTTATTGTATCACGGCCCATGTCGTAGTGCTCGGCGGCCATGCGCAGCGCAACCCCGTTGCAGAACCCAATTCCTGAGCCTCGCGCCCATTCGCCTCGTCATCCCGTCGCCTCATCCGGCCAAACCAACAAATCATCCAGCTCCAGCCCCAGACTCACACCCGGGCTCTCGCCAGAACCGTCTGTCTCCAAGCCCACGGTGCCCACGGTCCAAAGATTGAAGTCGTCCAAGCCAAACGCCCCGGCCATCGCAGCCTGTCCCCCATCCCACACTCCCTCGCCATCCCCCGTCGCGCTTCCCCAGGCAGCCCTCTCGTTCCGCAGGTACTCAAACGGCGTCACGCCCACGGTCCTCTTGAACACCCTGTGAAAGTGCCACTTGGACAGCCCCGACCTCCCGGCCATCTGGCTCAGGCTCAAGCCCTCCTCGCCCGCCGCCGCGCCGGCGCGCTCCAGGACAAACGCGCGGATCCGCCGGACGGCGCGCTCCTCGGGCATGAGGCCCTCCATTTCGGGCCGGCAGCGCTTGCACGCCCTGAACCCGGCCGCCTGCGCCTGCGCCCCCGTCGCGTAGAAGCGGACGTTGGACCGGCGGGCCAGCCGGGCCTTGCAGATGGGCCGGCAGTACACCTTTGTCGTCTTGACGGCGTAGACGAAGAAGCCGTCTGCTACGGCGTCGCGCGTCTGCACGGCCCGCCACCGGGCTTCGTCATCGTCGAAGAGGTTGAGGTTTGCGTACGCGACGGGGTACTCGCAAGACATGGTGTCAGGTGAGTGCGTAGTGGTCATTGTGACTTTTCACGATGCCGTGTGACGGCGGGATACTTGGCTTTATATTTCTCATCACAAAGCACATACGCTACCAGTGGCTGTTCACGAACAGTCATGACAAAGTATCCTGCTAACGGGCTGCCGTGGCCAATTGTCCGTCATGCGATGGCAGCTACTTGTGCTGAAACCCTGGAGAGCGGGGGCGTTGCTGGCAATATGGCCAATGAGATGGACCGCGCGACTACATCACGAGCAACAGGGCAATCATACCATGTTCATCTTTCACTTCACTTTACTTCACCTTACTTCACTTTGCTTCATGAGCGTAAAAAAAAAAAAATGTTCCATTGTTTGTCTTAAACACCGTCGCAGCTGTAATTCCAATTACGTGCAATAAACAGGTCTGGTGTGTTATGTCCCAAGCGCCCGTTATCAATAATAACGCCAACAGAAAAGACAAATTCGCAATCCCAGACTCCCAAGTTCCCATTCCCATTTCGCAGTAACAAAACCAAAACAAGTCCCGCTGCCCTCTTTAAAATCCAGTGGGAAAAGGAGTAGCAGCCTTCAGCAATATCCAGCGCAGTGTCCCTTCCCAGTCCCGTCTCCGTCCAACCTTCCCAAGTCCCCGGAAACCGGTTCCCAAAATCTTCCCAGTGCCTTCACAACGAGGCCCCTGGCACCCTCGACACCACCCACTCAAGGATGACCTGGGCGACCGCGTCGCTATTCTTCTCCAGGTACATGAGGTGGCCGTTGCCACAGACACCCGCCTCCTCGAGCTTGATGTGGTCGACGCCGACGCCAGCCTGCCGCATAAACGCGACCGTGGCCCCGTCGCACGTCGCGTGGTGGCTCGCCTCCGCCGTCACCACGAGCTGGCACACCTTGCCCAGCGCCGCCAGCTTCCTGACCATGCCCGGGCGCGCCTCCGGCGGCAGCACCCTGCCCGTGGTGTCGGCCTGCCTGAGCTCCGGCCCGCCACGCTGAAGCAGGCAGACGCCGTTGCTGGTGCCCACGGCGGTCGCAAACAGGTCCAGCGGCGGCTGGGTGACGCCGTGCTCGTCGTAGGCCGGCTCGGGCACAGCCGGCTCGAAAGTGAGCGGGATGTCGGCCAGCCCGTACGGCCGGTGCTGCGCGAAGTACCGGACCTGGTTGGTGAAGACGAGCGCGTTGTCCTTGAGCGCGCGGCTTGTGCCTCCCGGGGGGCCGGCGGGCTCCACGGCCAGGACGGCCTTGACGGTGTCGGGGAGCGCGTCCGCCGCCAGGTACGAGAGCGTGGCGCCGCTCCCTTCGCCGAGGAGAATGGCCGGCCCGGTGCGCTGGACGAGCTTTGTCAGGGCCTCCTTGCCGATGGCTTGTCGTTCGTGTCGGCGGAAGTACAGGGGCACCGTCGAAGCCATGTACGTTTCGAAAATTCCGTCGTCTCGCAGTCCATTCTACTTTTAAGTTAGCACGAAACGGTTGCGGAAAACGAAATTGTCAACGGGAAAATTGGGGGAAACTTACTCCTGGCCATTGGGTGTGCTTGTGGGCGTCGGGCCATCGCTGGAACTTGCTCGCCGCTGTACACGTGGCTTCGGCATTGTCGCGGGTGAGCTTTGCCGTGCAGCTCGCGTACTTGCTCCATTGGACGATGGACTGGTCGAATTCGATGGATCGTCCGCAGGCAGGCAGGTCGACGACGTAGACGGTGAAGCCCTTGTTGATGAAAAAGGCCGCCCATCCTTGCTTGCCGTCGGGCTTGGTGGCCCAGATTTTGCCCGTGTGGAAATCGCCGTGGACCAGGACGATGGGATACGCCCATTTCGGCTCCCGAGGTGTGTACTTTTCAACGTACATCTTGGCTGCCTTGGGCTCGCGTAGGCTTCGGCTGGGCGGCAAGGGGCGATAGTCGAACTTGATGTGAAATTGTTCGAATTCGTGACCAGCCGACGAAACCGGGAAGTTCGAGGGCTGGTAGGCGTCCCATGCGCTCCGAGGGCCCAGCTGCCATGAATTGGGCTGTATATGCTGGACTTTTGGCGGCGAGTAATACACCAGCGGGTCTACAGCAGAGGTGTCCAGATTGCCAGCGTTGTCCAGATTGCCGGCGTTGTCCAGATTAAGAAAGATATCTAGATGACTAGTGTCATCTAGATTGATAAATTTACCCGAAACCAGAGAGCCGTTCAAACCGCCAAGGGGAGTGGGCAATTCGTCCTGATGATCAGGAATGTTGTCCACGTCCATGGGGTCCGTCATACCATTGTCCAAAGGTTGAAAACCAGGAAGAAAGTCGCCGCCAGTACCGTCCAAACCGAGCATGCTGGGGTCCACGAAAGAGGCGGCAGCGGCGGCAGTGGCGGCAGCGGGCTCCTGTTCGGCCGGTACGTAAAGGCCAATCGGGGCTTGCTCAGGATCAAGGACAATCGGTATTGACCCAGTGTTGGCATCTGGGTCTTCCGAAAGCCAGGACTCCTGGAACAAGTCGGTCATCTCCTCATCAAAGGGAACGAAAGGCATGATGACTGGTTGGCGGAAAGTAACAGGTGTTTATAAGTGCTGTAGTGCAAAAGGCGGCACGTAGACAGCAGTAGGGGAACAGGGACTTCGGGGAAGATGAAGGCACTGCTGTGTAATAATAGATGCTGTTGTGCAGTAAGGTGGCACGTAAACAGCAGGGGTAGGGGAACAGGGACTTCAACAAAGATGAAGTGTGTAAATAATAGTTGCTGTAGTGCAAAGAGGTGGCACGTAAACAGCGGTGATAAGGGGGGCAGGGACTTCAAGGAAGGTGAAGTCAATGTGTAAATAATAGGTGCTGTGGTGCAATAAGGGGGCACGTAAACAGCAGGGGTAGGGGAACAGGGACTTCAAGAGAGATGAAGTGTGTAATAATAAATGCTGTAGTGCAAAAGGCGGCACGTAGACAGCAGTGGGAGGGGGAACAGGGACTTCAGCCAACTTGAAGTGTGTAAATAGGTGTTTGTAAGTGCTGCAGTGCGATAAGGTGCACGTAGACAGCAATAGGAGGGGGACCAGGGACTTCAGAAAAGATGAAGTGTCTGGTGTAAATAATAAGTGCTGTAGTGCAATAAAGCGCACGTAGACAGCAGAAATAGGGGAAGCAGGGACTTCGATGGTGATGAAGTATGCAAATAGTTGTTTGTAAGTGCTGTAGTGCAAAGAAAGGCACGTAGACAGCAGTAGAAAAGGGGGCAGGAAGTTCAAGGGGGGGAAAGTAACAGCAAGTTCAGGGGGAATGAAGTGATGTGTGTATAGATCGGGGATCAGAAGGAAATACTTGCTTGTATGTGGGTTCTGTACTGCAAAGTGCTGGCACGAGCAGTGATGAAAGTGGCAGCAAGTTCAAAGAGAATTGCAGTGTCAAGAAACTCAAGGGGAAATGAACTGTGGGAGGACAAATCAGGAAGAACAGAATCAAGAGTGCAGGCCCCGGCTACATTTATATAGAGGAATTTCAAATTCTACGGGGTTCCAAAGGCCGGGACGCCTTCCTCGCTATCAAAACTCGGGCAAAGTCTATATCCAAGCCTTATGGATACCAAAACTACATCGATGTAATGACACACGATCTAAGGCATCCAGAGGAGGCAGGCCTTGGAATAAGCGAGATGGACTAGTATAATGCATTTTCAAGGTTCACCGAGGGGGTCCTCGATGCGCCGACACACGACCCAAGGCATCCAGAGGAGGTCCAGCCTTGGAATACGGGAAATAGTCTAGAATAATGCATTTTCAAGGTTCACCAAGGGGGCCCGCGGGCCAGGTAGTCCGAGCCCACACTGTACAAGACAATAAGGTTTCGATACAATGGCGTCCTCGCTGTCTACGTCGAAGGACGTCGAATGTCAAGATGAGAGATGTTCTTTGGCTAGTCACGGCAAAGGTATTGTGTGTCCTTTTTCACGGGAGTGTTCATCAACGAGCAGCTCACTTGTAATGAGATGTCCTTGTGTTGCTATCTGAGCACTACGTGTACAAAAGCCAGCACAGATTCGCCATTATTTCACCTTACAATGGCAGGTCTGCCCTTCACAAAGGCTGACGGCGGTACCTGCTCAAACAATGGGATCGAGATCTCTGGTACTCAAACCAAAGTGTAAATGATGGCTAAAAGATCCCCAGCCACGACGAGATGACGCTTGAAAAAGAAACAAGGAAGAGCAAACCTAATCGGGGACGACTACGACAGCTAAAGCAATATACGAGAATCTTGGTTTTGGCAGCATGTATCCGGGTTGTTCATTGTATCGATGGCCTACATGCACTGTGGCATGGGACTTGGCAGGTACAGACACGGTAACCACGTGGCGCCGATTCAGGTACACCCGCAGTGGGCTAACCCCAAGGCTTGGACGGCATCGAAAGTCAATAGAAGACCGGCCTATCCAAGCTTTGTTGTAATGTCCTGGTGCATTTTCTGTATACACTAAAGGGCCAGCTTGAGGACGCGGCATCCACGTGCTCAGCATCCGTGGGCCTCATCATGCTCATCAAAGGCGGTCCATGTCCATACCGAACCCAAAATAGTCCATTATTGACTTTTGGCACATGGTTAGAAAGGCAAAATAGGGAAATGCGGCTAACACACAAGGCCCCAGCAAAGCAAGAAGCATATTCTGTCCATGACGGTCTGCATACAGCATGATCCATCATCTTCTCCCGGTTTCTCAACAAGTGTACCGCTCGCCAACCTCTCCAACATGCCCACATGGCCACTGCCCCAAGAAGTCACAAAGTGCATCTCTCACATCCCTCCTTGCAGCGTCAATCAGGGACTCCCGGCCTCCACGTCGTCCTTCATGTCAGGCACCCACCCCTTGGGTCTCTCGCTCCCCCTGACAGCAAGCCCGTAGCCCAGCTTCTCCACCTTGCTCACGCTCTGCCTCATGGCCTCCATCTTGTTCCTGTAGTCCCTGGTGGGAATCTCCCGCAGCGCCTCAAACGCACACCCCAGCTCCTGAATATCGCCCAGTATGTTCCGCCCATCCTCGCCGCCCAGCATCTCCCCATGCTGCGCCGTCGTCACCGTCGCAAACCGCATCATTTCGCCAAAGAGGTCAAAGACGCCAAACATGTAGTCGTGCGGCGTGAGCGCAATGTCTCCCGGGGTAGAAGCCGCCGCCTCCTGGGGAGTAATCAGCTTCTGGTGGCGGAGGTAGTGCGCAAACGAGAGCGCCTCGACCAGCTCCTCGAGGCATCGAAGCGACCAGCTGTATCGGTGGCGGTTTATGGACTGCACATCCGGGGAGATGGATTGCAGGAGTGCCGTGATTTCAGCCATGCGTGTGGTCACGTCCTTTTCCGTAGACGGGGGCAGGCCTTGGTTGATGTGTTTTACTCTAATTCTTGTGAGCCAAGGTGTCGAAAGTCACCACGTTTTGTATGTATGTTTGTGTGCATGTGTAGCTGCTCATCTCATCTTACCGTTGCAGCGCAAAAATACTTTTTTCCCCAGAATTAGTACAGTGTGTATATATAATACATTACAGTGGGAAGCGTACATCTTCTTACTCTGGGCGGTGACGTCCCTCGACGCCTTGACTACCCTCTCCTTCCGATCATAGTGCTCATCCAGCTCATCGCGAAAGTTTTCAAACAGGGACTGGAATCTGGTGCGGGGCGCGTCCTGCGATGATCTGGAGCGCGCGTTGCCGTCTCGGTCTCTCTTAGTTCCCGCGGGCATGTTCACGCGTCCAAATTTTGATACTTTTGGTGATGGTTTTCAACGGGGCCAAGTGAGGTTGTTGTTGATGGATGTGGGTTCGCCAAACGCATCCCCATTGAACGGTCCGGTCTGGTGTGACGGATTGGGAGCCGCACTAACAATTTGCGCCCCACGTTTTTCCCCATCCCCCCAACTGCATCCCACCAGACACAAGGTGCCATCAAGCTCCAAGCTCCAAGCTCAAGCTTGCACGTGTGAATCAACACCAAGGGATGTGAAGAGCAGGGCGGAACGCACTCCGCCGCCAGCATCGACATAAGCTCCCCCTCCCGCCCGCAAGCATGGGAAACACCTCCACCGACGTCTCTCAATCCTCATTGATCGTCGCATCGCCGCCGTCGCCAACGCCATGGCCATGATGGCATCGCTCCTCCGCCCAACGCCGCTCCTCCTCATCGCCGCCCTCCTCCGCGCCGCGCTCCTCGTGTACGGCACCTACCAAGACGCCCACTCGGCCATCAAATACACAGACATCGACTACCTCGTCTTCACCGACGCATCCCGCTACGTCTGGCACGCGCAGTCCCCCTACGCGCGCGACACCTACCGCTACACCCCTCTCCTGGCATGGCTCCTCCTCCCCACCGTGTCCTTCTTCTCCTTCGGCAAAGTCGTCTTCGCCCTCGCCGACCTCCTCGCCGGGTGGCTCATCCTCCGCATCCTCCGCCGTAGGGGCATCCCCCCCGAGCAAGCGGGCGCCTTCGCCGCCCTGTGGCTCTGGAACCCCATGGTCGCGACCATCAGCACGCGCGGCAGCGCCGAGGGCCTGCTGGGCGTCCTGGCCACGGCGCTCGTCTGGGCCGCCGAAGGGCACAGGGTCAACCTCGCCGCCGCGCTGCTCGGCCTCGGCGTCCACTTCAAGATATACCCGTGCATCTGGGCGCCCGCCATCGCGTGGTGGATGGACGACGACCGCCCGCGTCGCAAGCCGGCCCGCCGCCGCGCGCGATTCCTGTCCCGGGACAGAATCCAGCTCGCCGCCGTGAGCCTCGCCACCTTTACAGGACTCAACGTCCTCATGTACGCCGTGTATGTCTCCCCCCCTTTTTCGTCTCCTCGTCGTGCCGCAGTTACTCAAACAGACTTCCGCAGCTACGGCCGCCCGTTCCTCGTGCACACCTTCTTCCACCACCTCACTCGCATCGACCACCGGCACAACTTCTCGCCCTACAACGTCCTGCTGTACCTCGCGTCCTCGCGGCCAGGTATCCCCCTGCACGCCGAGTCGCTCGCCTTCCTCCCGCAGCTGTCGCTCTCGTGCGTCCTCATTCCGCTGGTACTGGCCAAGAAGGACCTGGCGACGACCATGATGGCGCAGACGTTTGCCTTTGTCACCTTCAACAAGGTGTGCACCTCGCAGGTAAGCCGTTCCCGGCACACTAGAAACTTCCTATCGACGAAACGGGCATCTTCACGGGGCGGGCTAACAAGCGTAGTATTTCCTCTGGTACATGATCTTCCTGCCCTTGTACCTCCCCACCTCGACATTCCTGCGCAAGCCGCGCCTGGGCATGACGGCGTTGGTCCTATGGCTCGTCTCGCAAGGAGCGTGGCTGCACCAGGGGTACGAGCTGGAGTTTTTGGGACGCAGCACCTTCTTCCCTGGCCTGTGGGCGTCATCCGTGGCCTTCTTCCTGGTCAACTGCTGGATTCTGGGCGTCATCATCAGCGACGGGGGGGCCCACACAGCACCCAAGGCGCGTACAGAATAGCCACGAGCAGCTTGTGTTTGCAAATCGATGAAGACGCCACTTGCTTGATCTTTTAAAAGTAGAATTCTCATTATGGGTATCTATCTCGCATATGCGGTAACCACCAAGTCCAAAACCATCAAAAATGTCCGAGGGGGGTATTGTATCATCCTTCAAGCGAGCAGATTCCCAAAGTAAATCGGTTCTCAGGCCCTTGCCGCATAGGGCGGGCATCATGTTCGCAATCGAGCTTTATGTGACGCGTGTTTCCCAAACTCCGTGCTCTGTCCATTTGCCAATGTCAGGCTGCTGTACTATTTCGCCCATTGTGTCGTTTGCAAGGCCATAAACGCCGTCTCCAAATATGCAGATAGGCCATGATAAATGTAACAAAAGAAAAGGGGGGGAGGGAAAATAAATTTACGCAACCTCTTGTGCCTTGCTATAGTGAGCAGTACTAAAATCTCCGAATCTGCTGCTCTCCTTTATTTCTTATAGTATCTTCTTACTTTCACAATCTGCAATATTCATTGCTTACTGGATTGTGATTCTCGTTGCGAGCGATCGATAGTTGGAAAGCTTCAAGGAGGATATCCGTGTCCGTGGGTACTCGGGCATAATCACCATCCTTCCGTCCTTGCTGTACGAAATATTGCCGAAACTCTCGCAGAGTTCGGTGAACTGGACTCTGGGCCGAACTCGCGAGAGTTCCGCCACAATCGCGTCACTCCAGACGCCTGAGCACTCTCCGTTCGCCATGAGAAAGTATGGGTTCAGTGGCGGCAGGATGGAATCTGGAAAAAGTGTTAGCCAATGACTCCCACACAATCAGACAGCGCACGCGTGGCACGGGGAGGAGGGGGGAAGGTACCTAAATCTACGAAGCGGATCCGGAGGTACTCGACCTCTTTGAACTTGTCCAAGGACCTCACCGCAGATAAAACCAATCGTTCAAAGGCCTCGATAAAGCCCAATTCCTGTATTCCGGATCCAGAATCGTGATAGCTGCTCGAGTGGCGACAACAATTCTTGACAGTCAAGTCAATTGACCTCAACCTTGTGGTCATTGGATTTGCAAGCCGGCCAGCCATGTCAAAAAAACGGTGGCAGACGCGGCCGGTATATGAAAAGTGCTCCAGCCGAGTGGTGACCTCGGCCATCCTGGCGCAGATGTGCGTCTTCATTGCTACTTTGGCGTAGAATGCGGGCATCACACCCTCCCTTCTGTAGTCATTCTCGAGGCACAGGTTAAAACTGGTGATGCGCATGGGTAAAGACGGCACGAATTCGGACATGGTAATGTAGCTCTTGGATTTTGGCTTGCTGTATGAGGCCTGCCACTCCTTTAGATTTGGCAAAGCACCCAGGATGGCGTGGAAGTCGCCGGTCTCTCTCATCAGATTCCATTGCCCCCTCGTCACGAGCGTCCTCACTGTCGGGACAGGCTCCAGCGCCCGTCCGGAGAGCAGGTGCTCTTGGTGGCGGAAGCAAACCACCTTGGGTGCTTTTCTTCGTTCGCCGCCCTCCAAAGACAAGACCTGCACGCAAGGCAGTGCCAGGGATACAAATCGAAAGACCTCGTCCAGCGTGCAGTTGTTTGCCGGCAGGGTATAGGTGGCATTTGTGAGCCCGTCGGACGTCACGGTTGGGAGGACGAGGGTATTTGACAGGGCGAGTGGGCCAAAGGTAGGCTGAAACACAGGGAACCAAACTTCGACGTGCTTGATGTGGCATGACAGGTGCGGTTTGTCGGCCAGGTGCATCATTGCATTTTCAATGGATTCGATGGTGGCCTTGAGCTTGACGTGGCGGTAGAGACGCTGCTGGACCAGAACTCTCCATACTTGGTTTACCAGAGCCAAATCAGCGAGTTCTCGCCTGCGGCAGTGTCGTTGGGCACCGCTCCAGCACTTGGCTAGGCTGGATATTCTCATGGCACTGCTAGAGGTTGGCGAAATGCAGTAACCAAAGAGGTGGTCCAGAATGGCTTCGTGGACTTCAGTTGGCAGCTCGTCAAATGGCGTGGCACGTGAGGCATGGGCCATGGTATTCTCGGTCGCGGACGAGCTGGACTCGTTGAACATTTCGATGTCGGTGCCATAGTCAGAGTCGTCGAGGCAGCACACGCGAGTGCCGCGGTTATCGGGGAGCGGAAAGGGCGTGCTGCTCGGCCTCGCTGGTGGGACAAAGAAGGAGTTCTTGACTTGGTCCAGCGGAGGACTCGACTGGCCAGGAGACACGGGGCTCGAGGCGGTGTTGAGCAGCGTGGCCATGGACGAGGCCATTAAGGAATTGAAATCGTCGTCTGCAGATTCGGGGGCGTGCATTTGTTCGTCATGGCTTCGGAAGCCACCTCGGACGGGCAAGGCAACATGGCCATCACCATGGCCTTGGGCGTCGGTGTCTTGTCCCATTCCGGCTTGGAGCATCTATTTTACAATGTCTGCGGAACGGATGGCTGGGTCGGCAACGGGTGCATTCTCAGCGGCGGTTTGATTGTCGAAAACGTTGCGATTGATATGGGTGCACGCTGCCCAGTGTAAAGTGCAAAGAACGTGCCAGCAAGTCGAGGCGGAGTCGAAACGGCGATTCAAAACTCGGTTTGAGGTGGGCGTGGCAGGGGAAGGGGAAGGAGAAGGAGAGGGGTCAATTAGATTTGACTGGCTCCAGGCGAAGAATGACACAAGGCAGAACAAGGAACGCTTTCTTGGGAACACTGGGTTTAGGTATTTTCCAGGACGAATGGATGGAAGCACCAAGTATCGACGTTTTGGCTGCGGCCAAGTGGCTACTGGGTAGGTGAGGCGCAGAAAAGGCAACGGGGGGAGAAGAAAAAGAGAGGGATGCCGAGAGAGAGAGGTGACGGATTTGCGAGGCGGGCTGGCGTCAATCCAGTGACATTGACTACAAAGGATCAAGCCATGACCCCGAGTGCGTGAAGAGAGGTGAGTGGATGGATGGGAGGAGTTTGAGGCCGCCCGCCCTTGGCAGATTGATCAAATGTGAGTCGGTTGATGTGAGAAGATGAGCAAATGAGCAAATGTGAGGGGAAACATTGAGTTGGACCCTAGTGCCAAACCTTGCCAAATGCTTGCGGCCTTGAACATTGAATTTTCAATCTTCCCTTGTGCCAACTAGTCGGGTGGATAACTATCATGGCGGCGCCCAAGGGATCGATCTTGTCAAAAAAGGGATCAGACATCTCTTTGGGGTGGTGGAGATGCTCAACATTGGATGCTTCAATGCGCTTCTCGCACCTTGGCACTTTTCGTCGACCCTCTCCAGTCGCTCACGCGGCACAGCACCACTGATGCTGACGATATATTGCAACAAGTCAAGTCATCCATGTCCTGCACCGCCGCGCCTTCCCGCCTGCTGCCTAGCCGCATCCATGATGGGCACGCCGTGACGACGGAGCCCAATGTTGACCATCACGCAACACACAAGCCACGTAGCTGCGCCTCCGAACCGAGCCACAGTCCGACTTGACATGTTTGCTACCACGACGTTGGGCTGATGGAGTTTGAGTGAGACGGGGCCATGAAGAGGTCATCGCGTCAGTCAAAAATGCCCTCCACCGTGCCCAGATGGCGGAGGTGCCGGCAAGTTTGACATTCAAATGCATTGATGTGTCAACATTGATTTAAAAAAAAAGATACAATGGATTCATCTGGAATTGCCGCATACTACGGAGTACGGAGTACTGACTGACCCTGGCTCCTCCAATTTCCGTCGATGAGAAACATTGAACCAATGCATTTGCACAGGGGACTGGCGAGCCTGCAAGCCGCGGTGGGCCAATTTGATCGCCCTTCTGGCTCCGGCACCATTTGTCATTTGATATCACGACATGGATGCCACGCGATCCTCGGCCGTGCCTCAGCATTCTCCCTCCCTCGACTAGTAGTACGTATTTTAATCTTTAAAATCTTCAATATTGTCATGAACCGGCAGAGCCACATGCATGTTCCATGTTCATATCCATTGAATACTTTCATCACAGCGCCAGCACGGTGGCGTTTACCAGAACCCTCGACAATCCTACGCCGTAGTCACGACTCTGCCATTTCTGAGACGGTTTCTTCTGGAACAATGGGCCAGTCGCCGCCACGCGCATGTATTACTAAAATCCTTTCCACGCCCAGGGTTCCCAACTGCTGCGTGCCGAGCACACGAGTCAAGATGTCGAGATTCCCGTCTTGGGGGGGAAACGAACACGCCACATGCAGTGTTGGGCATGCGCCAAAAGACTTCAATTGGTCTTTTGGCATTGTACACGTCGCAAATTCAAAATGCGAGCTGGGCCCTCTTGAGCGGGATCAAGGCCAACGCCACGTCTTCAGAGTAGTAGCTCTGCCGACGCACCACGTCGCCCGTCAAGATGCCCACCGAGCCGAGGGTTTCTTGGTCCGTGGACGGCTGGTCGGGCACGCCGGGGAACATGCGCGAGGAGCCGTCGCGCGCCGCTCCGATCTTGACGGGGTTCTCGGAGGCGACGATGACGAGCTTGGTTGCCGAGGGCGCCGCTGCCGCCAAGAGGGGTGTGCTGTCCGGACGCCGGCTGCAGGTCGAGTTGTGTCTGGTGCGTTGTGTGAAGCCGTCATCATGTCTGGCAAAAGTCTGCCCCTAATGCACGGGGGTCCGGCGCCAACGCTCGTCAGCTCGAGGTAAATTGTGCGTTGTCGGTTCATCACGGCGACGCTGTCAGCCAACTTGACTCGACGTTTCAATGGTGCTTTCATCAAGAGCCACTGGCCAGCTTCGTCCCAACGTTCAGCGTCGCAACCAAGTCGCATCTCTCTCAACCCAAGTAGCATCAATGACAAGTACACCCCGATCCCGTTGCCCGCGGCAGACGAAGCCCCTCGCAGCCCGCAAACAAAGACACCAGAGTCTAACTGCTGATAAAATCCATCAGCGCAAACAGCGAAGGCGGCTGTATCCTGCCCCCGTCCGGCGCGCCATACGCCTTCTCGAACCGGGGGTCGATCCAGTCCCGCATAGCAGCAATGTCGACGCCGTCGTAGGATTCGTGCGGCAGCTCCTCTGCCGGGCCTTCCTCCGACGCCGCGGTGCCATGCGTGTCCAGGCTTCCGCCCTCGCATGTGCCCGGCGTCGACTCGTCCGCGCACCCATCCCCCCCGACCGCGGAGCTCGACGAGGCCGCCGGCCCCGTGTCCCCGCGCTCGCCGATGTTGACGCCCTCCAAAAGGGCAGAGCTCCACGAAAAGTCCTCCGGGTTGGCGTCGTTCTCCCAGGGGAGAGTCAGCTTCCGCACGTGCTCCTCTTGCCTGCGGGAGGCTGCCTCGGAGAGTTGCGCCGCGCGCGACGACGACGGGTTGCTGGTGAGGGGCTCGGAGCTGCATCGCCGCGGCTGCAGGCGCTTGTTCTGCTCGGCGACGGCGCGCAGTCCGTCTGACAGGGCGGATATGGCGGACAGGGCTCGCTCGAGCCTGCGCTCCGTGGCGAGGAGCCTGGACTCGAGGTCGATGATGCGGTGCTTCACCTTGTCCTTGTGCTTGCGCTGGCTGCTGCGGAGTCTGGCTGCCCGCTCGGCCGGACGAACGGGCCGCTTGGGAGCCGGTGCCATGACGGGCTGCTGCTTGTTGCTGGCGCGTCGCGAGACGTTTCTGTGTGATTGTGGAATGGGCTAGTCGATGACGTTTAAATTAAATGTAGTTTTTGCGTAAAACGTGCATGTGTCGGGGCCCGAGGGTGAGGTGAGAAGAATCGATCCAGTTGCACCACCGTTGCGACGTCCAGTGGGGGGTTTTAGCATCGTGCGGGCGAGCAGTCCGGGTCCGGCCGCGTTGCCGTCATAGTCTTACCGTCGACTTCTAATTGGTCGTCCTACCCGGTACCGATATCGTCGTCGTGGCGGCTGGGCTCCAGGTGATATTATCCTCTGTAAGGCGAAATCAGTCGACTTTTTCTACGCGTGGCGCACGTCAAGCTTCTGCTATAGCTTTATTGGAATTTATATAATTCCCATCGCAGAATATTGGAACAGTACGTTTAGGCCGCAGATGAACTGACGAGAAGAATGGGATCACAGCAACAAAGGACACCTACCCCTTGATAGGGACTCATCAAGCTTCCGACACAATGAGAACCGCGTTTAACAATGGAACTAAATAAGAAGATTCAAAACAGTCTGGTGGCCTTCAGCCCAATATACCCTATGTAAAGCTGGCAGGTTTGCCACTGCGCTCTTGATACCTCCTCTGGCGGGGTTCAACTTGCCCTTGCTTAGCGGCACATTATAGCCCCGAAAAACCTGGACAAGAAGGCTACATATAGATACATATGTATATATATGGCCGAAAGAGTTGGCCCCAGGTCCTTTATCATTTGAAATTAGTGCACTAATATTCGACGTTGAGAAAAATAAGCAAAGGCGTACTTGTACCATTAAGAAGGATACTTGACCGAAACCGTGTTCCAAGTATCATCTATCCCAGGGTACAGCCTTCGACCTCGATTCTTGTGTGAGTTAAGAAATGTGAGAGAGATGATTTCTCGTTAGATTTCCCAATCGCTGTTATGAATATAGTCAGTTACTCATGCTTTACCAACTTTCTGCAAACCTGTACGCGGGCGGTCGTTTCAAAAGCCGTCTGGCATGCTGTCGACACGGCCGTCTGCGTCGTCCAGCATCTTGCTAAGACTGTGAGCAACGCTCGGCCACCGACGGAAAAGCAGGCGTAAAGTTAGGAAAATGGAATGACCGAAACGCAAATAAAACTGGACTGATACGACCCATGGAGATTTTCGAGAAACATGCATGCGGAATTTTGCGGATGCCCACAGTTGATACCTGGCGCGGATGAGTTGCAAACCCAAATTGGGTATGAATAGCAAGCTTTCTTCCGCAATGTGTCAAAAGTCGCCTAGAAAGAGACATCTGCTGGGAGAAATAAATCACAGGAAATGGGATAAATGCGATATGATGCTTCCGCGACTCTCGACTCGAGTCGTAATCGGACACCTGGCACCCCAAGCATAAGCAGGGTCGTTCCGGCGCGCCCCGATGAACCACGCCAGCAGGATTGTTGGAAAAAAAAAACAATTAATTCTCTTTCAGCTTCACTTGGCCGTCTTTTGTGCTAGTGCCTCTGTCTCCCTCAGAAAGCAGCGAGCGGCGCTATTGGGCGATGCATTACGCAGCCGCGGCGCCAAAGGACCCCGTTTGTGACCAAGGGATTTTCCCCGCGGTAGACTGATTCGCAGGGCGCGCATGAAGCATTATAAAACTGCCCAGAATTTCGGCAACCTCCACGGCATCAATTGTATACACTTCCGCGTGGGCGGATCAAACCAAGGGCCAGAGGTTGACGTCATTGGAGGAACATGGCAACAGGAACCGTTCCTATCAGCATCCACACGCGACAAGAACACTCCGAAAAATGCAGCCCAGTCCCAGGAATTCAAGCCGGATGAGAAACGCCTTGAAAACTTGAAAAGCGGGAAAATAAAAAAGTCAAGTTCTGCCCTGGGATACGATGCTAGTAGATCGGGCGAATGGGGTCGTGCTTGGAGCATAAAAGCGACTGACTCTACTTGACACAAGTGCCTGCGATACAATTGACCATCAGACCGAAAACTTAGGACGGCCGGGCTGAAAGGTTGGCGATCAAACCAGTGTGTCAGAGCTTCTTTCAAGTCATTGTGTCGTGCAGCGACTCGCTAGCGCCCGGCCGTGGGCTTTGCTGACGTTTTTTCGCGTAATTACTTCCTTTTTGCATTGTTGTTTTATTCCTTGGCTTACACACGGGGAACCGGCTCCCATTATTGCACACACTGCGCTTGCACGTCGTGTCTTGCATGAAGTCCCTCTAGGCCAAGGGGAGAAAACGCTATTTCGTGCCAGGGAGTATATCCGCTTCCAAGAACCCCCCTGCTGCTTGATAGTAAGGCCGAGGCACAACGGCGCGGGCATACACGGAGCTCAGTTCTCCGAGCGCTAGATGGCTCATGACTTGAATAAGGCGAACTCGTCCGAGGGGTGGCAAGGACTCAGGACTCAGGAGGGTTTCCTCGCTTCGAAATAGGCAGCAGGACAGAGTTGGGGCCGCCCATCTTGTCTTGGTCGGGCGGGCAGGGCGTAAGCTTTGATAGAGGCTGCGTCTGGCAGCTGCAGCTTGCCATTCATTTCCATGCACTGGGGTTCTCAGGAAGATGTACGGATGCGAGGATTCACGAGCCGCCTCGTGGATCGAAACAATGATCATCGCCGCATCACGGGCTTGGACACTTCAGAGGCGTGGAATGACGACAAGCTGTTGCGGAATCATAACAAAAGGACTGCACGGGCTGGTTTCCGAAGCAGGTTTCAAATAGGAGCGCACCTCAATCTGCGACAAAAACAAATGAGGCCAGCAGTCCCCAAGGTCTGGCGTCGAAGCGTGCGGCGTTTCTGATGTGTGGGGTTGCTGGTTCGTGAACAGAGTAGACTGGACCAAGACGGACTACGCTGCCCATGACGGCGGAGAAGCAGAATATATCGATTGATGAGCCGAGTCACCAGACGCAAGGAGAGATTGATATTGGCCTTGCCCATTCGAGCTGGGTCGATCGAGGCAAAACCGCAGCCGTATGAGGGGATGGCTTGGCACGGGGGCACGGGGGCACGGGGCACCAAGGGGCCATGGAGGCACTCATGTGCAGCATGCCGCGATTTAGCTCCACTTGCCAATTAACCTTGGGGACTGCCTTATTTCTTTAATTTTTCTCTTGGCGAGGTTAGATTCATCAGGCGCTGTGGCTGAAATATGCAGAGTGCGGAAAGGAAGCATTAATAGACGTAAATTTCAGAGTAGCACTTGGCACATCTGCGCCTATCCGACGGCACGAGCAAGGTTCCATGTCCGCCCCGGCTGTCGCTCCTTCCCAGTGGACAGGCTGGCTCACCAGTCTTGACTCTTGACTCTTCTCCTGCTCCGCCTTTCCAATGCGCCTCGGCCATCTGTTATTGCACCGCGCAATAAACTGTCTGGAGCTGACATCTGTACATACTCGGCGAGCCGGCCCCTGATCCGATCTCGTCGCTGCCACCCTGGTTGCTCACACGCGCCCGGCGTTTGGACCTGGTCCGCTTGGCCGGGTCAGCTATTGTCGAGTCTTGGCATTGACTTGACTGGTCCGGCCTTGACGGCCCCAGCTCCATCGCCATCGACGCCGCCCAAGGCCTTTTTCGAAACCATATGGCGGCGCTTCACGCCGCAGCCAAGGAGGGCTTGCCTCGTGCTCAGTCTCATCCCTGACAACTACTATCCTTGCGAGTTGCTGCCGTTGGAGTGCTCCGTCTTGGCAGGCACGTCGTGCTCAACCCGTGAGATACACTCCATGCCCCAGATGTCCCAGATGCTGCCTCCATGCGGCCGCGATTCGGCCACATCATGAGACGTCTTACCACGTGGGCTCAGCACTTCATTTGCTGGGCTCAGCACTTCATTTGCTGGGCCCAGTCAGAATTACTGGCAGAGCCATGTCGTCCATCGCGAGATTGAGGCCAAGATGCGACAATATCCATCTTGTCTCGAGGCTATTCGGCCCCCCCCATGTCCACCATGCCTCTCAATCATTCTCCTTGTAATTCAAACCCTGTTTCACGTCATTTGTTGCAGTATTTCTTCCCTTGGATGCCCATGTTTTCTTCGTCCTGTCCCTCTGTTTGTTGCGATTCCTGTAATCTGATAGATCCGGCAGGTCGGCATCCATCATTTTCTTCTCTTCGTCAAGTTGTTCCAGCGAGTTCCGAGCAGCGTTGAACGTTGATTTTTCTTCTTTTTTTGTCGAATTCCCTCTAGACCGACTCTAGGTGGATTGTCCGTCGTTTGGTTTCTTGTTTTCGCCATTTATACATACCGGCGGAGCGATCCGCGGGATCGGCCGTCACTGTTCATCACTGTCAATAAGGACTTTGTCCGTTTACAATTTTAGCCCGTCATGACGTCCATCAAGAACATGGTTCTTGGAGCTGTCCTCCTCTGGGCACAGCTGATTGCCGCCTTTCCCACTCCCATCGGCGGCGACGGCGGCCTCTTGAGCCTCCTCGGCCTTGGCTCCAGCCGGAACGGCGACAAGAATGCTTCGCCCACTCCAGCAAAGAGCAATGTCAAAGCTAAATCAAGGATCGTCCCCAACAGCTACATCGTTGTCTACAAGAATACCACCAGCGCCGCGGATGTCAAGGCCATGACGGCCTCCGTCTCTTCCCAACTCAAGAAGCGCAACCTGAACAAACGTGGATTCGAAGGCCAGCCACTTTCGACCAACGTCCGGTCCTTCCAGATAAACAACTGGCATGCCATGAATTTCGAAGCCGAGGAATCCATGGCGTTGGAGGTTGGCGAGTATGACGGGGTGGATTATGTCGAGAACAACACGTGGTTTTCGACACAGGAGCTTGTTGAACAAACAAATGCCCCTGTTGGATTGCAGCGATTGTCAGAAGCGGCTCCCGTAGGCGAGCAAGCAAAAAAAGGTGAATAACCCCCCGACTCTAGGCTTTCGTCCTTCAAACTTCCTGCGACTGCATCGACTGACTGGAGAGGGGAAAATTTGTAGGATCTTACGTGTACGACTCATCTGCGGGCAACGGCACTACTGCCTACGTGGTTGACTCTGGCTGTCGAACCACCCACCGGGATTTTCAAGGGCGTGCTACTACGATTGCCAACTTTGTTAAAGGCGAGAGAGTATGTTGTAGACCCCTCCAAGGACTCTACGTGGCCGCTTGGCATATTAATGATGCGTAGGCAACCGACGCCAACGGCCACGGCACCCACGTCGCCTGCACTATTGCTGGCGCGAGGTTTGGTGTTGCTAAATTGGCCACGGTCAAGTGCGTCAAGGTCATGAATGCCAAGGGCCAAGGAACAAATGCGGACATTATCGCAGGCTTGCAGAGTGTTGTTGAAGACGTGAATAAGACCAAACCCCAGGCGGCAACTATGAACATGTCCTTGGGTGGAGGCCGGTCAAAGGCCTTGGACATGGCCATAAACAATGTCTTCAAAGCCGGTGTTCTTCCTGTGGTGGCAGCCGGAAACGAGAATGCATGTCGCTCCAAATGGCCAAGTCTGCCACTGTCATCGAGATGAAACGAGCGCTAACATCGTCCTACAGCAAAACGCAAAAAACGTATCGCCAGCCGCTGCCCCCAACGCCGTCACCGTTGGCGCCGTAAATGCCACCACGGATCAAAAGGCTGGCTTCTCAAACTTTGGCCCGAGTGTCGATATCAATGCCCCTGGTGTGGATGTTCAGTCTTGTGGCATCGAGTCTGACAGTGATGTGTCGACTAAGAGCGGGACCAGCATGGGTAAGAGTTCAAGCATCAAGACCGTTGTCCCCCTTGGCCACAACTGACCGACCTCATCTATAGCCTCTCCCCATGTTGCCGGCCTTGCCAACTATTTGATGCGGTTGGAGAATGTCAGCGACCCCGCCAAAGTAACCGCCCTGCTGAAGAACCTCTCCAAGGACACGGATGCTACGGTGGAGGGCGGCCGAAGAGACACAACGCCCCTGATTGCCAACAACGGAAACCAAAAAGATAAGAATACGTTCCTGGATGAGAATGGCCCGGTCAAGGGGGGTACACAGGGAAACGGCGCCGCCTCGAATTAATCCGCACAGCTACTGTAATTGGAGTTGGTCATCTTTTGTGGGAGTATCAAGGCCTCGTAGCTTAACCAGAAGAGTTGCAAGAGTACTGCCACGTTTTCCTTGCAGTCCGCCACGGACATGGTGCATCCCGCGTTGGCAGAAATTCCAATCTATTAACATTGAATGTCTCTTGTAGTATTATTGGACCAAGTGTATTGAGTTGTGCAGTCAGTTTTGTAGATATAATCGGGGTCTTTATAGCACCACACCTTTCCGCCATTTGTTTCCTGGCGGTGCTGTTGATGCGTATCGGACTGGACTATTTACCACCTGGCGTTTATACGTCAAACACTCTATTCGAGCTGGGCTATTCGAGGCGCATCCCGGTCCCGCGTCCCCGGGTCCGGACACAAAACTCCCACCGGCGAAGCACAGCGTAGGTAGTCAGTAATTATCGGCCAGTTGTTTTTGTCAAAGTAGCGCATGTTCATGCACAGCGTATTGGCCAGGGAGCTTCAGGGTTATATTGGCAGCAGTGCTGGATGGAAACATCGCAGCGTCATAAAGCCAGATTTGTATTGGGTCACGGACATGGAGAGGTAGACCTGGGACGCTAGACACGACGCAGCAGCAAGCTTTGGTGGTATTGGTCTGTCTGCCATACATGCATCGACAAGAAGGGCCTAGCCACTCCATCTTCTTTCAGAAGCATAGAGTCCACGGTGAAAAGGGGGTTATAGAATGTTGCTCGCCACCAGAGTCTCGACACCTGTCAACCCGTCGTGACAAGGACTCAGTTGGGCCATTCCACAGGAGAAGCCTGGAGCATGGGGATTACTTTTAGCACTTCTTCGGCACAACCGTGGTCATCAAAGGACCAGATTGCAATTTGACATCCGTGCTGGGCTGCGCCCCATTTACGTACGTCTTGGAGATGCTGGGAAAAGCAGAGAATCAATCAGTGGGTGGCCGTGGGATCAAGTAAATTATTCGTATTAGAAGGTCGTATGTAGCTCAAGAACCTTGTCTCGTCCATTAAATGCTCATTAGTAGGACAAGGAGATGCATGAATATTTGTCCGAGAAACAATAGTGATAATAGAGAAGCAGCTTTAGGGGAATTCAGTCTTTACAGTTCTTCTCTGGCGGTCGTTATGGCTGTCGTGACCGCTGGTGCGGGATCATTTAGTTTTTGAAGCAGGATGCTTGCCTCTTTAAAGATATTGGGGAATTGAGCCCCTAATAACCATGCGGTGCCGATCTGTGGGTGGCGCGTTAGTTGGGAGCCGCATCTTGTGTTTGTAGCAAGGCGGGCATCATTTACCATTAGGCCAGAAACAAATAGCAGACACAGGGCAACAACCCCAAACATGACCAGGGTCTCGCTAGTGTCCATGGTTGGCTCATTCCGTTGCTTCTGGTTATTCTCCAAGTTGAGCTGCTTGGGATCTTGACGGGGGTAAAGTGTCTCGATGAATTGTTCAATCTAATTGACATGTCAGCGGGCTCAACTTGAGAGTAGAGTTGGAGTTGAGCTGGCATACTTTGGCGCATCGCACGCTAATGTTGAGGTAATTGGGATCTCTGGGGTCATTCTTCTTCTGAATTCTTCGGGCATATCTGCGGAATACCTCGCATACAGTGTAGAGGTTTTGTGTGCACTCGGTCATGAGCTGGCAGGCGTCGCCCTTTGTGATCTTGACGTTGCGCTTCAGGACGTCAGGGTTGCGGAAGACCAGCTCCAGAGTAGCAATGGCCATGCCTTGCGGAATAGCAACGAAGTTGAACACACTCTGTTCGCGCATGCCGGCCATGTAGAAGAGGCATTCCTCACAGTGTTTTAAGGCATCGAGAACCATGTCTGATATGCAATTCAGGGCCTTGTCCTCGTAATTTGGGTCAAACAAGTCCTCCCACTTATCCACGTGCCTGCTCCAAATCTCCTTGGGATACCAGCGGCGACCGTCGCTCCAGTCCTCCCGGAGATCACGGATAATGTTGGTCTTCTGGAGGAACTGGCCCATGGACTCGGTCAGGGAGGGTCGCTCTGCGAGTTTGGGGTTCCCTAGTTCTGAAGCGACAAAAAGCCTGGTCAGACCCTCACCAACCAAACCTGCGACGTAGTGGCAGTACAGCTCATAGTCGTCAATGGTGTTGACACCATTCTTGATCATTTCGTCGTTTTGGGCGTAGTCAGCCATGCCATGGCCCATTTTTACGGTAATGTCCTTGATGATTGCATAGTAAGTTGGCTTAATCTTTTTGAGCTCGGTGATGACGACGTCAAATTTTTCCAAGAGCTCCCTGTCCTTTTCTTGGCTCTCGTGGTACTGCCAGCCATCAACCTCCATGGTGTCGTGAAAGTTGCGCAGCAAAGGCACCTTCTTGCTCAACGGTATCGTCATGTCATCTTCGATGGTATCGAGGCCCCGCAGTACCAAATAGAACAGACTAATGGGGACAAGGAGCTCATGGTTGAGTTCTTGGATGACAGCGGCAAAGCTGCGACTAGTCAAGTTGAGGAAGCGGAAGCATTCCTTCAAGGTTTCCGATTCTGTGGAAGGATCGCGCCTGTGGACAGGGTTGTGCCAGAGCTTCCTGTAATCAAATGGGTGTTAGCAACAGCCATGGTCACCGTCATGTTCTGTAGAATGCATTGCCAAAGCATCGTATGGCGCTGTACTGAGGGTGACCATCAAACATACCACTGGATAATGGAGCGCAGCTGGTTGGGGTGCAGAAGGTAGTATATGGCGCCCATTGTGTAGTATTTGCCGGCCAGCCAGCTCAATTGGCGGAGAGGACGTGGGTGTCTGAAAGGACAAGGAAATTCTCATAAAAGGGGGGTTGCGCAGAGATATCCAGACGCAGCAAAGCGCAGGAGTACAATGGCCAGCTTTTCTGTGCGCGGTCGTGACGCGGGTGCAGCAACCGGCTTCAGAGCGGAAAGAGTTGTTCAAGCAGACAGCGGCCGGTAAGGAAACGGCCTCTAGAGGAGAAAAGAAGCTGTCGAGATGGCAGAGGAAGGATGTGGAGGAAAGGTTGGGGAGAGGGAAGCGGGACGCGTGAGGCGTCAGAAATTAAGAGGCCCAACATGGAGAGTTTTTGTATTAGCCATTAGCCATTAGCCAAAGAAGTGTCAGAAGGGGTTTTCTCCAAGCGGAGATTGCCTCCACACTGGGATGGGTCGGCTGTGGCTTGTGCAGGCGGCTTCTGCAGCAAAAGATGCCCGAAACCCGGCCAAATGTGGCGGACAGTGGCTTGTTTCTCTGTTCTTCATTTGAGCGGCGTACGGAGGTGCGGAAAAGAAGGATTCTGATTCGCTGGGGCACGCGTTTGCCCTGAGCACGAATACGCAAGAGCGCCTTCCGGTTGCGGGATGAATACGCAGCTTCTCACCAGTGGTTTGAATGGCCGAAGGGTCCAGCGTCACCAAACACCATATCCTCCAACCCCGGAGTAAAACTTCTGTGTTAGCTCGAGCGCAAGTGTTTGCTGCTACTGGTTTGACCGTGATAAGTCGGTGTAGAGCTGTGCCACGACGGTTCAAGGCGGAGAGCCCACTGAAATGACTTTTCAACCGGCGGAAAGCTGCCAGGTTTGTCTCAACAAAGCTCTTCGTTGACACGTGGAAAGTTACTAGGAACCGCGGTGTTCGCTTCGACTCGTCTGGCAACGGATCAATCCTCGAGCCTGCCGTCGCGTTGACTGCACGACTGGCACTGTGCAGGATATCATCTGAATCCACGTCGCTGAGCCATCAATCAAGTCCGATACACTCTTACAGCCCAGCGCGACGGAAGCCTGTCATTCATGACAAGGGGAATGGCGAAACCGGGCAACGCGAAGCGCGGCAGGCCAGATGTGCTATACAATGGCGCCCGAAGACAATCAATCAATCGATGCGTCTCGCAGTCGGCGTACGGACAGCTTATAACCTGGGCTTGGCGAGAGTCAAGGCACAGGAATTATCGTGGCGTTGAGGCCAGCAGAGGCTTGTGAGGGGATTTGGCATGGCCAAAGCATTTCTGCTAGGTTCCATGCCAACGTGAGCTCTTGCCATATATGCAGGCAAAGCTGTATAATGTGGCCAAGTTGGAGCTTTTGGAGCTGTTCAACTCGGGCCTCTTGGGCTGCTGCCGCCGCATATGAAGCTTTTTGGCTGGGCTGATGGAAGCTGCTTCAAGGTTAGCTGGAGCTATCAAATCCCCCAGAGCTTCTTTTTGTTTTCCCCTCCATGTGCGCTTCGGAAACCCTACCAGGGATTGCCTGCGGCGCTGCTTGATGACGTTATTGTGAGATTCAATGTGTGAGGCTGGCTAGAAGACAAAGCTGCTACGAAGGTGCCTAGCCCTAAACTCCCGCAAGGCAGCATTATATCACAAGACTCTATTCCCCTTCCCCGTTCTTATGGAGTGGCTTTCGACCCCAGGTGTCTCGGGACAATTTCGACCTCGCACAAAAATTCCAGCCCGTCAGGTGGACAAAGGCTCGAGACCAGCCAGTCATGTCCTCACAAAGCCGACCCCACGGCGTAATCAACGTGGAGAAGAACCATCTGCAGGTCGGGACGGGGTCCGGTTGTCATACTACATTTTGAACCATGACTTTCGTACTTGTCTCTCGGTTAGAGAAAACCGCCATGGTGAGCCAATCTCCATGCGGACGGGCGACTGTATGTAGTGCTTGCAATCCTTGCTTGAACCCGCGCACGTGTCCAATACAATAATCAGCCCTCCACTTATGAATAGAGAGCGCTGTTCATTCTGTCCCATCTGCATCATCATCTTGCTGCGGCCAGGGTTCGTTCGGGACTCGGCACGGCTAGCCTGTAAGACGCTGATCTTCTGCCCCAGGCACGTGTACGGGATGAAAGGTTGGCAGGATTCTAGTTATGCGGGGTTGGACTTTAATTTTCTTCCATATTCGTTAGTTGGGGGGATTCGTTCTTCCTTTTCGCGTCCATTCGCGGACCGAGAAGCATCATCGTGGTTCGGCTTCTCCATACTTGCTGGGATACTAATACCCTGTGCCTGTGCCCGTGCCTGGTCGGGCAAGAGAAAAGAAACAAAGTTGAGAGCAGCCGCTTGACACTCATTTGTTGTTCTATGACTTGTGTCCCGGCTACTCGTTGTTGCGCATAATGGACAACGAGGCCGTTGATATCGTTCCCGGGGAGCATCACGATGCGACGACCAAGGGGGACTCTGAGGCGCAAGTCGCTGCTGTCGAGCGGGGTTCCAGCAAACGACAGAGGTTATCTGATGTATTCACAATTGTAAGCCCGCATTATCTTGACTTGTCACAGCCTGGAACCAATAGACGTGGCCGTTTGTCGGTTCCCATGCCCGCTTGCCCCTACTCTACTAACGGTTGTTAGTTTTGCTCCGGCTTCGCCCTCATCTCGGATGGCTACCAGAACAATCTCATGACCATGTCCAACGTGCTCTTCAAGAAGGAATACCCGAACGAGTACACCCCCCAAGTCAGCACCCGCGTCTCCAACGCCCTGCTCGTCGGCGAGATCCTGGGCCAGGTCGTCGTCGGCCTGACCTGCGACTACATGGGCCGCAAGACGGCCATCATCATGACGACGCTGCTCATTGTTCTCGGCGGCATCCTGGCCACCGCCTCTCACGGCGTTACTATCGACGGCATGTTTTGGATGCTGACTGTTTCGAGAGGCATCGTCGGTTTCGGAGCAGGTATGTCTCGCATATTCAACCACCCCGTCCCCAGTTGATGTGCCCACTCCCTAGATCCTCGTACATCATGATCCAAGCCAATTTCCGCGACTCTGACGCCGTCTAGGTGGCGAGTACCCTGCCGCCAGCACGTCCGCATCCGAGGCCGCCAACGAACACACGCCCGCGAACCGCGGCCCCGTCTTCATCCTCGTCACCAATCTCCCCCTCTCGTTCGGCGGCCCGTTCGCCGTGTCCGTCTTCCTCATCGTGCTGTCCGCCGCCGGCGAGACCAACCTCTCGACCGTGTGGCGCGTCTGCTTCGGCGTCGGCGTCGCGCTGCCCCTGACCGTCTTCTACTTCCGCCTCAAGATGCTCAACTCCAAGCTCTACCGCCGCGGCGCCATCAAGAGGCACGTCCCCTACGGCCTGGTCGTCAGGTACTATTGGAAAACGCTGATCGGCACCTGCGGCGCCTGGTTCCTCTACGACTTTGTCACCTTCCCCAACGGCGTCTTCTCCGGCACCATCATCTCCAGCGTTGCCTCCAGGTCCGGCAGCACCCTGCGCAGCACGGCGGAGTGGCAGCTTCTCCTCGGCGCCATTGCCCTGCCCGGCGTCCTCCTCGGCGCATTCCTCTGCGACAGGCTGGGCCGCAAGAACGTCATGATGCTGGGCTTCTCAGGATACCTGGTCTTTGGGCTGGTCATTGGCTGCGCGTACGACAAGATCACCGCCATCATCCCGCTCTTTGTCATCTTTTACGGCCTGATGCAGAGTTCTGGCAACTTGGGCCCGGGCGATATGCTCGGCCTCATTTCCTCGGAGAGCTACGCCACCAGCGTCCGTGGAACGTGCTACGGCCTCAGTGCGGCGATTGGCAAGACGGGTGCTGCTCTGGGGACACAGGCGTTTACACCGATTCAAGATAGGTTCGGCAAGAGGTGGACGTTTATTGTCGCGGCTATATGCGGTGTGGTGGGCGTCTTGGTCACGTACTTTTTTGTGCCCAGGTTGACGGGCGAGGATCTGGCCAAGCGGGACGAGGAGTTTAGGGCGTACCTGTTGGCGAATGGGTGGAATGGTGAGATGGGCGAGGCTGATTTGAAGGGTTTGGCAGAGGATGTCGACGAGGGCGTGGTGTCTGGTGATCATGGAGAGAATGGGGCCAAGGCTGCTGGGTAGGGATATTGTTATGGAGCGGTTGGTTTTTGAGAATGCCCTAACGACTGGGTGACGTCTCTGTTGGCTTCTTGATGTTGTTCATGTTTCTGATCCAAGCGGCGTTGCTCTGTGTGCGACGTGCTGGGAGACAAATATTGACATCAGCCAGTCGCACGGCAAGCAATGAATCAGATCCGAGCACAAATCTAACGGACAAAGTCCCAAAGGTGAATCACTTTGAGACAGACCCACCGACAATAAATACCCTGACGCAATATGCCCTCTTTTCTCCTGCAACATGGCCTAAATCTCAACTCCCTCCTTTTGAGAATATCCATAATAACAAACGAAATATCCTACCGCTAATAGTGCTTTTTTGGGGGGGACTTTGATTCCCTTGTGCCTCCAGCTCCCGAAGAATAAATCTACATCAACATGGGATGCACACTGTCGGTAGAGGTGGAATTTCCCGCCAGGAGGAAGCGCCACAGGAGGCATAAACGCAGACACCACATCCCCATCTACAGCACGACTCACCCCGACGGATTCCTAGAAGCAGTACTAGGCCCTGGGCCCGGTGTTTGTCGGCAAACAACTCACGGCGGGAGACAAACAACCCCCCATTGTGGCACAGTCACACACCCTCGGCGAGCAATGAGTCATGAGCTTAATATCCTCAAGCCGCGGGTGGACGAAAAGGCCAAGACTGTCGATGCTGAGGAACCCGCCCCTCACAAGACGGTAAGTGTTGACGTTCAAGACCTTGCTAGTAGCAGAAGGATAATGCTTCGTAGGAGACGGCGCCCGAAGCAGACACGGGACAGGAGGCCACAGAAGCTGCGTAGTATGGCGTGAACAATTTTATTGGCACCAGTCTCCCCTGAGATATACTGTCCCGTATATATATACAAGCACAACGCTCGTATAGCACAGCATGCTACAGTGCGGTCCGCAGCAAGATTGAGGCGTGTGTTAGACATGCCATCGAAACACTATTCTCACCGATGGGGGAAGCTCCCCCAGCACGGGACCCATCCCTCTCAAGGAACCTGGCTCGGATACCTGAAGGGGTTGAGTAGTTCCTTCAGTGTCCATCGGTTTACAGGGGTTCTACTCGCAAAGCACAGCCGATGATACAAACCGGCCAGAAATTATAGGCCTTGCGCCGAGAAGACTGGCTGGTCTAGCATCCCCAGCACATTAATTCTTCTAGCAAATATTCCCAGATCCTCGTCGTCTTGAAACATCAGTGATGAGAGCGTGATTCCCACGTTAAACCCCGCGCTATCCAGTGCCGCAACACCAATACCAGTCACCCGGCCACCATGGCAAGGCTCGAGAACATCATACGGACACGACGGCTCTGCGGAATCACCAGAATTCCGTCCATCATATCGGCAAAGTGTTGCGTATGTCAGCCCCTTCGGTCCGCAGAATCCCTACGACGGACGGCCAGCCCGCGCAGGCCACTCACGGGAGGAGGCCAAAGCGACGCCGTTGCGCATCAGCACATCGACCACGTCGTCGTGGCCCCGGAACGCCGCCTGGACCAGCAGCGTATTGCCGACGCTGTCCTTGGTGCAGATGTAAACGCCCGCGTCGAGCAGGACCTGAACAACGTCAGCGTGCCCCTTTGCAACGGCCGCCAACATGGCCGATTCTCCCAAGCCCGGGTCCGCCTTGATGTCGCTGCCGCCGCCGTGCGCGAGCAGCACCTTGACAACCGCCGCGTGTCCCTTGCGGGCGGCCTGCACGAGGGCCGGGTTCCCGTTTGGATGCAGGGGACTAGCGCCGCCCTTGTCGAGGAGCATCTCGAGGATGGCAGGGCACCCGAACTTGATGGCGTGCCAGAAGACCGTCTTGCCCCGGGCGTCGGGGGCCTGGACGTCGGCGCCGCGCCGCATGAGCACCCTGGCCGCGGCCTCGTTTCTGACGCGGACGGCGGCGTGAAGCGGGGTTTCGCGGTGCGCGCCGCGGGACGAGAGGATCGCGCCGGCGCCGGCGTCGAGCAGGGCGTGGATGGCGGCGATGTTGCCGCAGGCCGCGGCGCAGTGGAGCGGCGTCGCGCCGACAAAGTCTGCGTCTGCGACGTCGGCGCCGCGGTCGAGCAGCAGGCTGAGCATCTCGGTTGCGCCGCCTGTCATGATGGCGCCCGAGTTGATGGCCGTGTGGAGCGGCGTCTCGCCGTTGTCGAGCCGCTGCGCGTGGACGTCGGCGCCGTGCTCGAGGAGCGCCGTCGCCGTGCCCATGTCCCACTGGGCTGCGGCGGTGTGGAGGACGGTGCCTGCTTTGCCGTGCAGCACGTTGGGATCCGCGCCCTTGGCGAGGAGCAGCCAGACCATGATGGCGTTTCCGAAGCGCACGGCTTCCACGAGAGGCAGGGTGCTCGACGGAGCCTGCGGTGTGTTGACATCGACGCCGGCTAGTAGGGCCTTTTCGGCAGTCAAGACTCGTCCGTGCTTGGCGGCCCAGAGGATTGCGCTCCTCTCAACGTTGGGGGCGGTTGCGTTGTGTCGGTAGAGGTAGTCTATCGTGAGGTTGTAAAAGCCCCGGCTGGTGCGGCAGAGGGCGTAAATGTCTCGGTCTCGATCAAGGGCTTTGACGATGTGTAGCAGCAGCTCCGTTGGCAGATTGGCCAGTTCCATGGCTGGCCCGGAGCCGGCACGGCATTTGCAAGGTCAGGCGGGCTGCTGGTGAGGAGAGCAGGATGGGGATTGTTGTGGTCGGCAAAGGATGACGATGTGACACTGCCGTCGGAGTTGGAGATTTCTCCGCATCTTACGAAGTATAATTTCCTCTTTCGGACACTGTACAGACTTCGGCACACCCTTTCTGCATTGGGCACTTCCGTCGGACAGCCTAATATGGGGCATGGCAGCTCTAGTTATGCTTGAAGGTAGTTGCGCCATGGTGAACAACTCCGGTGGAAGCTCCCGGGACACTGGATGCTTCGCAAATTTGGGCCACTTTGGTACCTGCAGCTTGAAGACAGGGGCAGCTGCGGCGGAAATAGCCATTGACAATAGGTGAACTGTGCAAATTCCACAGGCAGAAAGTGAATGGACCTTTGTTTAAAAAAAAAAAGCTAGAGCATGGAAAAAACGGAGATGCTTTCAAAGCCTGGGCGTTATTTTCTTCTGCAAATGCCCCGGTCGGCAGTTGGCCTTGTCCCATTTTGACATGGACGCCTACAGCGATTGGCTACATGCAAGAGAGACAGGGGCGTTAGGGGCGGACCGGTCCGTGACCTGAAGGCGGCTTGGCATTTCGGATCACTAAGAACTTGGTGCCGTCTTCTAGTATTGGCAAGAGGAGAGACGGACTCCAGGGGGCAAATTTCCCAATTAAGATATAGTAAAGCTATATAGCGAGTACTGGACTACATCTTGGAAGCGAGGAAATTAGCAAAAACGTACACACATCTTGGCTAATTTGCTCCATAATTAATGTGAAGTTAAAGGCCAAGCAGAATGACAACAAGCCTCATGAAAATTATGTGGCTTTGCGTCTCAATTCTGTTCCACTCATCCTCACTATAAGTGAATTTATGTAGCGGTAGATCAGGATAGCGACTAAATGACTTGTTCTATTAAAGTTTTACAGGGTAATCCGGCGTCGGCCCTCGCGAGAAGGAGGTATGATCCGGTCGGATTAGAGCTCAGAAGGCAGCAACTCTGCGCAAACATGACCATCGGAGACTTGATCACTCTTTCAGAGTGGTCAATTAAGAGCAGGGAGCTCGTAGAAGGGAGTGAATCCTAGCATCAGATTGCTCATCTGTTAACATGTGGCAAATCAACAAATAAATCATAGACCCACAAGATACCATAACCTTGAACGAAGCAAAGAACGTCGCTGAAAGGCTACTCAACAGTCTTGCTAATGTACAGATTGCAATAAGGAAGGCCGGTGCAACTTCTCGCCTCAAGAGGGTGGACCGCACATTCAACAGATGAAAGCATTGTTATGCGGCGCTCTTGGAACCTTCTGACTTCATTCTCCGTGTCTCTGGAGCTCCTCGACTTAATTTTACCCCCGCGAATCGGTGCTCCTCGCTATTTGTTAAAAGGGTATATGGCATGATAGATTTGCATCTGATTGAGGACGTCAGACTTTTGGCAGTCCAACACTAGCTAAAGTCACGAAAGTGATGTCGAGTCTGCGCCTAACGAGTGATTGGGAGACGAAGTCCCTTTGCGTTCTGAGCAGCGAATACTCCTCCTTACTGACATACAGTGCACCAACCGTTTCCTGTTCTGTGAGGATCGTCAAGATCAGTTACGCCCTCAACAAGTGCAAGCGCCTTCTCAGGCCGGACTTGTCCCGATCAGATCAGCTCACAACCAACCCTCAGATCCTCCAGTCAAGGGCTATAAACAACTCGGGCAATCACTACAGCCTTGGACGCATGGGCATGCTCTATGGCCTCGATAATATCATTCTATAGGCACAACTGATTAGGCATCGCATTGTGTGCTTGGTTCATCTCTGGGAAATAATGTCGAGGTGATATTCCCGGGTGTTGCAGCAACAGCAACGGCCCTCTGTGCCCACTATGCTAAAACCTCCGAATTTTTTCGTCTCCTAATACATGGTCCTTGTCTGGATGTCGCGGCAAGTGATCTCAAAGTTCTACTCCTAATCTCTGATTGCCATCATGCCAATGAGCCCGAGACGTTGTACAAGTAACCTCTCCACCATATCGCCAAGCTCGCAAACATTCATCCTCTTGCCAGTTTTCTTATCAATGAATACAAAGTCCTCTTGCTTAGACAGCCAGTAATCTTCATTCCAGAATCTCGTACATCCGCTCATATCCCCAACAACCACATGACATTCCACCAAGTTTGGGAACCATGACTCTTCGTAATCTTCAAAATCCCACTCGTCATCCTCATACTCGTACTCGAACTTGAACCGGCGTACACGGGATTTATTGTGGACAACGTGATCGAGAAAAGCTCGGCCAACCGCGAGCATGTCCAGGTCAAAATTGACCCAGACGTAGCGTGGTTCAGTTTCTTGAAAGTAAAACATCTTCTCATATTGGCTTTCCTTGCGACTTTCCCGACAGGTATGTAGAACTGCTGGTACAGGTGTCGGCGATATCAGGTACAAAATTTCCTCGAAGCGATCATCGTGCTCGTACTTGGCTCTGATTGGAACCTCGCGAGGCTCAGCTGCCAACGCCCATACCTTAGCACGAAGTTCGTATGGTAGACGAGGGAACGGATGAAAAGTGGCCATGCTGGAACCAGATATGACATTCGGCGTGGGATGGTAACAACTGTGATGATGTTTGGGGATTTTGGTAGTAGGAAAGGACTGGTGTGAAAAGAAAAGAAAAGAGAAGAGAAGACTGGAGAAAAGAAGAAAAGGGCTGGGGCGTTTAAAAATCAAGTGGAAGGAGCCTTGGTGGATGTGACTTACGCCCTCAAGGTAAAATATACGCATAGTCATGTACCACGCACAGCTTTATCCGATGGGCGAGTGGCAGCTTCGCAGCCCAAGGTGGAGGGAAATATGAAAATCCCGGGTAGTGCAGGTTTTCAAGTCTCTTCATCACAGAGGTGACCTGTTCTAACTCTAGCTGAGAGTACTGAAAATGGCAGATTGACGTCTTCTAATCCTTCGGTTATCCCTACATGCGACGACTGCAAGGCCGTTGCTCCCGAAACAGCATCTAATTGCAACATTTCTTGACCTGGAACCATAAAGCCGCTGATTGAAAGGTATGCCAGTTGACGCGGAGCAAACTGTTCCAGCAAACCAGAAGTCCCACGAGCTGACAGTGAATGCTGCCTCTGCGTTTGTACAAGCAGTGAATTTACTCGCAGTGAAGCTATGCCGGCAGGTCTGAGTTTGTCACTTTTATAGAATCATCCTTCACCCTTCAGAATGTTTGCATCCATAATAATGCTAACTGATGTGCGTTTCGCTTTGTCTAGGTGCATTCGTTATTGGGATTTCCCTTTTCAAGAAACGATCTCGCTATTTCGAACCCCAAGCAACCCTTTGTCCCGCTTCTGTAACGGTGTTCCGGATTAATGTATTTGCCATGCCCTACGATGATAATAATGTGGAGATTTTCATGCCAAATCGAAGCTGCGCTATAAGAAACGAGATAATACCTCGAGTTCAAGCTGGGTTATAAATGGGAAAACTTCAGTCACGCATTGAGGGACTGGTATTTGAATATCAGCCACCAAACCCAAGAACAACGATTCAAGCACAATGTTGCTAGGAGCGTGAAGTAGACTAGTCTTGACTGAAACAGATGGCTCGCCAGTACTAGCATGTTACCTGTCCAGCACCGTGACCTTGCGCACATACAACTAATTTCCTACACTTCTTGCGGCTTCAATCTAAAGAGGGAATATTTTATCCGCCCTGAATACTATACTTTGAAATGTTCTCAAGTATGCTATACACACCACTTTTACTGTGAAAATGCTGATATTCTGGCGCCGTAGATATTCTGGCCAAAACAGATGGCCAGATTCTTACTTGTCTACTTGACGGTATGCCACTCGCCATGCACTCTCGTTACCTTTATTTGGACTGGCCGCTCTCCACCTCCATCTCTCTAAACCACGTATCAGACAAGATTTCCGCAGGCGAGGGTCTGTTGGCAGGATCGTACTGCAAAATCCGCCGAATCAACGCCTTGACTTGGCGGCCTTCCTCCTCATCAAGATCCGGGCATGCCTGATCGAACCAGTCCTCCATGGACGTCTGCTCCAGCATGAGCGGTTCTCCGCCTTTCGCAACTCCTCCGAGCTGACAATTAAATAGCTCCCTCTCAGTGAAATAGAGCGTCGACGTCTTCCAATGCGTAAAAAGCTCATCGGGTAGGGCGCCGAGCCTGGCAGTAAGAGAGAGGAGATGGTTGTCATCTTCAAACTTGGAGCCTGGTACACAGAAGAGAGGTTGTCCAGTGATGAGCTCAAAAATAAGGCAGCCGAAACTCCAGATATCGAGGGTTTTATTGATGGCGCCGGTAAGAACCAACTCGGGAGGCCGAAGTCCGAGAGGCGTAATGGACTTCGTTGGCGGGTTCGTAAAGAAGTATGCTGTTTCAAGCGTAAGTAGACATCTATAAAGAGAGGTCGTCCGCAACTAGAGGTACTAACCGCCACCCATGTCGGATAATTTAATCTTGAAGCCTTTGTCATACTCGGTAAAAGGCGCCAGCGGCTGCGCAATACAAAGATATCGAGGCGCCCACTTGTCTTGTTTGCCGTCCAGCCTCTGCACTGGCGGCGAGATTGACTGGGTTTGCACATTTTCCTCTTGGCGCAGCGCGTCCTCGGGTTGCATGTCGATATTATCCACAGCGAAGAGCATGTTTCCCGGCTGAAAGTCTCCATGAGCGATACCATTCTCGTGAAGAAATGCCAGTGCTTGTAATGATTGCTTGAGGATGCTCTTTGCCATCCGAATCGGATAGCGAACCACCATCCCCCACATTCGAGGTTTGAACTGGGGCAACTCCTCGACCATGGTATTCACATTCGGGCCCATGGGCTCAAGTACCAGGCACGTATGGACGCCATTGGGTCCGCGGTGTTCAAACTTGTCCAGTAGCTGCGTGATATGCTGGGCTGCCTTTGCTGGTGCGGCTTTGGCAATGTGGTGCAAGATTTGCAGCTCAGCTGATGCCCGGTTTGCCGAGACAAGAATCTTCAAGGCGACATATGTAGAGTTTCTGGGACGGAATGAGTAACGAGGATAAAGATGATGCAAAGATGGCCATACTTCAGGTCACGAGCCAGCCACACAGTCGAGTAAGAGCCCTCGCCGAGCTTTCGAATCACCTTGTACTGGCCATTATTGAACATATCGCCGAGCAAAACGGGGTGGTAGCCACCTGGGCGGTAGTCCTCCACCCACTCGCAAGGCGAAGTAATTGTTTTGAACCTCCATTCATCATCTTTCACGGGTCCTGTTGGTGGTGTGGGAGGACGGGATGCGCTCATGCCTGTGGTAGAGGTGCGTTGTCCGAGAGGTACCTGATGTGGTGTTTTGAAATAGATGCAAGGTGGTCATGGGAGAGTTCAAAGTCCTGAGAGACTGGATGAGTAATCAAAGGAACGAGAGAAGCTGCATGATGGTGTCGCAGGATATAGGGGGGTATTAACAGACAATTACTTGTGGCGTGGCCACGCCCATTTTTTGTGCAACAGATGGCACATACTCGAACCATGACTAAGAAGCCAGCACTGGCATCTCTCACAGACCACCAGACATGACGGCCACGAGCATCTCGCACGCTGCAATAGGCGCCCGGTACATGCTGTTGGTTGTCACGCTATAGAATGGTGTCGAGAGACTGGTCGATGATGTACCTGGCATTGACCCAAGAGCAAGTTAACTGGACAGTTAGCTGTGGCCGGCCAAGCAAAACCTCAACATTGACCATGATGGTACCACCGCTCATGCACTGCAATCACCAACGCAGGTTCTTTGAAAGGGTGGTGGTCTAGCTGGACAGCAAGAATAAATTGATGTGAGCTCGCCAGAGTATTGTTTCAAGATGTTCTTATTCTCAACCAATACCAATACTTCTCTATCCCAGCTAGAGCACGAATCTATGTTCATCATGAATGCTGACAATGTTACCTTCAGCCCGTTTAACATGTACTCAAGCGATGCCACGGAGAAGACGGATGTCATCAATTTGGTTGTTAGCCAAGCACCTGCCGGGGCTGTACGTGCCACAGTCGTCTAAGTTGACGGCGGTTCTCATCGCAATCAAGCCACTGACACCAGCCTTTAGGAAAGGCTGGCACACTAGCCGAAACGATAAGCGGAATCACTGTACCGTTGATTACTACGACGCCGCTGGTGCCAAGATCAGCCGGAATCATGTTGTTTGACCTGGCATGGGATGGTGTGACCAGGGCTTGGATACAAGGACCCGGAACGAAGGGCTCAATTCTATCTCACCGCTCTCTTTGGCATCAAGGACGCTTGGTTTTCTTTGTGCTATTTGTAACAAAAAGGTCTTATGTACCTAGCATGCAAGGAGCGGTGAGATCTGCGGCCTGACTGGCTTGTGGCCCTCCTCGTGCAACTATCGTTGGGATCGAGAGTCGGCCGGTGCTGTGATAGTGATATGATATGTCCAATGTGACAGATGGTCGAGTGAGAGCGATAGCTCCGACTTTGGGTCCATGAAGCTTGCTCCACGCAGGTTGGGGAGAGGCGCTGGGCTGGATTGCTTACTTGTTTATTGCGCTGGGGCTCCTAGTCAGAGAATCTCCTGATTACGAGTACAATCATTGATGGGTTTGCGGGATATGACTTGGCCAAAACGCCTTTCCATAGACGGGCCTTGCCATTTCCATGGTGCAGAGAACCTGGTCGATAACTTGTGGAAACCAAAAGTTACCAAACGATCCGGACATTTTACAGGTACAGCTTACAGTCTTTGGTACTAAAGGTCCTTTGTTTTCCTGAAGGCCTAGTCGACAAAGAGCTCTATTTATACAAGAAGTGGTGCGAGCCTTCTGCCCTAGGTCTTGGGACCGTAGCCCTCGTGTAATTGTGACATTTAAATTCACTTCCAGTATGGCGACTTTGAAGCCTGTCTCGGGGGTGGCACAGCGAGTCGCAAAAGACGGAATCTTGATCATCTCTGACACATTATACAAGAATTATGGCATGAATAATTACTGGTCTCCGATTGCAGGCCTCGCTAATCGGAGTTAAAGCGCCAAGAGGATCACGAAATCGTTGGGAGGCGGCCTCTGCGACATCCTCAGAAACATTCACAAACTGTCTATTAAGGGCACTATTTAACCCTATTTCAAGGAACCCCATGCATTCCTTGCAGCACTATCCCAGACGCTTTACGTAACTACGTATAAATCCCGATAGGTTTCTTGCCGTGCGTCGCGGAGTCGCCGACAGATGGTACAACAGTCGTACAAGACGAGTCCCAACAATCATGAATGCGCCGACAGTATGCCCGGTTTTTCTCCGATGAATACAGATGCAGCCTGCTTACGTGGCTGTTTGGCTGGTGGCGGCGGCTCAAGAGTCAAGAGTCAAGACGTGGAGCTATCTCCGAAACTGTCTATCGCCGAAAGCTTGCGTACACAAGTTCCTCCCATTGCCATGGCCACGATTCAGCCTCGATTGAATTTCAAGGCCATTCCCCGAATTTTATGACACGCTTTGACCGTCCGCCGCAATCTGACAAAGTTTAACGGTTACACTGCATCGGGGCATGACAACAGTCCCTCCCGACATGTAAACCATGTGAACGGATTTTAAATATAAAAATGCCGTGTCTTCTCCGCAAAGGACGACAATAATAGATGATTTAATCAAAAATCAGCCTACTCCTTGATACAAAGCTTACATTTCCTCCGTCACCATGGTCTCCCACGGCAATTATAAGGTGCAGAAGGTCACCTACCCATCCAACGGGGAGACAATCGCCGGCATTCTCTACAAGCCAACCAATGTCAGCAACCCCCCCGGCGTCGTCCTTCTCGGGCCGTATTCCTTCATCAAAGAGCAGGCGCCCTTGCAGTACGCCACACGACTTGCCGACGAGGGCTACGCCGCCCTGATCTTCGACCCTCGGACCGTCGGCGAGAGCACCGGACAGCCGCGCCGGCTGGAGAATCCCAAAATGAAAAACGAAGACGTGGTAGCCGGACTGGACTATCTCCAAAGCCTGCCAGACGTTGACAGCAACCGACTGTTCCTGGTCGGCATCTGCCAGGGCGGCCCGGAATGCCTCGACATTGCCTCCTACGACCAGCGAGTTCGCGGCGTCGCCTCCGTAACAGGCTACTACCGGGACCGCGAAACCGACATTTGGATGATTTGCTCGGGCTGTGTCAACCCCGAGCCCGGCGTAGACGTGGGCTCGATGAAGATGCCCACCCAGGAACAGGGCGAGGCCCTCTACAAGGCCAGGCTGGAACGGGCCCGGAAAGCCCGCGAGTTGTACGACAAGACGGGCGAGGTCGTGTACCAGCCGCTGGTCGACCCGAAGGCCGCCGATCCGGAGGTCGGTTCGCTCGCTGGGCTGCCGGGCCCGGTTGCCTGGTCGTGGTACGGCCCGTGGACTCTCAAGAACTTTGACAACCGGTACGCCGTCATGAGTGACGTCGATCACTTTGGCTATAGTACCGTGGACGGGGTGGCCAAGCTCACAAAGCCTGCGTTGATTATTCACGGAGATAACTGCATGAACGCGGCGTCTGCGAAGCGCCACTATGACTCTATCCCCACGAAGAACAAGAAGCTCGTTTGGGACAATGGCGTGTCTCATTTCCAGCATTATGAGCAGCCGGACATTGTCGATCACAATGTGGCGGAAATTGCGGCCTGGTTTGCTGGCGTGAACTGATGGATATGGTTGGGGAGTGCACGTCCACAGAGGCTTTCCCAGTGGTAATTACCAGACAGATCACGGCGCAGTGAATATTTGTGCAGATATGCCATGGCAATGTATGCTAAAGTTGAGAGATATCGAGATAACTGCATTTACGCGGTCAAGATTTCTACTTATCGCTGGTGTATGCGGCTACTTGCACAGTCAAAAATTACGGCCATGTTGTCAATTGGATTATACGTCAGTCCGTTGCTTGAGATGTCATCATTTCTTGTAGTCTGTGAGGGTTGGCGCCGCCCCGATCGACCAACCCTTCATAGATCGATCATCTTGACCTCAGTCTCTTCTTCAACTGATGCTTGTTTATCCCTTACAGTCTGCTTACTATCTTGGCTTTACATTCCGTGAATCCCAAACAACTCGGGTCCTCCCATTTCGCCGCCCGGTTCATGCGCTCCATCAATGCATTAGCGGTTATGGCGGGCCGGTATTCGCTGAATGGTCCCGGGCGTACAGCTTATAGCTTATGTCGTCTCGGCCAAAATGGACAGTACAGAGAGACCAAGACCAATTCGACACGCGTAGCTCTCTGGAAGAGTGAGTCAAGCTTGGTGCCACGATTCAGGGAGCCTCCAGTTCTGTCATATATTTTTCAGCCCTCTTCCAAGGCACCGAAGAACTCCTCCGAGTTGCTGCCACGCCAGTCTCGCAGCGCATACAACAGGTAGCGGAAGTCTTTCTACCAGGATGGCCACTTCGTAGCCCGGCGCGGCACGAGCCGCGTCTTTCAGTAGCCTTGGGATGGAGGGAGCGCCTTGCCTGTTCGTAATTAAATCGACGGGGCCGGCTGCCACCAAAGGATCAGAGGCAATGGAAAGCCATATGCAGCCTGTTTGTCAGTTTTACAGCGACGTAACATGCACTCGGCCATTCTCCTTCTTTGTGATGGTCATTTTGTGAATGCCAAATAGAGTATTGGCGGGACTGCGCGCAAATGAGACTGCCTGGCCGCTAAAGCAATGTGTCCGACCGTCTCCTCGTCTTCCTCCCATCCGATCATGTCACCTTCGTTCCGAACAGTCGCCAAGAAGTAGGAGCTATTGGGAAGAGTTGGCGAGGGTGCGCTGTTGAAGAACGGGGGGTAGCACACCTTATTAAAAGGGTGAGATCCGTCCAAACATCATTCTCCCCTTCAAAGCTCTCAAAGACAAACAGCTGACGACCACTGAGGTCCCGAGGAATGACAAGTTTTGGCCCTTGGTGCTGAACCAGTACGCAAGGGTACAGCAGACGAGACGCCAAGATCTCCGTCTCCCATCGCAGAAAGTTGTAGACGGCTACCTCGAAACAAACCTCCTCGGCCTGTATCTCGATAGTTAACCCGTCGAAATCTGGCATGTTGACATGGCCGCGAGCTAGACGAGCAGCCATGTCGGGCATGTTGGAAGTTTTGACATGGAAATACTAAGCATGGTTAGCAAAATCGGGGTCATTAAGACACATGGCAGCAATGGAAGAAGCTGACACTGTTGTTGGGCCCCTTGGTGATTATGGGAATGATTCCCCCTATCTCGCGGATGAGTCGCCCAACGTCCCAGACGCCCTCAAATGGACTGTGGCCACTGCGAACTAGATTCAGAAGATTCCTGCCATGCATTGCTTGCCGCTGGGCGTGGAAGACCACTAGTCTCGCCAATACATTGTGATATGTCTTGATAATCTTGATTGACTTGTATGTAGTGCGGCTGCGTACAAGCTACGAGGTGCGCTGCCCTAATGCGAATGGGGGTATCGCGATGGTTTTGCCCGTGCACTGCGTTGAACAACTACGCAACTCTATAGCCGTGAGATGCTTGCAAAGCACCAGACTGCAATTAACCGTGTCATCGGAGATACCACCACCCGTGCTGGCCGCCTTGCCCCCGTTGCGGTAGCCAGCGGAAGCTTGAAACTAGCCAGGTGTTTGTTTGCGGTTGGAGGAACTAGTTTTTGCATTGCTCATGATGAACCGCATCGGCGTTGGTCCTGCACTTGTACTTTGCGCCATCGCGTTATAGCTTGCCGTGTTTCGTCATACAGTGGGCGCATTCTGGACGTTGGAGAAAAGAGGCCAAGAACGAGTCCGTGGATTGAGACCTGATACGGCTATTACATGAGAAAGTGATGGCGCAAATGTGTGTACATTCTGTACCCTGCGAAAAGAGATGAGCATGAATTCTAACCATGCATGACACGAACGCCCATGACGCATCACCAGTTGTCGTGGACAGGATGGAAATTCCGAATTCACCTCACGTGGACGCCTTGGAGGGATGCAAAATTCAGAGGTTGAGGCAATCGACGCCCAAAATCCTGACAGCCGACTCCCGACACTGGCGTCCCGCTTTTCACCAATCAAATCCCTACCTCGCCCTTCGTTCCTTCTGAATCCAGCTGCACCACCTTGTCCACCAGAGACTTGGCATTTTCGCACCCCAGCCAAAATCTCCACAGCTGCACTCCTTCAATCCAATACCACAGCTTGCACGACCAGGAAATTTGCTCAAATACTCTCAGCATCACCTCATAACAGCCGACGACCCAAGCCCAACGGCTGGTCGCATCTCTCCCCACAAGACCAAACAAAACGAAACCATGAAGCACAGGCCTTCCCGGTCTGCCAGAAGCGCAGATTGCGCTAGTTTACACACGACTCACCACTCCCGACTCAAGGTTTCACCAAGGCCCGGCGAGTCAATAAAGTTCCGTGGCCGGGGCAGCACCGAAGCATCGTCAGACACGACTCTGTGGTCCGTTACTCGTACACAGGAGATATTTTTGGCCCATGAGCCTTGCCTTACCTGCTGCTATAAGATCGGCCGGGCCTGCCTCTGCCTTGGGCTGGGAAACCTGACCCCTCTTAGTCTCGCTCTCTACACGCCCACACCATCATAGACCCAGCCTCACAACACCATACATACATTGAGCACCATCGCAACGCACATTCACAATGGATATGGATCATTCTACCATGCACATGGGCATGACTGGCACCCCGACCGCCATGTCCATGCCAACCTCAACTGCCGACAGCCACAGCCACGGCCACGACATGGAGGGCATGGGCAACGGATGCAAGATTTCCGTACGACTCAACCCCCTCCTCCCAAAATCCCCATCCGGCGAGACCACAGTCCAGTGACTAACATGGAATCCCTCAGATGCTCTTCAACCTCAACACCGTCGGCTCATGCTTCCTCTCGTCCGAATGGCAAATCACATCCACCGGCATGTTCGCCGGCTCCTGCATCGGCGTCTTCCTCCTCGGCATGGTCCTCGAGTTCCTCCGCCGCTCCATCAAGGAATACGACAGATTTCTCGTCCGCCAGCACGTATCCAAGTTCCAGTCCTCGGCTAGCCCTGCCGCCGCAGCAGCCACCGGTTCCGTCGGCAGCAAGGAGGGCGCGGCCATCACCTCGTGCGCCGTGGTCCCTCCGTTTCGACCAAACGTGTTGCAGCAGGGCATCCGGGCGTTTTTGCACCTGCTAGCCTTTGTCGTTGCCTACATTCTGATGCTGGTACGTTGTCCTTGCATGCGTGTGTGCGTGCGTGTGTGTCTGTGTGTGTGTTGGGGGGGGGGCGGGGGGGTGTCATCCTGCTCGAAAATGCTTTGCAAAATGCTAACCAAACCACAGTTGGCCATGTACTACAACGGCTACATCATCCTGTGCATCTTCCTCGGCTCATTCTTCGGCGCCTTCATCTTCCAGTGGGAAACTCTTCCCCTCGGGTACGTCCTCTCCTCCTCTACACAATCTGCAGTGCATGCACTCCGTCACTTCCCATGACTTACGCCAAACTCGGCAGCGGTCAACAAACGAGCGCCGCCCAGGAAGCCACCGTCTGCTGCGGGTAATTGCTCAACAAGGCATTTTTGGCAAAGAAAACCTCTCAGGACGACTTGCTTCGCGAACAGGAGAACCCCGCCATCGTCCCTAGTCTACAACAACAACAACAAACAGTACATGTAATACGACGTAACAGAACCAGAAGATATCCAATGTTTGAATGCCGCAGCATTATGGAAATACGCAGTACGAATGATTTAGAAGCGCATGCCCGAGATGGTAGATATATGTAGCTCTGGAGCACTACAAGTGCAGAGCAGGCGATGGACGTTGCATTCTCAACGCTGCTTATACCCCCAAGACGCAATAGTTGCCTCGTCATTATGCTTCAAATATATAGTTGCAGAATCCAAATTAGTCCACTTCAGTAGAAAATTATATCAAGAGTAAATTAACAGCTATGCCATTCTTCTACGGAAAATACAAAACTCATTCATTGTATGATCCAAACGCCAGTATGCCTCTGCCAAAATGAAATCGCAACCGCGTCGTCCAACACAGCCCTGTGCAAAAGACGGCTGGATCAAGGAGAAGAGAGAGAAACAAGGAAAAATCTACATAGTTAAGGATGATGTTCTTGTTGAACACGGGCTTATCGCCATGCCGTAGCTCCTCTGGTCTCCTGGCGTCGATGAGAGGCAGGCGTCGACCCGACACTAATAGTAACGCGACGTGGTGCCTCTTTCAAGCCGTCTCGCGGGCTACTTGCTGTACTCTCCAGTCGGACACTCCCTCCTAGGTTCATCCGCCTAGCCTGGCCAGCGGTCAGGTTTCGGTCGCCTTTAAACTCGGGCGGTGAGCAGGTGAGCGGAGGGCTCTTCCGTCGTTCCAGGCTACCACGACGAGCCCTCGAGATGCCATTTGTGCTGCTGGCCAACGCCGACGGCATGCTAGGGCGTGGCATAGCTCGTTCGGGGATGGTGGATATCGACGAGACGCGTCTTCCATTAGCAGCGACTACTCCGCCCAAGGCACTCGGCCTGCGAGCTTTGGCTGATTGTATGGCACTCCGCAGCTTGCGAACATCAATCATGCTCGACTCAGAGTCTGAGCCGGAGCTAGGTGTCCCTTGGATCGGGGGATTATTCTCGTCCACAATGCCCCTCAACGATGTCGGCTGCGGGGGACTTAACCTGCTGCGATGGGCGGCTGGCAATGACGGCGGCGACAAGTTGCCCGTCTTAGAGACATCCAGTGTTCGCAGCGGCGACAACCTGCCAGAGTTGGGGGAGCTGGACGACACGCTTCGGCTGAGCATTGGGGCTTGTAGCAATGGTGAGCCTTGTGGCTGCACTGACATTCGGGTCTTTGATAGAAAACCAGCCTGGAATCGCCCCGGCTTGGAAGCTGGTGTGGCCGCCTGTTCCTCCTCTGGCGCCTCAATCCTGGGGCTCGATGTTTCGCGGTTTTGTTCATCCTCGACAAGATAGGTTGGTTGCGGTGGCGGAATTGGGGTCCTCTCTGCTGACGACTGATCAGGGGTTGCGTCCATCTGCTGCGGTGTGTTTGCAAAATCGGCCAGAGTTCCGTCTTCGCTTTCGTCATCTCTCCATCGGACACTCCTGGGCTTGGATTTTTTGACTGGTGTGAAGCTGATTCCCTTCTTCGCCGTGCCAAGCACCTTACGTCTTCTTGGCGACGATTTCATCGGGCTAGCAAACACATGCTCGCTCTGAACAGCAGCAAGCGCTAGAGGAGCAATGGGTTTGACGTACGCCCCAAGGCTCTTCTTCCGCTTCGGTGTGCCTTTCCGAGTTGGCGGGAAGATTTCTAGCACGGGAAGAGAACCGTCAGGTTTCACCACCTGCCCCGCAGCAGTATATCCCGTGTCGAGAAGTTTGTGGATAATCTGTTTCGCCTGAGCGACAGCGCTCTCCTCATCCATGGCCAGAGTATCGGAAAGCGACGCTAGCATCTCGAACTGGGCAGTAAGAAGCATTTGCATCATGGCTGCATCGCCGAGCTTTTCTTGCTCGAGGACTTCACGGTAGGCTTCTCGACCAAAGTTGGCTTTGAGGAGCTCTGCCTCCCGGGTCAACGTAGCATGTTCGCCGCTGTCGATGCCCTCTAGGCCTTCGAGTTGTTGCAGACTGTGGGAAAGTGCGGTATCGATTGCCCGCTCCCACGTTGCCTTTTCAAGCTTCTGGTGAATATGTTGGCGACTGTTTTCAAGCTCCACCTGAATGCCTTGAGCAGTCTTTCGAATAGAAATCAAGTTCTGGGGCATAGAGTCGTTATCTGCCCTCTGCTCGCAAACGGTATCAAACGCAGCAATCCAACCGGTCAACATGGCAATTCGTCTCTCAAAGGCTTTGAGCTTCTTCATAGTAGCAATGCGCTCCTGGCGCTCCGCAGCGGAGTGGTCGTAAGCTGCGCGAAGGCGCAACACACCTTCTCGAGCGACGCCATCTCGCTTATCGCATTGCTTGCGGAATTTGGCAAAGAACAACTGTTCCGCATCCTTCTGCTGCGCTTTGAGCTCATTGATGAGAGCCATCTGTTCATCAATCTTAACCAAGAAGTCCTTGACGTGGCGATTGACGTTGAAGACGTTGCGAGTAACCTTGGTTTGGATGTTCTTGGCCCTGTTTGCATAGCGCAGTGTATTCTGCGTCTCATCGAAGTGGGCACTAGAAGGGGATACGCACACAATCATGACTGTCTTGCAGTTTCCGCCTAGCGAAAACTTTAGCAGTCGAGTGAGCTTACTGTTACGATAGGGGACATGGGCGCGCTGGCGCTTGTCGCAAAGCGCATTGATGCAACTGCCCAATGCCAGGAGAGATTTGTTGATATTGGCGCCTTCGGTCAGGCGCACGCCGCGGTTTTTCGTCACCGATGCACGCTCAGATCCGGCCAAGTCGATGATGCTGAGGGTGGCCATGGTATGCGGTTCATTGACGTCGGCGTTTCTGTCCTTTTGAGATATATTAATTTGCAATACCGCGTGCGACCGAGACGACGTGGCGTTTGCTTCTGTTGGCGACACGGTTCGATACTCGTTGCCTTGGATAATCATGTCCATGACTTCTTGGACATTCTTGGGGTGATGGCTTGTTAGACCGAAGACCGTTACAGCTTGGTTGCTGTCTTCCCTGAGCATCAGACCACCTTGGCTTCCACCAGGGACCAAAAGATCCCGAATTGTTTCATTGTATATTTCGAGGTAACTCAAGCTAAGCTCTGTCGACTTTTCCTGGCTTCGCTCGTCGATTTTCTCGAACAGCTCCTGCATGGTCAGGAAGATAATACCCGGATGTTGAGCGGTGCCAGTGATGGTATGTGTCTTTCCGCAGCCGGTAGCGCCGTAAGCGAAAACAGTGGCGTTGTAGCCGTCAAGGACACTGTCTAATAGGTTCTTGGTTGTCCCTTCATAGACATCGGACTGGGTAGTGTTTTCGTCGAAAACGCGATCGAACGCAAAGACTTGGTCTTTGACCTTTTTGGACGTGGGGACGACGGATCTGGAGAATCGTTGCACGGGGTTGTCCTCTGGGGGGTCGAAAACACTTTTGCTGAGGATTAGCATAGGCATAGTGGTGCAATGAGGGAATGATGCCACATACAGACAGCGGTCATCTACGACCTTGATCACGCTGCGTAGACCTCGCTGGTGCAGCTTGGGGGCTGGGCCTGCGAGGGAGCCATCCCCGAGGAAGACGGGGCTGTCATCGGTTTTTTGTCTGATGCTTCGTCAGTGCCTCTGGTCACGGTCTACAAACGATTGCGGTTGTCGTCGGCGCAACATACAGTTGGGCTGCCTCCCTGATTGTGAATGGCCGTACGCGAACTATGACTGCGTTAGTTCCTTGCTGATGGTGATGATTGCAAGTAGCTCTCGCGCGTCTTGCACGACGTGTTCTCGTACCAGCAACAGTGATGGATGATTGTCCCGCAGCCGCCATATTGCAGAGCTTCGGGGACTGATGCTTGTCTTTGGTGAGGTGTGCTTCGTCTATCGCGTGCACGTCACCGGTGCGTGGACAGATGGCCCCTTATGAAAGAATCTCGGTAAAGGGGTATATATTCACGACGGGCGTTTGAGCGGGCCGTCTGGTACAGCGTGGATTCGTGAACGGTATGGGTAAACACATTCGTTTCAGAACCAGTAATCCCGGAAATCGACAAGAACCCAAAAAAAAAAAAAAATCTCCCAGCGGGTATCACTTGATATGGCCAATGGTGTCGTCCAAACAAAAATTCTAATGGTCAGAAGAATGTTCAAAACGCAAACAAACATGTGCAGAAGGGGATGGAGGTGACGAGGTCGAGTTGAAGAGCAAGAGAAGCAAGAGCGTGATTGTATCGCATTGCACGGGACGAGTGCACGAATGCACGAATGCAAGCACCCACTTGGTGACGTCTATTCGTTTGTTGTTCGACCCTTGCCAGCTGCTGCCGCTGCGCGGGTGGCTGAGGATAAATATGGTTGCTGTGGTGACAGTAGTGCAACGACCAAGGGGCAGAATAGCGAAAATAAGCCAATCAATGCGAGCAGTGGGCAGGACCCGCTTCTACAATACTGGCACTTGGTTACTCAACGTACGATCCACCGGGCCCACATTAGCCTGGAGTCTCGTGGAGACACGTCTTTGGGGTGCATAATCCCTACCCTACATACAATTCTGAACTGGTGGGATTTTTGAAATGGCTATTGTCCGCGGAAGACAGTTTGAAAGACGGGCAATTGGATATCGCGGTTTGAGTGGGTTTGATTGCAGGGCCATCGTCATAAGATCGGAAGTCGCGATGTCATGATGTAACGTTTTTACCTGCCGCCTACTAGGTACTTACGGAGTACACGAGGCAAGTTCCCTGTTGAGTAAGCCAAAAAGAAGCAGCCCAGGCTAGTCCAGATATAAAATACCCCGAGGCCTGCAAACCACAGCCTCACATTCCATGTCGTCATCGCGGCCAGCCGACGCGGAAGCAACAACGGTCAACGAAACTCAATGGACGTCCATGGCCAACCATTCTGTGTCTCTAGCGCACTTTGCAGACTCTGCCAGTTTTGGTTTCGCGATGGAGAGTCCGTCACCGCAGGTATGTTGGGTGTCCCCGTCCGCGCAGTTGAGTCGCATGTGTCTCACGGTGCGAATTGTCAGACCTAAGAGACACCAAGGCCAGAAATCTGGTTTCTTTTCCGTTCGCGCAGAATGGGACACATGTAGATGGGCATGTGACGATTCACATCGCCTGCACCAAGCGAGGCTGCTGGTGCCAGCCGGGGATCCTTTGCTTCCACACCTCGTGCTACGCCTTCTACTCGGCCAAGTTTGGCCAGACATCGCATCTACTCGTGGATTCCATGTATAGCGACTACACTCCAGCCTTTTCTCTGCAACGAAAACGAACAGCATACATCCTGAATCTCCTGGAGCGTCGAACGACATCAGGCGCATTAGCCACACTTCCACCAGAGCTGCGTCGCCTGGTTGCGCGGGACCTTGTTCGGGAGTACGCCGTGGTCAATTTGCATCACCTGGTGCATACTGCGCCGACTGTTCCCAACACCGTCACCATTGACCTTGAGCAGGACGTGTATGCGTCCTATGTACGCATTGAGGGTAGCACCTATGTCCAGTCTCTTCACAACAAGGCGCCCCAGGGAGCCCGTCTGGACTGCAAGCATATCCATTCCCCGCACCCGGGCCAGATCGTACGCAAGATATTCTTGGAGTATGATCACCTGGGCATCCGAGGGGTTCACGTGTGCGCTCCCAGAAGTGATTCTCAGCAGACGGCTGACAACGTATGGTGGGTGGAGCTTCGACGCCAGCAGGGACTTCGACATATCCTGGCTGTATCTGATGTGAGTTTGCCACCATGGAGAGGACGGACAGGCTTACCAACACGCATTCAGGGGTTGAAGGTCAGGGGCATCATGGATGGGATGGAACAAGATGCAACAGATGGTTCCATCCGCGGCCCTGCTTGGCCGGAGCCAGCCACGGAATGCAAAGTGATAGACCTCGAAGGACTCAAAATTTCCACCTTTCCGCCCCGAGGATTGAGAATGAGCCATGTCGAATTCAATGCGCCACATGTCCAGGGGTATTTTATTGCTATTTTCCGACGCCAGGTCATAAAGTTGCAGGCACACCGCCAAACAGCAAGCCGGCATTTCTACCATGATGCAGACATTATTTGCAAGGATCTAACGTGGATATACATGCCTGTAGATCCGGGAGAATACGTCAAAGAGATTGGGATTCTGCGGTGCACACTTCGGCCGCCAAGCCAGCTGCATTGGCCTACAACGTTGATGGTGAGGCAATGCGTGTGCGATGTCGCAACATGAAGAGACAAAGTTAATAACTCAATATAGCTCGTCACTAACCGCGGCCGAGCATCGATTTTGGGAAAGATCCCCAGTCCTCGGCATACCTATTCCCGAGTCCATGAGATTGGAACTTCACCCTCAAAAGTATACGTTAACGAGGTAGACAGCGTACGAGACGGGCAGCGAGTTAGGTACGTAGGGGTGCAGGCCACGATTCCAAGCTGCTGGGAAAAATCGACCAACTCAAAGTTTTGGATGCCAAACTCTATCCCCCATCGATTTGGTCAAACGCATCTTTACTCGTGCTGTCGACTGGAGAATGTTGCCGCAGTAACGCCATGCCGTGGTAAGCGTCTTCGACACCAACCCATCATAGGCATGTTGCTCCAATACCATGACGGAACTCGTGCCTGTGTCGGTCAGTATCGATTGGACTGGACACTGGACACTGTAGCCATACGACCAGAGCTGCCAATGTGGCTTAGGCAAGGAGAGATAGAACGCGACAAGAAATATGTCAGTGAGGTTCGACTCAACGGACGGCAAGTCGTTGACGGCGCGCAATCATGGCAAGAGATTCCTTGGCATGGCAAGTTGGAGTGGTGGTACTTGCGACAGGAGGCTAGGGTGATTCATGTCGCGTCAGAGCCCGAATAACCAGATACGGGAGGCTCGCCACAAGCTTGTGCCCCAATTCTACACGGATATACGACAGCAGTCACTTGAACAACAAAAAGGGGTGCTTTGCCACTGTTCCGCGGAATTCCATGAATTTATTCGTTTGTTTCTGCGTCAACCTGGACCGCCCAAGACGTTCCAACGCTCTACTCCAAATGGCCGTTTGTACGTGCCACGAGATGGTCCAAAAGACGCTCCCGTGCATCCCTCACGTTTCTGGCCCCGTTCCTGGCCAGTTCAAAGAAGAACATCAACAGATCTGCCTTTTCTGAATCAACATCGATGTACTGCCCCAAATTTGCGACACTGGGGCTCCCATAGAGAGAAGTGAGCTGGTCAGCACCGTCTTCGTACAGCCATACCCGAAACGAAACTCCCACGACGGTGAGGACGAAAACAGATGGCAAGCCACTCGTTTCCAGACACGATTTTGCCGACTCGACGGCTTGTCTTTCCAGACCCTCGACAGTACCACCACGTACCCTGCATTCCACCCACAGCAACGGGGTCATTGTGTTTCTGGCGGCATCGTATCGGCTGACGACAAGGGTATCGCGCGGCGGTCTATCGGCTGGTGGGATATCGCATATCACAGAGTGTACTCCTGGGCTTGGGAACCGCTCATGTAGTAGGTTTTGCCAGAGAGAGAATGCGTGGCGGTCAGGATCTTGAGATGCTTGCCGGAACATGTGCCGGAGAAGCGGCGTCGAGATGGGGCCCATGAGGAAAGTCGTGTACCCAGGTAGGCTTGAGGTTTTGTATCGGAGTTGCCGGTGATTGAAGTTTCCAGACGAGTTCAATTATGTCTTTGCAGGAAGGAGAAGCGCGAAGGGGGAGGCGGAAGCCGAGGCAGCGTTGGCTGCGATGCCGCCACCCAATCGCACAATGGGGTTGGTGCCTAACGACAGGCTGAGCACGGCAAAGGCTCATCTATCAAAAGTATCTTGTACATGGATCAAATTCCGGAACGAAGCGACGGCTCGTAGTCATTGGAGGAGGAAATCGTCTGGAACATACACCGGGTAGCTGCTGAGCGGCTTACGAGGTGATTCATGTCTACTATATTGTATGCATATCGCTCTTGGCAAATACCCAGGTACGCAGCTATACATTACTCGAGCCCATGGCAGTGAATGCGAATGTGACGAAGATGACATGTAGTAGGTGAACAAACGAGGTGTTGGTCTACTTGCCCAAATCATTTGTCATGCTGGCCAAAAAAAAAAAGAAAAAACCTGGCACAATATATACCGGGTCATGAAGCCCCCAACTGCCATGGCCAACATTGAAGCTACAAATGGGCAGTCTCCCCCCTCGAAGCAACAACCTCGTCTAGCCACGACTGCAACCTGTCGCCCTGCCCCGTGGGCGCACTAGAGTGAAAGTTGAGGTTGACAAAGGGCGCGATGTGCGCCTCCCGCTCGGCGACGTAAAACTCGACGGGGCCGTAGCCAGCCTAGGTCAGTAGTACAGTACGTCAGCCCGGTTCGCCAGACGCCCCGACGCAGCACACACACACATACCTCGAGGGTCTTGACAAAGGAGTCAATGCTCGGCAGCAGGATCTCGTTGCCGCCCGCCAAGACCAGTATCCTGCCCACGGGCAGGCCGCGGAACCACTCGGCGGGCGCGCTCGACGCGTCAGTGTAGTAGTCCGGGGCCCGATCACCCATGTACTTCGCAGCCCAGTATTCGAGGGCCCGGCGGTCGAGGATGTCCGCGCCGTTGTAGCCGGCCAGCCGGGCGTTTGTCGCCCCCCCGTCCAGGGCGGTCCAGGGGGCCATCATGACGGCGGCGGCGAGGGGCCCGGGCAGCGGCAGGGCGTCGATCTCGGGGTGGCGGTGCACCAGGTGCGCCAGCACGCCGGCGACGAGATTCCCGCCGGCCGAGTCACCGCCGAGGAGGACGCGCGAGGGCGGTCGGGCGGCGACGACGGACCGCAGGGCCTCGACCGCCTGCCGCAGCTGCGCGGGGTACGTGGCCGCCGGGGCGAGGCCGTAGGCGACGAAGAAGACGGCCAGGCCGGGGCGCGTGCGGACGAGGCGCATGAAGAAGGCGAGGTGGCCGTTGAGCGCGGGCAGGTTGAAGCCGCCGCCGTGGTACCAGACGAGGACGGCGCCGGCGTCCGGATCGCCGATCCAGAGGCCCTTGGCGCCGTGGCGGAGCTCGACGGTGCGCGGGGCCAGCTTGAAGGACGCCGCCTGCTGCTTGTACACGGCGTCGGTGGACGGGAACACCCATCTGGGAATAGGTGTCAGTGGTTAGCCGGGTCGGCATGGAGCGGGTGGGAGGTTCTCGGGGGGGGGGCGTACTGCTGCTGCGGCGAGGACAGCCGGACAATCAGCTTGCGCACGGCGGCGTACACGACGTGCAGGTACAGCGAGGGCTCATCGTTGGGCCCGCGCCGCCATCCTGTCAGCAGCGCGGAGAGGGTGGTGAAGACGAGGGATCCTAGTGCCGGGAGCAGGTCGAGTTTCTCTCTGAGCGTGGGCGTGGCGGCTGCGGAGGGGGCCATGGTGTTTTTGGCATGTATATTTTCTAGTACTAGTGCGCGGTAGTATTATTCAGCGTCGAGGTGGGCATTACTGGCGTTGGAGAATGCTTATTTTCGAATGGGCGGGCTGGCTGTGAATAAATGTCGACTGGGAGCAAGACGGGCGAGGGTGACATGTTGCCGAGGTTTCTCGACGGGCAGCGGCGAGGGGTTGGGCGGATTGGCTACGTGCGGGGTAGGACGAGGGAGTGTGTAGCCATGTTCTGCGAGCAGACTAGACGGGCCAGGCACATTTATTTCGATTTTGTCTCATGAGGTGAGACACGGCAACGGCAACACGGCTGCATCGATGAGCAGACGTGGATGCATCCCGGCCCGGGCGGGGCCACAAGCAGCGTGTACACTATACTACATACTCGGTAAATGGTCAATACTATATTCCATTCGCTGCGCAAGAAATATATTGATATGGCCTGGGGAAAATAGAACAAGAAGGAAAAGGAGGCCAAGAGAAGAAGAAAAATAAAACCAGCACTCCCCGTCTGAAACAAACCACCCACCAGACTCCAATACATGCCCCTTTGGCGCCGTTCATCTCAGACCCCTGAAACAACACCAGCCCGATGCCGTCCCGTCACGACTTCACCGCCTTCGTCCAGCACGCCTCGGCCTCCGGCGCCTCGGCCAGTCTCGCCATCTCCACGGCGTCGGGGCTGCCGGCGCCGTCCCACAGCGCGCTCGCCTCGACCGCGAGGTGCGGGTGCCTCAGCGTGTCCCAGCGGCGAGCACCCAGCCCTCGTGGGCATCTGCCCCGGACACGACCTTGGCATCGGTTGACACGTCGTGAGGCGGTGGAAGTGACTCGCGGCGGCTTGCCACGGGGACATGTGAATGTGTCGGTTGGCGATTGACTGATGCGAAATGTCAATTGGTTGGAGGAAACGTCCATCATGTAAACAGGTTAGGCGAATTGTGCTTGTAAAGATGTTCTCAACTTGAATCCCGAGACACGATCCAGACATCAGCCACTGGCCGAACACACATGTATCAATGATCCTAAATAGTATTGGCTCTAGTCTCTGGGTCTCGCACTGCAGACAGAAATTATAAAAATATTCGTGGATAGATATAAGAAAAGTCAAGTACGGCAACATTTTGCAATTACAACTGTCCTGCTGGTTACATACAGCCTGGCGCCATGGCCACCAGGGATCATGTCGCTACACCAAGTCAACCATGTAATCGCCTACACACGCTTCCATATTGACCACCGGGCCCTCATGCATCTCGACACCCAGGCAAGACCATCGAGTCACAAGGGCAGAACACCAGCATGTTTGTATATAAATACTGTATATTTTGCATCCCACTCGTCTTCAGCAACACATGTTCGCGCAACCAGCATCCGTTGCAGCCTGGAAGCCCACTCCATGAGTCTGATCTATCTACTATACAGAACTGCTTTATCCAATTGCCTCGGCACGACTTGTACCTTCCTGCCCTGTTGCAAAGCGACCACATGGGCAACCTTTCTCTCCTCTCCGTCTATTCACAGCACCCATTCTTCATGGACCCCGTGCAGCCGCCCCAGACCTGACGTGTTGCCTCAGTGCCAGTTCACGCTGGGGTATATTGGCCTACAGTACGGAGTAGGACCCGTACGTCGGGGCAGGCTGAGTCGTGGAAGACTTCGTCACGGCCGGGGGCGCCCCGTAGCCTGGGGCCGTGTCGTGTGCGGCATCAGTCGTGGCGGCCTGCGTCGTCGAGGACTTGCTAGTGACGGGCTTGGCCGAGGTTTGCAGCGTAGTGAGGATGGAATAGACCGGAGCCTGAAAGGTGAGAGTCGGCTTGCTGAAGTGAGTCTCGAGGGACGGTGTGAGATATGCAGGGGCGCCGTATGTAGGCTGGACCTGCTGCGTCGTGGTGCTTGGCGTGTGTTGCACAGGGGGAGGATTCCCGTATCCATACGGATTCTTGTCCTCGGTGCGCTCCTCGAGCTGCTTGGGCTCTGCGAGCAGTCCCTTGGCCTGGCTGACAGCGCTGGCGATGGCGCCGCCGAAAGCTGTTGCCAAGGCGAGAACGGGTGTCAGTCTCATGGTGATGGGGGCTTGACGATATCGCGAGTGTAAAATAGGGTTGTAAAGTATAGAAGGGTAGAGTATGTGTCGACTGAGCAAGTTGCTTTGGGGCTGGATGAGTTGATGGAAATACGGCAGGATGGACTGATGTTTTTATACCTGTCTGTCCTGCGTAAGAATTGTCGTGTGTTGTTGTGAGCCGAATTGGTTTCCACTTCCGGCCATGATAAAACCGCGTGTTGGCACGGATGAGTGCAAATCAATGGCATACAATCTATGTATGGCTCCAGGGACCGTTTGCTACCGTCTCGAGCGACATCTGGGACGATTGTAGCGGATTGTTAAAGGCAATGGCGGCATGGTGCGCAATGTGCCCGGCAATGCGCACTCCTGGGCCGTAATGTCTTACTTTGTAAAACACGTCGTTTTTGGAACCCATTGTCAACCAGATTTGATAGGGTACTTTTAAAATTATGTTCTCCACTGTCTGTCTCATTTTGCACGTGCCAACGGGTTTATTATTAGGTTCTCGCTGTAAATGTTTTGGGTGGGAGTTGTTTGCGGTTTGCGATCTTCCTTTCCCTTTGTTACAGTTTAATTAAGCCGTCATCTCCGCGATCCGTGAGCGAATCGTGCCAACAGTTGTGTTATGGTGCCCAGATGGGCTGAAGAGTCTGGAACTTTTCGTGCCACCCTCTGCTGGAGCACAGGCGGTCGTGCAGGATGGGTGCCTGGATGATCAGCGCGGTGTGGCGGTCTGGTGTCTGGTGTCTGGTGTCTGGTTGAAGCTTGTTACAAGGAGAGACAAGAGTGCTAAAGACAGCAGAGGCGACATTCTCACATGAGTGGTATTGAGATGTGTAGAGGACGAAAAGACTGACGCCGAGAAAAGCCTCGAGACGTGGTATCGATCGCAAACCACTGGCTTCATCATGTTGGTTGTTGTGGCCTTGTACATCCATGTGAAAGCTGTTGGTTTTTATGTAGTGACTGTGACCATCGCATATTACTGCTACCAACGAACCATGCATGTTGGTTATGGTATGTAGATCAATAAGCGTCTGCTCGAGAAATGCCGTGTTTCTTTGTTCGTCACCTCGTTGCTCTAACCCGACACGGTACATGAGACCTCTACCGTTGTCGAGTGAAAATGCAGTTGTTTTGCCTATTTTTGGCGCATTTTTCGTTATTTTCATCCATTCTTTTGCAATTCACCTGTTTCAGAGGGTTTCCAAAGCACCGCGATCGAGATTTGGGAGGCCGAGGGTTTGATAATTGTCGCGAAATTGGGCCCCGGTCGAGCACACATGGTGGGAACTGGGCGTAGAGGCGTACTGCTTTGCCTCTTGCTTCTTTGCCTCGAGCTGTTATGGAGAACCACGGTATGAGTGAATGACTTGTGCATGAACTGACGAATGGAAATTGCGAGGTACATCCACGTGCCTGGTAAGAATCTGCTCTTGTCCAGTTTCATAACGTCCCTGGATGTATATTAATCTCTGGCCCAATGATGACCGATGTTGGTTTGATATCCAATATTGTGAGCGACTACAAAGTTTCTCCGAGGTCCAGCTGTAGCATTTAGAGCCATCTAACTTACCTGACTCTGACGTCTGGTTTAGGCAAACAGGTTGATTGACTTCCGCAGAGTTGAGCATGGCAGCGTCCGATACAGTAGGATCCGAAGCGTTTGGGGAGCATTTCAATTGGACAGCCTCTGCAGGACTGCTTTTGGCCTTTGGCATGAATATATGCCATAGCAAAAGGAGCTGAGCATGAGGGCCATGGCCAATACCTGAGGTCGACGCGTTTTCAGTCATGGGCAGTTTGCAAACGCGTACATAATCACTTCACTTGACATGTCAACGGTTAGTAAAGCCACATGCATCGACCCCCGTTGACAAACGCGGCTGGCAGGCTGGCAGGTGTTGACACTTGCAAGGACTATGAACTGTCGGAGGCCCCAACAAACAGAAATCGCAATGCGTCGAGGTATATTTTGACCGTGGAAAATGGTTGTCTTCTCCGACTGGCAGTTCTTTGCGCTTGCCTCAACTGTCACCACCAGACACATTCCCGTCTACAACCACAACGCAATCAAAGCTTTGCATAGGAGGTAGACGGCTACTACTCATTCAAGTCTGAATACCATCACTGCATGTTAGTTCCCACTAGAGGTACAGCCCTTCATCATCTACATTTTGTCCATCTAGTCACCTTTCTCATCCATCTTTTGTACAGCCCTTCCGAATCTTACCCCGAAAATGGATGACTTGGTGTCGGCAGCGCTAGACTGGATGATGCGCATGCCCCCTGAAGCCAGGGATTTGTTTTTCTCATCCGAAAAGTTCCAGCTGATTGCCCCTAACGCCAAGCTTTTCAGACCCGAAAAAGTCCCCGTCCATACTCTTCTTTTCCAGGAATGGTCACGAGCACTCGTCTATCTTCTTGCTGTCCCTGTCCCACAGCCTGATATCTTCCAAGTACCAAACGAACGCGGCAGTCAAGATGAGGCCCGTTTCTCTACTGCGATCCAAAGGGGAAGTCGCATCATGGGCCAAGCAGTAAAACCCATCAGTGGCCACGGTGCTACTATTCTTGACCTGCCCATGGAAATTATTCTACAAGTTTTTGAAGAAGTTGAATGCATGGAAGACCTTATTTGCCTTGGCCTAGCCAGACGATCTTTCTGGGCTATTGCTCGGCGACGCCTCCACGATTACTACATGTCGCTCTGGGGTAAATGGGCTGACGAGAATATTGTTTATGTTGGAGAGTACACGCAGCCAGGGGATGTCCCCCCTGGATTGTTTTCGGAGGAAGAGATAGATGAGCAAATCTCAAAATCAATCCCACTTTACGACATTGGCAACAAATCTGGCTCCAAGGAACAAAAGATAGAACTCATCCAAGACGCGTCCATACGCCTATATGAGGCGTGCAAAAAACGAGACAAGTCGCATGATCCAGCATTCAACTTGGCCTACTCGGAGATCGTTTGCGAAGACTCAACCTACTTCCCGGAGAATGAGTCGTGGATTCTCAGAAATCTCACTATAAAGGAGTTTATTCGCTCTGAGGCCATTGCAATTAAACCAGAATATATCCATGGCCCTTTCATTGAGTACTTGGGTTTTCACGAAGTCATCGTGTCACGCGCCAGTTGGTCAACATTTTCTCCAACCGTGATGGCAGACCCGACGGAGATCACCCGGGGAGTCTGGGCAGGACATCGCTTCGACATCACAACTCTTGCTAGACACAACTTGGACCCTCAGGCTACGGAGTGGCGAGATGTGAGCGAAGAGGTAGCAAAGGAAACTGCTTCTATCTGGCGGGACAATCATGGCCCTAATTGGCGTAAGAAGTACGTGCAACTTAAAAAATGCCAACAAGCTGATTTCGATCTTTGGCTCGGAGATTTTGATTAGTATGGATTGCAAAGAGATTAGTGTATCAAGTACGGCTGGCCATGAATGTTGCAAGCTAATGAGTGGCGTGAGCAAGTGGCAGAAGGGACGAAAAAGGGGAAGTCGGATGTTGTTTACAGATGAGTGGTTTTATGGCCAAGATATTTCATATACAGTTTTAATGAGATGATGGTATTGCGAGCCGCAAGGGATACGTCAAGTGGGTTCAAATCCTGTGGTGCATTGGAAGTCGGCTCCTTGAATTGCTTGTTGGAAAGCAGGAAAGCAAACCACAGTTACAACCTCATCGACAGAGGCAGTCTTACACGGTAATTGTTCAGATCGCAAGACGACTCTTGCCATCACCTTGTGCCAACGCTCCGACTATTTTTCTAATATGGGCCTTGTCCCTCCGCGGGGTGGCTCATATAGTCGGCCCATTCTGCGACCTACACTGCAGCCTGCGGCTTGGGTCGTAACACCACAAGCCGGAGGGCCTAGAAGTCAACGCATTATAAAGCTACTGTACACATCTATCAGCTCAAGGTGGCTTCTAAAGTGGAGCGACTATGAGATGAGTCCTTGAACGCACGGGGTTTGCCGAAGCCGGTCCCTGTATCTGACGCGTCATCCCAGGTATTGGGCCCTCATGGGGCATCGAAGCTACGACATCCACGTCTTCTCCACGCCCCTGGCCTGCTCGTTTTTATATTTTCCAAGGTTGAAGTGCTGTGCCTGTTCTTCAGAAAACTCAGGCGCATCCGAGGTGGAAGGGACTTGCCACCATCCCTCGACCACATCCCAGGGAACACGGGTTAAGGCGGCGAGCTCTTGCTGTTCTGAGACAGCTATTCAACGCAAACATATAAATAAGTATATAAATACAGAATAGTATTATAATATCATACAATACTACTGATTTATTTGCAAGTCTGATCGTAGCTAGATGCCCTAGAAGCAAGCTTCTCTCAACCTTGCACCTTCTTGTTACCTTGATTATCGTATTCTTCCAAGAACTTTTGCCACTTGATTACTTCTTCATCAATACATTGAAAATATTCCTCGTGCGTTTGATTGGGCTTCTTTCGTCGCTGCGTATCACAAGGCTTTTTAGCCTCGTAGCAGTCTAGCCTAGGCTGTCCGGTCCTATCGCAGTGCTCGAAAACCTCATCCTCGGAAATGAACTTCTTGGCAGCCTCTTGGAGAAGCTTAGCCCTAGACGGAGCATTAGGATCAGGACGACCGTTAGACCCACGATATTCCTCAATAAACGACATGTAGCTGCCAACATTAGTAAATGTCCCTGGATATTTCGCGTCGCTCATCGCTTGCGACACGACACCACTCAAGTATCCAGTGTCCTGGTCAATAAAAGGGCCGCCGCCATCATATCTTGTTGTAATCTTGCCATCTCCACCAGCGCATATTTTTGTGTCTTTATTATCAGGAACTAGAGAGTATTGCAGGCACTCCTCAAGTGGGCGAACAGGAATATCAAGCACGCGGAGGTGGTCGACTGCCTTCGGAGAGCCTTTTCCGCTGATCGTTGGACCCCTTGCACATCCATCAGCGTCTTGTCCAACATTGAAGCTTCATAGCACTCACCAGCCTGCAGTTCTTCCGGTGGACTTAACCGCGGGGTGCCAGCCGTCTTCGGGCAGCGTGGCATATTCGATTTTGTCGCTCCTGTTAATTGGAGTTGATAACTTGACGATTCCAATGTCATTAACAGCATAATAATTGGCGTCTTTTGTAGTCAAGTTGAAATCAGGGTGCGACTTGGCGTATGCTACCTCTGCAACGTCCGCGGCCTCGCCAAGGTCCTGTCAATCTTCTGTTATTTATCCTAAGTAGCCAATGGGGCAGCCTGATGCAAAGTTGTTTACCTGTGTTCCTGCTCTGACGTAGTAGGCAGATGCAACGCAATGGCCAGCAGTAAGAACTGTAATGTTGTCCAACAAGCTGCCGGCGCAAAAATGGCTCTTCCCCGAAGGCGTCGAGCCAATACTAACAATAAATGGAAAATCGCCTGGTTTAGCCTCTTCCCCGTTGACAATCCTCTTGTCCATAGCCGCCGCGGTTGCCGTAGCAGAAGCAAACGCGATAGCAAGTGTAGTAACTGCCTTGCGAACCATTGTAAAAATAGGCGAGTTGTTAGTCGATAAAGCAAATAAGAAAAGGAGGGATGTATAAGATAGCACAGGCTGAGATTGACTGTTGGTAAATTGTCATGTAATAATCTATAGGGGGGCGGCTTGCTATGTTCACTCTTATATATATATATATATATATATATATATGTAGTAAGATAGCAAAGAACAAAAGACGCTTACAAATACAACCAAGCATAAACTTTGTACCGGTCCCTATCCTTATGTTCAACCCAAACGTTTCGTATTTAAGCGAAATGGCAAATTCATGCATCCAACATGCGTTGACTGATTGTTCTGCATAGATATGGCGTGCGACGCTTCCGAATCGTATGGCTATCCCACCAGGCCGTGCCGATAATCCCTGTCTCACGAACACAAGGACCGGAAAGCTAGGTTCATACCTGGCGTTTGAGTTAACTCAAACGGCATCTCATGAGTTGGCTCATGACTCAAAACTTAAAAAACTCACGTGAGTTGAGTTTGAGTTTTCGCCCTTGACTCATGAGTTAACTCACAACTCAAAAATTTTTTACCGCATCTTATCGCCCCGGTTACAATCTTATAGCCCCTTCCCACTTCCAGAATATCTAATATCACATGCTACCAGCTAAAGGCCAGTCAGCGCGAATGCGATCCAGTATTTACTACGTAGTTATGGCGGAATATGGTCGACTTAGATAACTAGGGCACTTGTGAAGTTGTTGCTTTTGTTGACCCCGCACCATGTTTCCTTTTACCAGTTCATATTAATTAATATGTCGAACCAGCCTCCGTCTTGGGCTTATTTGCTCTTTGCTTGTTCGCCCAACCACAGAGCCTTTGCGAACACCGCAGTCCTCCATTCCCAAGTGACATAATTGGGAGCTTCCTCGACTCATGAGTCTGAGTTAAACTCATGAGTGAGCTACGGCTGGGTCGAAACTTATATGAGTGAGTTATAAAGGCCGAAACACATGAGTTAACTCCAATGCCCAGGAATGCGAGTCTTCAGAGGCGCTTCATGTACATATTCCCAAACGTTTATCCAAGAGGATAATAAAACCCAAAGTATTTACTCGTGCCATTTGACCGGCTTGTAGGCACAGACTGCATGTGGTCTAGTGCGACTTGGACAAAGCGATTGTTTATAAAGAGAGCAAGAGGTTCCAAAGGAGACTCTGACTCGGACTATCTAGGTTCTAAAGCAAGGATATTTCTTGACACATCTCCAGGCTTGAGGCGTAGCTAGGCGCTCAAGTATAAATGAATTTTCCTCTTTATACTTGCTAGCCTACGCCTTATTCTTTACGCAGTCAACAATAACATTTGCGTCATCAGTAGCAAGATTGTCAAAAACGCAAGCCTGCTTATATTCTTCGCAAAGATGAGCTTGTTCTCCGGTGAGTCCTCGATCATTGCAAACCTGCTGTGCTTGTGAATTAACCTCTCTCCAGAAAGGGTCTTCAGATTCAGGGATCTAAACGTCGTTAGCCCATCAGTACACTGTGCTCAACTATAATATATACAAGGTGTAATAGGGTTGTGTATATACTTACAGGCTCCGCAGGCGGCTGGGCAGCCGGTTCGTACAAAGTATCCGGGCAAGGAGCGTCAAGATTTTCGCAAATAAAGGGGATATAACTCCCGACCCTGGTATATATCAAGGTTTCTCGCCCTTGTTCGTGGCAGGCACTCCCACCACCTGACACTACACCGATCAATTGTCCCCATCGGTCGATAAGAGGACCACCGCTATCCCCATCACACGCAGTCTTGCCATATGCACCAGCACACACTATAGTGTCTCTGACGGCACCTTTATCAATGTCCGAACAGTCGTCTCGTTTGTGGACGGGGATGTCAACCTTGTGAAGATTGCCATCATTTTTACTATGGCCTTGGGCACCCCTTCGATATTGGTTAGCGTTGATACTATCCAGCGGTGGTTAGCCAACGACCAGCACTTACCAGCCTGCCACGGTTGCCATGGACTTGACCACGGGATCAGAGCCGTTTGCTGGCAGCCTCGCATAACCAATCGTATCGCTCTTCTCAATCGGGGATGATAATTTTACAATGGCAATATCATTTGGGTGAAAAATACCATTTGGCAGGCGACCCCTGATGTATTCTGGATGCCGTTTAATAGATGCAACTTCTGCAACTACTCCGCCCTCTCCTGCGCGCTATGATTATTATTAGCTTCATACCAGACTGCTTGTAAACCTTTTGCTAGCCGCACTATGGTACTACTAAATGTCCTAGCAAAAAAAAAGGTTCAATGGTATTTACCTGGAGCTCTCCTGCCCTTACGGAGAGCTTTCCCGCTTCATCGCTAACGCAATGAGCAGCAGTGAGGACTGTAGTCTTGTCCAATAAACTGCCGCCGCAATTATTATCAAAACGAACAATAAATGGAACGTCGCCTTTCTCAGCTGGTTGTCCACCAAGAATTCTCTTGTCAATAGTTGCTGCTGCTGCTGCCGAAACAGCAGAACACGCGACGACTAGTGCACTGACAACAGGGCGGACCATTGTGTAGAAGGTGATGGATTGTTAAATATAATTCTTGTAGAAGACAAATGTATAAAATTGTTGACGGATACAAAGGTAATAGTTTGGGTAGGCAGCTTGCTGTATTTATTCTCGCTCGCACGCTCTGCGATAGTATCCACACTATCCTATGTACATGATGTGCCTGACTCGGAACGGGCTATAGAGTTTAATTATCTACTAATGCCTAATACTCTGTAGCTTTTACCCCTGCTGCGATTCGGGTACTTGTAGCAATGGTAAACTATAAGCTAGCTAAAGGCAGTCTCAGGACAAGGACGCCTAAAGACATGAATCGTGATAAATATCGGCACGCGCAAAATCCATGACCTTGTAATTCAATGAAGCGCTCCACAGTTGATACATATGTATATTTACAACGGCGAGGGTAGTAGATACAGGAGGCCCTTATTCGCTGAATCCCGCCGTACACCATCGCCTTCCTCTGCCTGCCGCTCTATCTCATTAAAATCGGCCAAGGGGTCTTAAGGAGCCCCCGAGTAAGGTGCTCTACCCACGCATAAACGGGTCAACGGTAGCCTTTCTTCCCTCCCTATCGGGGTTGCCCTAGTCCACCGACAGTAGCCTTCGGACCAGGATTGCTAACTTGTTTTCACGACAACAAGCGGCCTTCAAGCGCATAATACCTCCTAGCCGGGCTCGTAGCTATCTTAACCTTGAAACTGTCCAACCTTGTCCTTAATACGCCTACTGTTGGACTGTTGGGGTATTGCTATGTCGCAGTGCGTTCGCTTATAAAAACATAAGGGTATTATATAATATGTTAGCTTAAATAAGACTTTTTAGCTTTTATATAATTTTCTTAATACTTATTAAATATTTCTTATTTTAATATAAGAATATATATTAAGATAAAAATAAGGCTTTTTATAAAATATTAAGGTTATTTAATTATTAATTCCTTTAAATAAAATTAATAACTTATTTAACTTTAATTAATCTTATATTCTAGTTAGTTAAATACTACTAATTCTTGCTGTGAAAGTCTCTAATTAATCTAATCCAAGGGTCGGATTGGTTGAGTTGGTTGGAGGGACACTCTGGGCTGAGCCCGATGTGGCTCCATCGGTTTACACTCGCCTTCGGCCCTGGCCTGCCGGCCGGGACCCGAGCGAAATTACTCACGCGTTCGCAAACTCAAGCCTATCCTGGCAATCGTTGACAGGCATCATTTGCATAACTACACTGCACATAATATTTGGAGATGGGAGAGCAGCCACCCAGACGCGACTGATTTGGTCGACCCCGGGCTGCGATGAAACCCTAGGTAGTCATGAGTGCAAATATTATTACAGGGAGTCGTCGTTGCTTCCTTGGAAGGCTACCTGGAGCCAAGTTGGTGGTGGCATGGCGCCGTGATTCTGCGGGTGATGCCGTCAAGGGGGAGTCTTGGAAAGTTTAATGCTACCAACATTGAACTGACAACGGCATGTTTATGCAGTCTGCTCTGTTAGCTCCCGCGTGCGGTCCGGCACGGACTTAATAGGCGATCCGACACGCATCCCACGAGCTATCCGAAGCGCATCCGAAGCATCCCACGAGCTATCCCGCGCGTATCCGGAGCATCCCACGAGCTGTCCAATACGCATGCTGCAGTTGTCCATGGCAAGCAGTTTATGGCAAACTGGTGTTTATTTATTCCATTATTCTATTACTCGCTCCGCGCGAGCGGGTCGAGGTTCATACCACTAATTTCACCCGCAGGACCCTGCTGCTCCCCCTTGGGTTATTTTAAATTTTTATAATTATAAGGTCATGAATCACCTCTTGAGCTAGTGGATTTGATGTACTGCGATGCGTGTACACAGTGTTTTTTGAATTGTGTATTACTATTAAATTAGCTAGGTACAACTATTAATTGTGCTACTAGTGGGCCCTGGTAATAAGCTAGCCTTTTTTTTATATTAATTTAATTAATTTTTATAATTAATTAAGTAAAAACTTACTTAATTACTAACAAGTACCAGTAATTATTACGACACGATAGCCCATCTAGTATTTACTTGATAGACTTGCGGGATTTGATCAAGCCCAAGGCCTATCTTACTAGCCATGTATCCAAGAATAATAGAAATCTCGAGGACAATAAATGGAAAAACACCGCATCCACCTTGACTTACTTGACTAGGTCCGAGGTGGCCCGAAGAGGTTCTGCCAAGTACCCGTAGGGATACGAAGGCGCTTCGTGTCTCTAAATAGATACAAGTTCCAAGCTCGAGTCAGTTCATTAGACCCCCTTGCCAATATCGGGCCCTATGAGTAATCGTCATAGGCGAAACGTCTGGTGCTTGCAGGGGTTGTATTGTCGGCATGAATTATCCACTCTAATAAGCAGTCTTTATAAACGCCGTTTAATTAAATTCCCGTACCCTGACAAGGATCTCGGCATGAATCCCTTGATATTAGACAAGAGTCAGAGTGCCAGGGTTCACTATTCAAATATGTGCAATACTAATGCTGGTCCTTTTTTTGCGCAACCGCTCGTCTTTTCCCTCGTTCGCTGATTCGCAGCCACAACATGGTACTCGCCTATCTGTCCAGGCCAGCCTTCTCCATCAAGCGCTTGAAAACTGTTGTTGCTATTACGGCTACTCTCGTCATATTCACCTTTGTATACAAGTCAGGTTACTCGAGCTTCAGCCCACGATATGCTTCCAGACAAACTCTATTGATTGGGCAGAAATGCCCACCAGGCATTGCCAACGACGATACTCCGACCGGATTTCTCTGTCGCATACGACAAGCACAAGAAAAGGCGCAATCTCGACTCAAGAACCAGTCGTCAAATGTAGGAGAAGCGGTTGCCGAATACAGGCGTCGATACCGAAGAAGTCCTCCCAAGGGTTTCGAAGAATGGGTGGCATTTGCTCTGGCCCACGACTCCAGGATCATCGACGACTTCGACCAGATTGATCGAGACCTGGAGCCTTACCGCACGCCAGAAGCGCGGCAAGCGTTTCTCCGCTTGAAAGAACAAAGCGAGGACTGTCCTCGCACGACGCGCATCACGATCCAAAATGGAACCATGTCCATGTCTGCACCGTACATGTATGAAGGGGCATGGAGAGGACTCATCCAGCCGTTTCTGCATGCGCTGCCCGACAACCTTTTGTTCTTAAGTACCATTGATGAGCCGAGAATCCTGGACTCGTCCAAGCCGCCATCCCTAGTGGCACAGTTCAATGAACGTTCCGGAGAGTCAATTGAAGATTTGGTACTGGACTCGTGTGCCCATCGTGCGCCGCAGTCGGCCGGCACCCACGCAAGATACAACGACGTTTGTCAGTCCTCTCGTCCGGCAGACCTCCACGCTCTCATCGCATCGCCGAGCACATTCTCGTATACGCACACCCTCGTCCCTATTCTGAGCTTTGGCCGCATGTCTGCTTTTCGAGATATCTTGGTCCCGTGCCCGTGTTACACAGGGCACCCCGTCGTGCAGCAAGAGCCGATGGCCTTTTCGGAAAAGAAGCGTATGATTTACTGGCGCGGGTCGACGACAGGAGGCAAAGCTACTCGATTCACGTGGAAGACCGGCCATAGGGAGCGCTTCGTCGCGTTTATTCAGTCCCTTCAGAATACGGCCAAGGTTCTTCAGACGGGACAATTCTTCGGACTGCAGGTGGATAAACTAGACAGGCAACAAATTGCACTATTCAAGGACGTGTTTGACATTCATTTCGGCAGTTATATTCAATGTGACGAGGAGTCTTGTAAGGACATGGAGCGCGTCCTGGGGCCGTCGGATGTTGAGCCGGAAGACACGTCTTCCCACTATCAGTACCTGTACGACATAGACGGGAACAGCATGAGCACCAGGTTCTACCGTCTTCTGTCTAGGCAGGCCGTGGTGTTCAAGCAGACCTGGTTCCAAGAATGGCACGATGACCGTCTCATCCCGTGGGCCCATTACATTCCCGTCACCATGACGATGGAGGAACTCCCTGCGATGGTCAATTTCCTGGTCAATGACCCGGCTGGACAGGTGTTGTCCGCTGAGATTGCTCATGCTGGATCGACTTGGTCACGGCAAGTTGTACGAGAGATTGACATGTCTATTTACTTGTATCGTTTAATGATAGAGATGGCAAGTTTATTTGATGTGGATCATCTTGAACAGGAGGAAGCTACAGGTGGGCGGGAATTTAATAAAAAGATGTAAATGACGCAAGTCAATTAAATATTGTAGATAAATAAAAAGTTATGATGATTAAAGAGAAAAACTTATATAAACATGTGTTTTTATGATATATTCTGGCTGTGTAATTCTCGTGGACTTTCCAACAAGACAGTTGTCTGCGTGTTCCATTCGGCGCCACAAATGGAAGAGCAATATACAAACCCGATCAAGAACTGCATCCCAACCTCTCATAATGCTTGTATTCCGACTCTAGACAACATGCCTACCTAGGTACATCTCGCTCAAACTACATTCTTAGACAGCCACTCTTTCCACTGGTCCAAAGTCCACCCAGAGCTGGTATCCTGCACGACCCCGTCAAACACCACCGTCGGGGTGACGTGGACCCCCACCAATCTGTTCATCTTGGTAACAACCTTGAGGTCGTTCGTGACTTGGTTCCCGCTGTTCAGCGAGCCATTTTCGGCGGGCTTGTCGGAAATCTCGAGCAGCCGGTAGACCTGGGCCTCGTCGACGCCGACCTTGCCAGCAATCTTCGCCAGCCGCTTATACGTGGCGTTTCGCGTCTCGCCGACGACGTTGGCGTCGAAAAAGTCCTTTTGTTCCTCGAACAGCTGGCTGCTAAAGGCCCAGAACTTGCCGGGGGCGAGCCGCAGCACCGCGAGCCCCGCTTCGTGCATCAGCGTGGACGAGGGGTGCCACGGCTGGACTTGCTGGCGGAAGATGAGGGTCAGGTTGGAGGCCCAGGACTTGTTGTCGCGGATGGCGGGGATGACGTCGTTGCTGAGTGTGCGGAAGAGCTTGGCCGAGAAGGGGCAGCAGTAGTCGACGTAGAGCTCGAACGTGTGCTTGGAATGGGGGGCGGACGAGGTCGATGGCGAGGGGGCGAATTCGAGCTTGTGGCCCGCGAATTTGGGGGGGACAGCCATGGTGGTTGATGGAGAAATGTCTGGTGCTTGGCCGGGTGAGGTCAGCTTGAGAGCGAATTGAGGGTTGGGCGGGTGGCTGTGTTTGTTGGGAGAGAGGTGGTGCCGAGGTGAGGAAGAAGTGACGTTTGGGGAGAGGGGCAGCTTGGAGATTGATCAATGCTGGCTCACCGTCATCTCAACCAACAAGGCGTCGTTGAGCTCGCGCCATCACCCGTGTAACCACCCTTGAGCTCCCTGCGCCATTTATCCGCATGGATTGTGGAGCAGTTGACTGACGACATTAAGGTTCTAACCTTGATGTCGGCAGTTGTACCTTGTGGGCCAAGCGATCGGCAATGTCGAATTCGGAAACAACGGACTCGATTCCTCACAAGATGGTTACCGACTGCAAACAACTATACGCACACGATGTAGGCTGGATACGCAGAAATCGAGGACAATGTCCGTATATCAAATTTCACAAGCTCATATATCTTCAATATTCCGTCAAGTTTCAAGCGAAATTTCCAAACGACATGACATGAGCATCAACCACGCCCGCGGCCCAACAACCAAGGTCTTGATCAACAAATGTATGGTACCAGATGCAGCACCTACCCAGAGGGGTTGCCATTAAAAGCCAAAAGATTCAGTGTCCCCGATGGCACATTCGTCAACACACCTTTGGTAGCCAATTCCTGCAATCTCTTGCACAACTTCTCCCCACCAGGAAAACCTTCAAGCGCAGCGATATAAGCTCCCAGCCCGGTAATATGTGCAGCCGACATGGACGACCCCGAGAGAGTATTCTGCATCCCTCGCGTTAGTCAACGACAACAGACAGCAGAGAAGCAACTTACCGACGCGCCATTCAGCCAAGTGGACAAAATGCTCACACCCGGCGCAAAAATATCAACCACAGGCCCGTAATTGGAATAACTAGCACGCTCGTCCTTCTCTGTACTACCACCCACCGTACAAACAGTCGGCTCAGACGCAGGAGACGTGTTCTTGGCGTCGGTACCCGAACCGCCCGCTGCCACCGAGACAAACACGCCAGAGGCGACAAGAGAAGCGGCAGCTTTGTTCACCGCCGCAGAGTAACCCCCTCCCAGGCTCATATTGGCCATTGCCCCCTTGGGGCATCCGCGCGTCTTGGCGTCTTTGGCAACAAAGTCCATTGCGGCAATGACGTTGGATGTCGTGCCTGAGCCTCGGTCGTCGAGACACTTGACGCCGTAGAGTTTCGTCTTCTTGGCCACGCCGTAGATGGCGCTGCCTATAATGCCGGCGAGGTGGGTGCCGTGGCCGTTGCCGTCGGTGGCTGTGTTGACGAACGACTTGATGTTTTGGGCGCGGCCGCCGAATTGCTGCGGAATTTAGTGTGTGGTGGTGCGGAAGGGGGAAGACGAGCTTACGGGGTGCGTGGCATCGATGCCAGTGTCAATAATGTAGGAGCATGTTCCTTCGCCGGCGCTGTCGTCGTATATGTACGATATCGAACCTCGCTGGCGGTGAGAGATGCGGGCTAGATTCCAGGGAGCGTTTTTCTGCTCTACGAACCCGTTTATGGTGAAAGGAGCGTCTTGTTCGATGAATTCGACCTGCGTGTGTTAGGAGCGGCGTCTTTACTTTATGACTAGAGTGAACATACGTCGGGATGGCGTCTTAGATTGCGAATCGCAACGGAATCGAGGGTTGCCGAAAAACCTTTGAACACAGCGTCGTAGTCGTGGTGGCTGTTGTCAGTGAAGGAAGCTAGGGTACTGTCGAAGCCGGTCGAGGAGATGCCGTCCTTGAACTTGACAATGTAACTGTCGGGAACGCTGTCTTTCGATTTAAATAATGGTGCCAAGTTGTCTTGTCCGATGTTGGCATCTGTTGTTGCCACGGAAAGCAGACTGAACAGTATGAAGCCGCGCATTTCTCCTCAACAAGAACCTGGGATTGAAAGTGAACTATTGCAAGTTTGTACGAGTCTATTCCAAGGCCAAGTTGGACTCTTCCCGGCGGCGGCAGCTCGTTGTTATCAATCAGGTGGCCGTTACACAATGTGAGAGGGCACTCGTTAGTTCCATCGCAAAGCAACCTTGATCACCAACAAGATGAGTCGTCTTGTACTAAATATATAAAGCGGCAGATGCTGCGTTATGGACCTTCCTATTTCTACACCAGCCCGAGCGGGGTGGGCTACACTCGACCTACCGAGTCTTATATACCCCAACTGGTCTTTGCATACTCCGTGAGCAGAGGAGGGAAATAGTTGCAGCAGCTGAAGTAAGCCTGCAGAAGGTGGTTACCTGTGGCGCACCCTCGGCGCTTTCGTGGTATAGTTGAACGAATCATGCCTTCCGGTAATGGTTCAGCTTCGGTGATAGTTTAGCCTTGGTAATACTAGTTTAGCTCTGGGAATAGCTTAGCCCTGAGTAATAGTCCAGCTCCTTCGGCCGTTACCATCCTGCCATGGCGTGTCTTTGTCTTGGAAATGGCATCATTACCTAGGTAGTTTAGTCAGTCAGTGGTAGAAGCTTCGGTATTCTAGACTACCGAGTGCCAACCCGTCAACTTTGTAGCCACCCATGAGTCTGACATAGACATTGTGCAAGATACTGACCTCTTTGAAGACCTGCTGAATCCAAGCAAATGATCGAATAATGGTATTTCACACGGCTACACGACGATTACGATCATGGAACCTGTCGTACAGACAAATGCCATGACCATCCTAATAGCCGATCCAGACTGCAACACCATAAAGGATGCATCGTCACTGCACACAAGGTGGTCGGGAGATAGGTCGGGGTATACAGGTTAGAAGCCTTAAGCACTCGATTAAAAGAAACCAAGGACCGTAAAAATTATGATAATCATTAACTGAATTTGAAGCTATTCACAAACCATGTTTGAGCTCTTGTCACAGAACCAGGGGCAAAAGGCTCGCACCACTTCTGGTATAAACAAAGCTCTTTAGTCAAGTAGGCCTTGAGAAAAACCAAGGACATTTCATACCCACGATTGTTATTAGATGAATTGAGTCATTTCTCCAAGTCTTCACTGAGCTCTTTTCACACGATGCAAGTTTATTCTGCATGTCGACATCTGGTTTTTGGCTTCGTAGAGATATATGGCTCGCAACTCTTGTGGTAGATGGCTCGGAAGACGCTTCGGAGAATGGGTTCGTGAAACATGTCTCTTCATGGCTGCGTTGAGAGGCTTTGTGCCTAGTTTTGTCATATTAGCTTTGCGAGTTGTTTGTATGCAGTGAATGTCCAAGGGGGGGATTGGGGATATGAAGTTTCGTGCTGGTAGGCTCGTTGAGTAAAGTCTGAACGATGCCGGATGTGGAGGGTGAATTTACTCCTGCTCTCTAGGAAACCTCCGTGACGTCGTGAGGGGTGCAGATGGGCCTTAATGAGAAATAATAAAATGGAGCGGCTCTAAATTCAGTGAAACTCCACGAGAAGAGGCTATCATGGTGCAGAGCCTTTCTTGCAGACTTACAAGGATTGTTTTTCCTTGCCTTTCCCTCGATCAGTCTTCTGCTTGCGAGTCGTAACTTCTTGTAAAAGGATTGCGGTTAATTTTAAGCTATGTCAAGTCCACTAAAGACTTTGTATGACCTCGCTTGAAGCTGTTTGAGGAGAAGAGCATGGGGCCAAGGATGTGAGACGTTTCTAGTTCGGCAATAAACAGGCTGGAGTTTTCGAGAGGTGGCCAGAGCGATATCAAATTCACTTTTCCCGAGCACGCGTACATCCACGTGAGTCGCTGCTACAATACGTCCATGTCTCTTGAAAACCAATTCCAGCAATAACCAACAAAGGTTGTAGCATTACAAACTCAAATACATTCACGTGAACACTCTTCAGATCCCGCTTACTAAGCCTTCATAATTTTACCCCCTTTATATTATTTATATTAGAACTGTTCAAATTCTAAGCGGAACTACAAAAAGTGAGCGACAGATTACGTGCATGTCTCAGGCACACCCTGATTTAGTTTAGCTAAAGCCTTTTTGCCTTTTACGTGAAAAGAAATTAGTTTGGCACTTGTCAGGTCAAATGCCAACCCATCCACACAGCCATTTGTTCAGAATCTGTTCATATTACGCTCACTTCCGAACGCACTCTATAGACTCTTTTACACCTTTTACACCTTTTACTCATCTCAAGTCATTCAGTTAATCTTTCACGTTCACCTACCTTTAAATTAACATTGCCCGCAGTTTAATCTGCATTTTCACTCCTATAGTACAACCATGGATATCAGCAGGTTTCTCCCAAACGAAGTCTTAGGCATCATCGCCGATCACCTCGTGTCAGAGGTCGACTTATTCCACCTCGGTCAGACCAATCGCCTATTTAGCCAAATTGCCATCCCTCGCTTATATCGACTAGCAGCAAACAAACCCGAAGGAATCCTTCACATGGCTTCACTAGAAGGACAAGTCGATATTCTCCGCAGAGCGGCTTAGAGTGGCGTCTCTGTGAAAGGATTTTCGCTAGCCTTTAATGCCGTTCGTAGAAACCATATTGGGGTCTTGGACTTTATCGCGCAAAGTCGCGGCGAGGAGCCGTTCAACGCTAGACAATTGTCAGTATTAGCCAGGGCATCATGTACTTATACAACCATCCATTTTAACATATTGAGCCATCTGTTCAATGATTTCGGCGCCTCCCTCAACCCGCAACAATTTGGGGAATGCTTACGAAATGCTATTCACACTCGAAACATCGAATCTGTGCAACTATTGTTAGATAAAGGCGCGGATCCTTCCTCGGCAACGAATGGCCGAACGCCTTTGGAATTAGCTGTGACGAAGGGCAATTTAGACATTATCAATATGCTGCTGGAACATGGCGCAAATATGCAACATCAAAGCCACGACGGCATTACCCTACTACATATAGCAGCAAATTATGGGCACGTTGACGTTTTGAAAGTATTGCTCAGGCGTGGCTTCGTCCCCCCTGTTACAACAGCTGGTGTACAAACTCCTCTCCAGCTTGCAATTTGTAATAAAAGAACAGCCGCCGCATGCTTCCTCATCCGGAAGACAACGAATCATGGAGCTAGCATGCAAACCTTCCTTAGTGCGATGCGTCACGGCGCGCTAATTACACTGGCTGTATTGCACCTTAAAGCGGGTGTAGCGAGAGACGGGTTGATCAATACTCGGGATCACGTTGGCCGAACGGTGCTATTCATGGCAGCAAGACAAGGAAAGCCCAAGTTAGTTCAGGAATTCCTACATCACGGGGCAGACCCTTACATAGCCGACCACTTCGGTACAACACCCATCTTCGCCGCTGCCAGAAATGGGCATATTGACGTAGTTAGACAACTACTAGTCATTGAACCAGGACTAATTGAGTCTACGGACAACCTGTACGGGGGCCATAGTCTCTTGTACTGGGCCCAACGTTCCGGCAATCGCCAGCTTGTTGATCTTTTAAGGGAGGCTCTTTGGCGGGCTGGCCTTGAGGATCCCAAAGACGTATTAGGACAATCTTATATAAGAGAGGATGCTCATGGGCGGCAATGGAAGCGTGCCTGTGACGTCTGCGCCCGCCGATTACCCATGGGAAACATAATGAAATGCGAGGTTTGCTGTGGCGGCCATTTCTTCATATGTCCCGAATGCTACTGCCACGGAAAATGCCTTGATGAAACCCATCAGGAAGACTATTGGACTCATTGCCGAGCATGTGGTGATCGTGCGAATTGCGGGTGCAACTGGGTGTCTATTGTTGAGTAATACACTCACGTTAATTCTTACAAAAACCGACCTATCACTGGCGGACCTGCTTTATGGCCTGCAGAGTGGTTGGAGAATATACTTTTAGGGACGACTCAAACAGCGCATGGCTTATTTACGATTACTACATTATCTTGGTACGTAAAGATCCCTAACTAGCAAGCCGCCATAGCCTCAAACTAGTGACAACCGCTCGCTAACTACTCCAAGACTAGATAGCTGCGACACAATCCCCAGCGACAGACATATCTTATACGAGCTTTCCCAACCATTGCTATGAGAATTTTATACCAATTGAGAGTGAGATGATGGAGATTCTGGCGGATCGTGCGCTGGCCTCTGCCCATCAAGTATAAGGAAACCGGCGACGAATGCAAGGACATTGGTGGACAGGCTTACGAGTTTCATTCTGAGTGTTTTCTTTTTAAGGTCGGTTTGTGTCCGCTGGTAAGCCCAACCGCAGTTCAATGGTAACGAGAGAGATGAGAAATTGGGAGATCGCCACTGGAAGTGAGGAGACGCATGCCCAGTTGCGATCGATGAGATTCGTTTGGCCCAAATCTCAGGTTATAGGAGATTCAATATTGCTACGTTAACCGTTGACGCAGTTCAATCGTCACCAGTACAGAAGAAGTTGCTAGACTCAGACACTGTTTTCAATGAAAAGTTCAACATTGCGCACAATGTTTCAACTCGTATCATTACTGTCTACAAGGGAATTTCCCGTAGCCCCAAAAAGGGAATGACACCCGTGACAGGCAAACAATTCACATACTCAAAACTGGCCTCGCCCTTCTTGAGAATCGACACCTCATGCCAGGTTCTAAACTTGCGCTCGTCTCCAAACTTTTTCGCATGGCGAATAGCACCAGTGTAAATGGCCAGATGAGAAGGGTGGCTTTTCGCCCAGTCCTCTAGATTCTGCAAATTACAGAAGAAGCCCGCGCCACACGTCTCTTTCAACACCTTGTCCGATCCGTCCGTGTTGCGGAGGTAGCGCAGCCCCATGGCTCCGCTGACGTCGCGGTTGTCCCAGAGATACTGAAGCCCCTTGTCCAAGGTTGGCTCGAGATTGTCCTCGTACGAGGCGGTTTCTTCGGGACCACAGGTTTCCCAGTATTGCCCGGAGCGGATATGGACCATGTTGTTGTAGTTGGTGCCGACGAGGCGTTTCCCAGTGGGATCCTGGACGAATTCGGGCTTGGTATCGGCCGCATCTTCCTTCTCAAAAAGATCGTGGGCAGAGTCGGGAATGCGGTCTCGCGCTGCGCCCCAGTATGCTGTCAAGTCATGTTGCTCTGTCGTGGTGTCTGGTAGCTTGGCTATGCCGGGCAAGTAGTCCAAGCCGGTGTAATTGGTTTCCAATCGTGATACCGGAGTTGCGAAGCTCTCGCTCCAAAGCCCGATGGCCGACGGCTCACTTGTGGACAAGGTTGAGTAAATGGACGGCAAGTTGAGACGTTGTAAGCCCTCTTTCCCATGGGCCTCGTTGTCCCAGTAGCATGCCCATACTCTGGAATCTCGGGTGTCGTCCCCGTTGATGACACCAAAGCTCTCAAAGGCCTGGGGCTTGAAGGCGCTCGGCTCATCTAACCAGCTTTGTATGTCTTTCACTGCCTTGTCCACCGCTGCCTTGGGAGCGCCGAGGGGTTGGATGCCAATATATGCTGTGAAGACACGACGGACATTATCGCCCCAAACCAATTGCCACCTGGGGATGGGAGGCTTGTGGTTTGGCGGTTGTCGGAGGGGATATGTTCTTGCTGGACATGCCATTGTTTGAAGACTCCTTAAGAACGCGCGTGGCATATTCAACCGCTACTTGGACTGGACAATGCGATTGTAAAATAGTTGGCACGGGTACACATTTGTAATGGTGGCGGGGTTAGAGCCGAAGCCACGTCCGGCTGACGAGAAGAGGGTGTGCGTGCATGCGAAGGGCGCCGGAAGAGCAAAAAACGACTATCAACATCTGTAAGAAGCCATGTACTAGGGGACCATGAACTGGCACGGTTATAACCCCCGGACACGATGATCCAGACCACGGCGTGAGAGGGCGTGGTAATCGAACATCGTATCCTCATTCAAGACAAAAAGCCTTTCGGCCGTCTTGAAAGATGTTACTCCCACCATGAATGCTCTCCATTGGCTGTAAGCCACCATGTCAGACGGTAATGCCAATTGGCCGATTCCGATTAGTCCATGCTGGCGCTGTGCAGTGGTGCCGAGGGTCGACGGAAAAGACGGGTATAGCGGGATCGGGTGTCGCTTGTGAAGGCATAAATTCATCTAATACCCGGTCGGCCATAAAAAAAGACACCTTGTTGAGACGAATGATTGGCGATTCCACAAGTTTCGCCATATTAACAGAAATGATGTCAGTAGGAGTCACTTTTTGTGTTCGGCAAACAAACGCCCTCGCCTTTTTGAATCCCCATCTGTATCACGTGGGATATTTGAGTCCACCTGGCCGAAATGAACTGGCAACATTTGGATCTTCAACTTGACTGATTGAGGCAATAGAAAATCACCAATGACCACATGAGTAGATTCCTATTTTGTGCACCTTTCAAGGGAGCCTCTTTATTATTTCGGTCTCTTCTCAAAGTATTTTCCATTGATGAGCTTGGTAATCCCCCCATCACAAAAAAATGCCTTCGGATGATGAAAACATGATCACTTCGCCAAGAACGCCTTCTAACAACACCGCACCCCTCATACCAATGAAGATCTTCCCCGAATCTAGCTTTTTCAAGGAACGACGCGCACCAGCACTGCCATCTCCAGACGAAATCCGGGGCATGAACACGGAGTCGGACGATTTGTGGGACGCAAATTTCTACCGCGCACCGCCTGTCAGGATCCCGTCGCTGCAACTGCTAGTCAAGTACGGCGCCGATGTAAAAGTGAATGAAGCTTTAACCCAAGTGTGGGTGCGCGAACAGTTACTCGGCAAAGTACCTGTTCCCGAAGTCTTTGGGTGGATTGAAGACAAGCGACAGACGTTTATTTACATGTCCCTTATTGAGGGCGACACCCTTCAAAACCGATGGAGAGATCTAGAAGAGAGCGAAAGAATAACCGTCTGCCAGGAACTCAGGGAAATGGTACAAGCATGGAGAGGATTGAAGCACGACGAGGATGGCCCCTATATCGGTAAGCAAGTACCATCAAGCATAGATGTCCAAGAAAAACTAGCGCGAGACTTTAATTTACATTCATAGGAGGCCTACACAAGCAGCCGCTAAACGAAATATTTCTTTCTGATCATTCAGACCTAGCGGGACCATTCGAAGGAGCAGATGCAACCCAACGCTTTCACCATGGCTGTGGGATTGACATTCGCGGCGAGGTACCCGTCGTGTTTACACATGATGATCTCCTCGCAGTCAATATCCTATTATCGCCGGGTCTGAATCCAAAAGTAGCGGCGATTATTGACTGGGCTCAGTCGGGGTGGTATCCCTTTTACTGGGAGTATTGCAAGGCGCGATGGCCAACAGTACATTCTGAAAAGTTCGACGAAGCTACCCAAGACGAATGGAGGGCAAAATATCTCCCAATAATGATTGATCCCGTAGATGAGCCGATGTATTATCATCCGTGGCTGTACTTTGTCTTGTCCAAAGGTATCTAGAGTCCTGAATGGGGCGCAGGACTGTTTCCAAGGTCCCACAACGATGGTCGATATACCATTAGAGACGTGTCGCTTTCATAGAGTTCGTTAATCCATGTTTCCGGGTTGGCTTAGTTTTCCGATATTCTAAAGACTTCAAGCTCCGCGATACCGATACCGTCGAGGCGGAGATTGGGGTCCCTGGCCGCAAAGGTCACCGGCGATATCTGCAGTTGATTCCCCTCTCCCGCATCTATCTGTGGTAGCCTTATGGATAAGTTGCCGGGTTTTTCTTAGTGCCGCCGGTTCGGGGCTTTGGTTCTAGGTATTTGTCTTCAATCCTCAAAGGCCGACGGGTCGGGTTGAAGCCTCGTTCTCTTGCTTCCTTGATGATGCGTCGAACAGACGTCTGGGAGACATCAAATAATTGGGTTAGTCGTAATGCTGAATAGTCGCATTCGGCGTAGAGGGCTAGCATAGCAGCTTTTGTTGCTACGTTAATTTCGGGCATTTTGAAAGCTTCGGGAAAAGGCTCCAAAGGGCTTCGAGTTGGAGCGGCAGAGGGCCCCGCAAATCGAGGGTTTTCAGGGAGGTTGGAAAAGAGGGTTGACTGACGGGCAGGCCCCGTTTCGAGAGATTTCAGGTTGAACATGAAACAGCATCACGTGCAGGGTCCAACCTGCGCCAATAGCGTGCCTTGGGGGCATCTCTAGCTTACAGCATCAACGCACTCTTTTCATCCATGTTCCGCTGCGACGTTGAACAAGACACACGCACAAGACTGGACACTACTGCTAAGCTATGTGGTTTGTATAGATGCATCTACTTTAACCTAGGGCTGATCATGTTACGCATCGGCGTCCTCAGGCTTTTCGGGAGGAGCAATTACATGAGCTGCATCAAACGGCACCCTCTGCAGGCGCGTGCAATTTCCAGATGTCGCCTCGCCGTTGAACCGGGCATCCACCCAAGCCAACCACTCTGATGCTGCAGCAACAATCACGCCCGAGTGATCCAGCTCTGTGTACTCTCTCAAATGAACCTCGCTTTGGTCCTGGCAGGCCTGCTGCCATGACTCATGGGCCACCTGCGCAACGACGGCGGTGTCGTTGAGTCCCTGCACCAGCAGGAGAGGAGCCGAGGTGCGTCCTCCCGACGCCGGCGCCATCTTGTCCTGCCAACTCTGCAGCAACTGCAAATCCGTCTCGAAGCCCTTCTCATCAAGGACCTGCTCCCGCGTCAAGCCTACGCTGATGGCCCCCTGTGCGATCAAACAGGGCTGCGAGGCATCGGCAATAGCCATCCGCTGCCGCTGAACTTGGCCCAGCATGGTGAAGTTGTACGAGGGGGAGAAGCGCTGAAGCGCCTTGGCCACGAGTGTCAGGTAGCCGGATTTGAGGATGAAGTCGGTATGGTTTCGAAGCATGTCTGCAATCTTGAGGGCCGGGGCCAGAGACACAGTCCCGAGGTACTTGGAGTCGTCCTTGGCAAAACGACTTTCAGCCAATTTCCACACCGCGCCACCACCCTCGGAGTGGCCAACCGCCATCCACTCCTGGGTGAAGATGTTGCCCATGGCTTTCCTTGCTGCCACTACGGAGTAGACAATATCGTTGACCTGCACGGGGAAACTGCAGTACTTGTGCTCGGTCTGGTTATTCCCCAGACCGGCGTAATCCGTGGCCACGACGGCGTACCCTCTCTGAAGAAGCAGCTGCCAGCTATCGTAGTCGTATAGCGCCGGGCCGTTGGATGGAGCGCACCCTCGGTAGACGCCGCTCGTGCCGTGAGCATAGGCGACAAGGGGAAACTGATGGGACGAGGATGAGTTTGACGCCTTGGACTTGAGTGATGCCGGCGCAAATGGCAGTGCAATGAAACCCGTGGCAGGCACGGTACTATTGTCGAGATCCACAGAAGCGTACTGTATGCGGTATACCGTGGTGCCTTGTTTGACCTGTTCGCCCAGCATCTTGGGGTCCATGGCCTGCATCTTGAGCACGTCTCCGGGCTTGGATCCAGAAAAGTTGCTTGCCGTTGCGAACCAGTCAAAGTCAAAGTTCTGGCCGAAGATTCCAAGATCTATCGCATTGACTTTAGCCAACGTTGCTTGGCATTTCTCGTCGCAGCCATTTTGCACCGCGAATTCAGGCGTAATGTTGAAGTTGGAGCCTTGTAAACAAGTAGCTTGGCCAATGATGGCAGCGTGTAAAACCCAGTTGCGAATCCTCATTATCGTGGTAAACGCTTGATGGGTGTTTGTAAAGAATGTTGTAAAGAGAATATAACGAGCCGGCTAGTACAGTCACTCCCTGAATGTACTCAAATCGGGAGACTTTATTTAAAACCTGCTCCTCCCGTGTTCTTATACATATTTAAAAACTTACAAGTCCACCGGCCTGTGTTGCCAGGGGTTGGTTCAGTTGGGCTTCCGGGAACGCAGTTCATCTCGGCTAGTAACCTCCGGCTGCCAGCAGGCCAAGAACCTTCCGGCCGCCAAGAATTCTCCGGCCGCCAGTAACCCTCCGGCCGCTAGCGGGCCATGCTGCGACATTTCAGGAGAATCCGACCGGTCAATGTGTCACACATACTCGAGGGCTAAGATCACGTGACCTGGGGCAGAGACTCTCACAAGTCTCATCGACGACGACTTGTATAAATAATGAATAGACGTCTTTGGTCCCTGGGGACTTGAGGGAAACCAAGGGCCTCGGCACTCTACTACCAAAGACCTAAATTGGGTTACTACTCCAAGCCCTGGGAACATGTGGAGGTTGTGGAGATTGAGAGCTGTTAGTCGTCAACCTTGAAAAGAAGTCTGGTACCAGTGGGTCAAGGAAAATCCCGAAATTAAAGTGTCTGACCATCCTAGCAGGGGCTTTGTATGTATAAGCTATTCAGGTTTCATATGCGTTATACTCCGTACGTAGGTCCAAGGTGGATGCATGGCGAATCTTCGCCGGTGATGCCGTTGCGGCAACCCTTTTTTTTTACTTTTACATCTAGGATCGTGACATTATTCCTTGTCCATGCCTTTCACCTTGTGCGAAACTTCCGCGTGCTTATAATGATCCACGTGTCGCTCGTGCCGCGATCTTGCGATCGATGCTACACCAGCAAGGAGCGCTGCATCTGGGCTCCCGGCTCCCTCACATGCGAACGATGCGCTCGCGTCGGCCACGCCTGCCGGTCGAAAAGGCCCATCAAGAGAGTCGGCCGCCCGCCAGGAGGCTATCTCTCCTCATCAATGAAGCGAACCAGGCTTGGTACACAGAAGAGCGACATGTCAGCCAAAAGAAATAAAAATACGGCAACAACGGTGACGACGACGACGACGACGACGACGACGCTCGCTCCCGCCATGGTGGAAGGTTCAATTGGGCAGACCTTGTTATCGACGATCGAGGGTCTTGGTCAGCCGGAGCTCGATCTTCTGAATCGGACGATTCACCAGGACGACTTCACTGAGCAATTTGTAATCGGCCCCAGTTTCTACCATGGGCATCGCCAGAAGCTTGTATTTCATCTCTTATCCTCGCGACGAATTGTCCTGGACGCCTACCTGGCATTCGCCCTGTCCTGCGGCGACCAGGCCCAAGTCAATACAAGCTACAAGAAGGCTGCCTCGGCACTCTTCACCCTTCGCTCGATCCAAATCAAGGACCATCTCGACATCACGTCGTGTCTCATGTTGGGCTGGCAATTACTACACTTTGTTTTCCAGCTTGGGGGTAGAGAAATTCTCCAAGTGTGCAGCCAAACCCTGAGTCTTCTTAAACCGCATTACGCTGCTGGAAAGCACTTTGAAACTTCACACCTGTCATTTTTAACGAGCATTATTCTCACCGAGACTGCAGAATGTCTCATGATGACGAAATTGCCGACTCTAAAGCTCCATCACGCCGAAGCATCGAGTCACATTGATGGCTGCGTGGGTCTATGTACTGGCCTTTTGCTCCATTTATATGATCTTGCCGCGATAAATGTCGATATGCAAAACAGGAGCAGACAGGGACAATGTAAGACAAAAGGACTACCAGATTTGCCGACTAAACTGGAAGATGTGCGGCTGAAGATTAGGGACTGGAAACCGCAGCTTCAGACAAAAATCTTCGCCAAGTTTACCGCCTTGGAGGTGGCACATATGCTTTGCCAACATCAAATCATGCAGACGGCTGCCCTGCTTATTATCCACCGTCTCCAACACCGGTTTGGAAAGGAGGACGGCACAGCCTCCGCCCTGGCTGCTACGATATTGAGTCAGATTGATTTGACTGTTCATGTCACGGGAAAGTCTCCGTTATGCGTCGACCTGCCACTGATAGTGGCCTGTTTGGAGGTCGAAGACGATTCTGCCAGGGAACAACGGCTCCGGAGTCTGTCGGCCATCGGAAGACATTCTGCAGTCTTTTGCGACCGCATCAAGAGTATGGTTATGCAAGTTTGGACGGCGCGGCGGCAAGGCCGGATTGTGTTTTGGCACGATATAGGGCATCTTCTCTCTCGCTTCTCGTGAGGTGCAACGGCCGAGGAAACGCCAACCCCCAGCCTAAAGTCTGCGAAACGTGTGGAAGCTATAAAAATATAGTAGCATTTGTCTTAACTGTCTGCGAAGTAGTGCCGCTGCGACATGTGGATTCAGCACGAGTAAAGGGATCAACTGACTGAGACTGGTTGAACTTTTTCCGTGCAAATGCTATAGGGGTGCCGGTATGTTGTCAGATAACTCGTATTATAGACTGCTGGGAAGTTTGGCATCGGTTATTTTCATTATATTGACGCGCGACTGCCTTCTTCACACTCCTAAACTACATGGCGCCGGGGCTGGGATTGATTGCGGTCACCGTCCAAAGGGGTGCTGAGAGATACTGCTTTACATTACATATAGTAGGTGGGAGTTCAACATATACCAAATTTGCACCCCAGTCGCTAATCTGGAGCAATGACAGCGACGTACCTTGATTGCGCTGCTGTCTCGGGACGGCTGGGCCTGCGCTACGATTCTCAAACCTAGGGTCGTCTTTTGGGTACACGCCGATAATGAAGGAAGCTTTACGCATTACTATTGTGCAATTGCCCGAAAACTTGACATCAGCGTAGATCTTCCCAGTGCAGATAGACTGTTAGCTTTGCGAGATACGATCGAGAGTCTATCGAACTGATCGCTCGTGCTCGATAACGCCGACGATGTCACTTTATGCAGCGGCGCAGGGCGGTCGGGACAAACAGATTGCTGGGTCGCTTGGTGTCATTATCAGAGCTAGACTCACACATCAGTCAATCTTGGTTATATCCGCACAGGCCAGCGAGTCATTGATTCCCTTGTCGATCGTGACTGTTGCTTCCACCACCGTCTTGGGCGGCGGAGCCAGCAGCCTGCGAATAGCCTCAAATAGTGGCTGAAACAGACCTCACGTGAGGAGGCCTCAACACCAATTCAGGCGCGCGTTATCCATAGCTAGATGAAGAAAAAAACAAGCATCAATCAACCAGTTACAAGTACCCCAAATCCCGTGATAATTATCAGCCGAATAGAAGCCTTGCGCTTCCAACAGTGACTTGACCAGCATAATTATACTGTACCCGCCATTATAAACCCTGAGTGACTGTAGATTTCTCGAGAATACTTAGTGGTAATATCATTGAGCATATCACACGCGCTATCCTAAGCTATCTCAACTCGACCTTTGCCATGTGCGTCGTATCAACACCCAAGCTTCTGAATTCACTGACCAAAACTCGAAATCAGCCCGTCCCTAGCCTAATAGCAGCACACTCCATACTCGATGCCCTGGGCTTTTCCCGAATAAATGTCCTCCTCATAGACAAAATATTTTACCAAAATGATACTAGAACTCATCCGTGCACTTGTCCCGTCATTTGCTTGTCCTGAGTGTCTTGCTGGTCCTATTTGGTCATCTATCCCGCGTGATGGGTTCAAGAACCAGCGTGGTATAGGTGCGTCATGGCTCGGTTCCAAATGTCACTTTACCGGGGATCCAGTCCTCCATTAAAGGCAACACGCTGGTATTCAGCAGGTCCAGCTCCAGGGATGGCCCCAACTTTATGTTCGGTAGCAAGATCAAGAATTTGCGTAGCCAGAATCCTAGCTGTATCCTCAGCCTTGGGTAAGGGATCCATCTTTGCTAACAAGGTTAGCGCCATGCCGGCGACGAGAGGTGATGCGAAAGAAGTGCCATCTACGGCTCTAACGCCGCTCCTTCTATTGAGGACGGTAATGTTTTGACCAGGAGCATATATATCGACGAGAGGACCAAAATTAGAGTGAGGCGCCTTGTCCCAATTCTCTGACAATGAACCGACGGTTATGTGAGGACTGGAAATAGCCATTGGGTAGGGATACAAGTCCTGAGATACTTCTATTGCGTTATTTCCCGCTGCGAAGAATATAAGGACACCCTGATTCCACGCATCGACCATGACGTTCTGTAAACGTTGTACCGTATTAAGTCCATCCGCTGTTCTAATTAGCTGTTTGTTTATTTTGTTTAATAGATAAAATGGAATGCTGACTTACGTCCTTTTCTCGAAGTTATACTGGTGGCGGTTTCTGCTGTCTTAATTTTATAGGTCAATTGGAATCTCATTGTTCGCTGTAAGAGCAGTTGTTATTATTGAGAACAACGCTAGTAGAGCGATGAGGTGTTTATAAACATCCATGGTATAATAAGAAGTAAGTAAGTCTGTTAGTTTGAGGAAGAATCGATTGGTGAGGAGCAAGTTTATTGAGTGAACTTCTGCCAGCTTCTTATAGCTTCTCCTACTGACATCGAGCGGCTGATTCCTCGTCTTGGTCCGTGGTCCATGTTTTTTTTTATGCCGAAGGATGTCCTCCTGAGTCAAAAAAACCGGTTTTCAAATCGCCAACATGGATGTCCCATCATAAAACAAGTCAGGATTAGCATATGTATGAAGCCTCGTGGGAGCTGGTCGGTCTGGGTGGGAGTAGGTTACACTATCACGGACCTCGGTCACCTCATATCACCTTACATGATGATAGAAATGACATAACACAATAAAGGCTGCTAAAGTTTCACTGCGCAGTCGATAGTCGACTAAATGAAGCTGCGTGCATGAAGTGGCGTTCAACGGTGACTACGAGCACTAAATAGAGTTGTTACGGACGCCAGGCTCCGGATATCACCTCCCTAATGTGACAATACACGTCATCAATTCACGATTCCAGTAGATTGTGGTAGGTAAGCATACCAATGTCTCACTCTGTTACAAAAAAACTTCCATGCCACTCAAAAGCAAGCGCAAGATTCAATGCCGAGCATGGTTTAGGGTTTGAGCATGCTGGCATATTACGGACGTGTTATCTCAAGGGTACATGCATGGCAATTGCCGCGCAATTGCCGAAGTAAGGCAATGTGAATGCCTATTGAAACTCCCCTTTTAGCACCTTAAAACGTTAGAGCAGTTGCTTGGTACCATCTTACACACACTCTACGCGCAGTCACAGAGCTTGGTAGCTTACCAGGTGTTTGCTATAGATATTTTCTACGCGCACATCGCGTATTCGCATCAAGTTCTGAGGAAGAACAAACTCAAAACGTTGTGTACGGACTTATCCAAGGGAAGCCAGGGAGCTGAACAGCCACATCCCACACGGGAGCCACGGGCAATTATCATTATGCCTTGAAAGCTCGCCGTGAACACGGCTAGTCTTGTAGGTATAGCTCGTACGGTATTAGTAGCTTCCGAAAGCAGAGCTCGTAGCCAACCTCCCGATAGTGCTCTGCCACTCCATGCCGAGTCACGGCGTTCACCGAAGCTTAAAAACCTGGATCCTGAGACAATCCTCCAACAACCTCCTCAATGCGACATTTGGATTATGATGAGTCTGGTCAAGTTCTCTGCTGCTCTCAGAAAGACTCAAGTCGATAGCCCCCCCCATTTTAACGAAATAATACCTTGCCCTTCATGTTTGCACTCTGCGTGGATGACGCTGCAGGTTGCGTAGACTATGATGCTGATACTTGTCGCTATGCTTTATGAGTGTTGAAACTCTCGAGACACTTGTTGTTAACATTTTAATAGCAGCAATATCTTGGATAGAAAGTGTCAATGTAGGATTCATAACTCTCTCGCCACCACGGACCGCAGATACATATGTTTGCCGCCTATACCACGAATCCCGTAGGGATTGCGTCCCATCATGTGGATCCTCCCTCCTTGGCCAGCCAACCGAACAAACCTACGATCGGGTCGGGTAGTATACTCGGCTCGGGTAGCAAGCAGTGACGCCTTGCGACGTGGGTCATTGTTGTATAAAAATTGGGACCAGAAACTATTGACTTGAAAGTTGAAACCAGACCTCCATGCCCCCGGCCACCCCTGTTTATGCTGTGAGGTGGTGCAATATGGTTGCATGTGCACATGTGGACTCGGACCGTCTCCCCGCCGCCTTGTACAGATGAAATCGTGGCGGGCCGCCATCATGAGCGCTTGCTATTTTGTAACGAGCACCTAGATACCGAATAGCGTACGGCACTTGCTAAATATGTAGTCAGTTCGTCTCGTACCTATGGAGTACATGCACATGTGTAGGAAGTCGTCAGTTGTCACGCCGTCTCTGTCCCCTCTGTTAGGTGCGCGGTGTGACCCCTGACTATTACTTGGCCTGTGCATGTGGCCTGCCCACGGGCTTCAGCTTGAAGCTTCAGCGGTGCCGATTAGTTACTTTTACCATCCTATTGAGTGCGCGGAGGTGCGTTGGATGTACCAGCCGAATTCAGGTTCTGGCCAATTAAAAATCTAGTACTAAGAGGTATACTACCTTACTAGTATTTTATATAATAATAAAAGTTACTAAAACTTCTTAAGTTATAAGAAATACCATATATTATAGCTAAATTAGTAGTAAAAAAGGTACTATTTTAATATCGCAGAAAAGTGGGTCTAATACATTTAACGCACCTCCGCGCACTCAATGGGATACAAGGGGGGGCGCAGACTTTTAGCACCAGACCTTACTGTACCTACCGTAAATAAGCTTACCACAACCACCAGACCTCGACCATCTCCCGTCTCCAGCTTCCCGTCTTCAACTTGGGTGATTTGACACAAGTCAAAGGCGTACGGCTGGCGCCATGCCTCGTTGAATCAATTCTCCATACATACCACCCCTTGCAGCTGCCATAGATGGTCGTATTCCCCATCCTCAATGGATCGCAGGCCAATTAGCATGGCAACAAGCTTATGTTCAAGCACTCGAGGTGCTGCGCCTTTGCCATCGGCCCCCCACTCCGCCTCCAAGCCGCCATGTCGCTTGCGATTCGCAATTCGGGTCTTCACGGACGCTGTGGGGTCCAAAACGAGTCTTGGCATGGCCATTGAGGTTCGGCCATTGCCTTTGGCTTTTCCCTTGATCCTCCTCTTTTTCATATCCCACAAGATCAATCTTGAACTCCAAGACAACTGTGAAACCGACGTCCAGGTGCTTGCCCAATATGATCTGTCTCAACAGAGCTGACGAGGGCAGCCTTCGCCACCTCACCTACAATCAGAGCCCCAATGCTCTTGCAGCGAACCAAACTACTCGCCAGGATCTGAATGGCATATCGAATCTGCGCGAGTATGTCGCAGCCAGCCAAGACGATGCGTCTGGGGGAGGGACCGGTGGAATGCTGGGCGAAACACCATTGACCGACAAGTTGCGCCGCGAAGGGGAGCCACATCTTCTGGCTCGAGTGCCGGACGCAAGACGATGGGTTGGTGGTATGTATCGAACCGCCCCTTGGTGCTCCTCTCCCAGTACTGATTCGACTTGCCTAGGTTCGTTCTTGCGTTTTAAGGCGGTTGCTGGCTTCAATGGCCAGAATCGCCTGGTCTGGGTACACTCCGCGTGGTGCCTGGAGCGCCTTTGGAGCTGGTTGACCTGGATTTTATCCGTTCTCTTCTTCTCTTATATGATTTCTAGTTTGCGCATGTCGACTTACTGGGCCGGAAATGAGAAGCTTCTGTCCAATATCGAATCGACTGCAGCCAATTCGTCTTCCCTGGCCGATGCTTTCGAAATGCCGGAGCCTTCATTCCGCCACGATCTTCATGGCCTCAAGAAGCGATCTTCTTGCGCATCAGGTGGCGTTGACAAGGACCAGTACAATACCGGGCTTCATGTCGCGGCACTCTTCATCATCTGGTTCGTCTCGACATTGGGGTGCGCATTTCCCATTATGGCTGCCAAGTTTCCCGGTTTGCGAATTCCGCGACGTTTCTTCTTTGCTGTGCGCCACTTCGGAACGGGAGTTTTGATTGCAACCGCCTTTGTGCATTTGCTTCCCACGGCCTTTGTGTCCCTCGGGAATCCTTGCCTTGGGACCTTTTGGACCGAAGATTATAACGCAATGCCCGGGGCTATTGCTCTTGCTGCAATTTTCCTCGTCACCATTATTGAAATGGTGTTTCATCCGTCCAGACACGTCCCGCCCGCCGATATTGTTGCCAAACCGAGGGCCAAAGAGCAGGAAGAACTCGAGACTACTGATTCGGAGGGCCACCCAATCCGTGATATGGGACCTCTTCGTGGCCGATCTAGCAGCGTGGCGCAGGGTCTCTCTCAGCTGAATCAAGCTGCCATATCCGAAGAGATTTCGGCCAAGGGGCCTGCTGCTGATTCTGCAATTGCCAAATCAGTGTCCAACGATTGTCATGATGCCACGGAACACGGCGAAGGCGAACAGACCGTCTTGACACCGGAGCAGAAGCGTAGGAAAGACCGATTGCAGTGTATCCTACTCGAAATGGGCATTCTATTCCACAGTGTTTTTATTGGCATGGCTTTGAGTGTCAGTATCGGGAACGACTTCATCGTCTTGTTGATTGCCATCGTTTTTCACCGTAAGTTGAACACAAGCGCATACCTTGTAAAATATATACTAATGCTGTATTAGAAACCTTTGAGGGTCTGGCACTTGGCTCAAGAATCTCTGTCATTGAATGGGGTGACAAGACATGGCAGCCATGGCTCATGGCATTGGCATACGGTTTCACGTACGTACATCACCACATTACTCCTTCGTAACATATTTAACAAGTGATAGGACACCGATCGGTCAGGCCATTGGCCTTGCTACGCATATGCTCTACAGCCCCGATTCCGAAGTCGGTCTCATCCTCGTTGGAGTCATGAATGCCATTTCTGCCGGTCTGCTTACGTTTGCATCCCTTGTCGAGCTCCTTTCTGAAGATTTTCTGAGCGACGAGAGCTGGCGTCACCTCCGAGGGAAGAATCGCATAATCGCCTGCCTGCTGGTCTTCTTTGGTGCCTTTGGCATGAGTCTGGTTGGCGCCTGGGCTTAAGTATCCACGAATAGGAGTTACTAAGAGAGCGTTGAGAGAGCGTTGAATAACGCCACAACAAGTGCGCATTGGTGAGAATGCCACTTGAAAACCAAGGGGTCGGTTGACTTACTTTCTTTGTGGCCATCATGGCCATGCTAAATTTTGACGATCTTGCCGATGGCATTTTACAAATAGCTTGGGGATAGCTAGAACCGTCTTTAGACAATACACACTCCTTTACAACCAATCTGTCCTGGTAATTTCAACAGGTCAACTCCGTGAATGACAAAAAGACATTGGTATATGCATCATGGATCCAGGTATATATTGCGCATCATGATACGGTATTTTTGGCCACCACGCCTCTCGCAAACTCGCCAAACGTCAAATGGGACTCGAGATCCACCTCATCACCCAAGTTGGGCTGCGTAAACACAGCCAGCGTATTCCTCGCAATAGCACCACCACTCACCGCCGCCCTCACGCCCCTGACATAATGCGGCACAGCCTTGAACCTGCCCGCCGTAATGCGCTCCAGCGTCTCGCCCGTCTGGAAAGCTATACAGTCCCTCGGGATCTTCACCTGGCACGTCTCCCCCGCGCGAGACAAGATGTACAGCCCCGCCGAAGAATCAGGCGACGCCGGAAGTTCCCCCAGCGGCGGCAAAGACGCACCCGTCAACCCAACGTCCCCCGGCACAGCGGGACTAACTTTATGCTCGTCGATAAACATGGCCGACGTCAAGCCCGTAAGACACCCGTGGTCGAGGTGCGTAGCGCACCAGTCGTCTTCGCTTGTCCCGTCGTTGCTGTGCACATCCTGCGGGAAGTAGTGCAGCAATCTCGCCTTGGTGGTGTTGGACGTGCTCACCACGTGCTCCAGGTAGCCCTTTGGGTATCCCTGGATCTCCCTCTCCGCGAAGCGATCACACGCTCGTGCCACCAGCACGGCAACGTCGATGATGAGCCTGCACAGCTCCGTGACGGCGGGTTTAAAACCGGGTAGCACATTCTCCGGCGGCCACGCGTTGGGAGACAAGTACTCCGGGAACGTGTCGGGCGAGAACTCGGGCGTGGGCCTGGCGCACTCGAGGGCTGGGTCGACGTAGAATGCGCAGTTGGCGTAGTACGAGCCCTTGAAGGTGTCTGCCTGCCCGTTTTTGAGGGTTTCTTTGCCCAGCGACCAGCCTGTCAAGTATTTGGCCTTGACGTTTTCCAGTTTTTCTACAACCGCGTCAGCGCTGGTGTTTCATAAGTACATATGTAGAGCGGAGCAACAAAGTGTAAGTAGCTGTGGTACTTTGGCCGTACCTAGTTCTTCGGCAGGGAGATTCCCCAGGTACGAGGCATAAGAGAGCGCCATGCGGCGCAACTGCGGAAATTCTTGGGGCACATCTTTGACGACTAGGATTCCTAGGGAATCGGGTCCAAAGGCTCGCTGTAGGGTTTCGAAAGAGACGTTGCCTGTTGCGTGTAAGTTTGCCATGGCCTGTGGCATGCCGTCATGCGGCTTCACTACGCGAGAGCCGTACCGTCAGTTAGGTCCTTCAGGGACACTGTTACGGGCTGTGCTTGCGCTACCATTCTGCCCTGTGCATCAAGTGATATTCTAAGCTCTCGAAGTAAATGACGCAGAATTCGGATCTGCCAGCATCGAAGGGATCCGTGGACGCAAAGTACATTTAAACTTGCAACCCCAGCTCTCGACTCGGCCTCTACAGCTGATGATGGCCGCTGACCTAACAGGCTCTCGTCAATGGTCACCTGCGGGGGAGGGGCAGAGAAAGCCCGCTTACATAATCAAATGCCCTTTTGAGGTCCGGTAGGCTACAGCGGGATGGAGCTCGCCGCCTCCCGCTCGCGCGTCAGACGCTCATTGCTCACCGACGCCAACCGAGCCATCCCAGACTGCCCATCCCGCAGAATGGTCAAGCCATTGAGCTTCAAGGGCGACAAGAAGCCCAAGAAGCGGAAGCGCACTGCTGATGCCGACCGAGACGATGGCGAGGCCGGCCCTTCGCGGGTGCAAAAGCTCAACAACGACGACGACGCCGCCGCCGACGATGACAGCTGGGTTTCTGCGGATGTTGCGACGGACGTGGTTGGGCCCGTCATGATTGTGTTGCCCACCGAGAAGCCGTCTGCGCTGGCGTGCGACCCCAACGGCAAGGTGTTTGCGATGCCGATTGAGAATGTCGTCGACGGAAACCCCACGAGCGCGGAGCCGCATGATGTGCGCATGGTGTGGGTTGCGAACAAGGTATCCGGCACGGATAATTTTCGCTTCAAGGGCCATCACGGACGGTACGCCACCTGCAACCTCGAACTACGCAACTCGCCTGACGCTGCTGCTAACATGGGAAAACATCAGATACCTGGCCTGTGACAAAATAGGTTTCCTATCCGCCACGTCGGAAGCCATTTCCCCCCTCGAGTGCTTCAACGTCATCGCCACGGCCGACACCCCCAGCACTTTCCAGCTGCAAACCCTTCGGGAGACGTTCGTCACCATCAAGCCCAACACGTCGTCCAAGTCGACTTCTCCTGCAGAAATACGCGGCGACGAGGACAAAATCACATTCAATACGACCATGCGCATACGTATGCAGGCCCGGTTCAAGCCCAAGCTCAAGGCGTCCAAGGAGGAAAAGGCCCTGTCAAAGATTAGTAGGCAGGAGTTGGAGGAGGCCGTGGGCAGGAGGCTGGATGAGAACGAGGTGAAGGTGCTGAAGAGAGCAAGGAGGGAAGGCGATTATCATGAGCGTCTGTTGGACTTGAAGGTGAAGAATCGACATGACAAGTTTGGATGAGGAGCTACGTCGACCACCTCGACAAGTCGTCCACGTATGCTTCAGCTAGCCGGCGCAGGATGGTGCATAAAAGCAGTTCCGAGCCTCGCATGGAATCATGGCGAGTTCAAATTGCCTTGGCTGCGGGCATGTCGTTGGCTCCCCTAGAACGGAGCTCCATGCCAAGGGCACCTGTATATACATCAACATGCCGCGGTGAACAAACCACGTACTTGCCAGCACGTAGCGTTCACACACACCCAAGAGAAAGCATTGCAAATCAAGGGCCACCAAAGACTCAACGCCAGGGATATCACGAGCACACCATCATCACCCACCCCAGCCGGTCCCTAACCGCCCCTCCAAGCCTTGACGTTGCCATCCTCGCCCGCCGTAAACACAACCTGCGCATCGTCAAAGAAGCAAAACGCGCGCACGATATCCTCCCCATGCGCCCCGGGCAGTCCCACGCTGTTCTCCCGGTCAAACACCCACTTCGGCCCGTGGCCCTGATTCCTCGCCAGGAACACAAGTTCGAAGCCATGCCTCCTAATCCAAAGTCAGCACACGGCTACCACCCCCCCAAACCAAAAAAAAGACTTACTCCTGAGCGCCGGCGCCGATAATCGCACCGCTACCGTCCGTCTTGCCCATCACGTCCGCGACGTACTGGCAGCCCAGCACGCTCCTCAGGTCGCCCCAGTTCTGCGCGGCGTCGCCCCCCTCGGCCCCCTCGTCCACGTCATACAGCGCGAACTGCTCGTCGTGCGAAAGCGCCACGACCTCGGTCCCCGTGAGGAACCCAGCGCGGTGGACGGACGCGCCGTGGTTGAACGTCTGCAGCGTGACGTCGTCCTCGTCCGCGACGCGCGTGTCGTACACGTTGACCAGGCCGTCCGTCGAGCCGCTCAGCAGGAAGGCCGGCTGGCCGGGCCGGAAGGCCAGCTGCGTCACGTCGTCGCTGTGCACCTCCTGGTAGTGCGCGCGGGGGCGGGCGCCGGCCCTCACGTCCCAGGCGAAGATGCTCGCCGTGTGGTCGCGCAGCTCGGTGCCCACGGCGATGGTCTGCGTCGACGCCGAGCAGGCCACGGACAGGATGGGCGACGGCGCGGCTTTTTTTCGTCGACGCGGTCAGCCAGCTGCCCTCCTTAAACTTCGGGTGCCTTACCGTTGAACTGCGCCGCGCGGGCTTGGTCCCCGCGCAGTCGGAGATCCCACACGGCCACCGTGCCGTCCTCGCCTGCCGTGCACACCAGGGAGCTGCTCCCGTCGAATACGCGCAGGCTGGTCAGGTTGCCGTGCTGCGGCTTCCACGAGGCCACGGGGCCGTCGGGGAGGCGGGCCGGGCGCAGCAGCGAGAGGTGCTGGTCCGAGGAGATTGTGACGAGGCCGGCTTCTGTGCGGTCCACGTCGAGGACGTATGTTTCCTCGGGGCCGGAGAAGCGGTGCGTCGCGATGTTGGTGAGCGTGTACATGGTGGGTGGGTTGTGAAATTTTGCGACATGAGGGTTGAGCGGCGGGGGTTCGCGCACCAGGGTTCGGGAGACCAAGGAACAGTATATGCGTGGGTATTCGCAAGTGTAAACCAGGCACAGATGCCTAGTTTAGAATCAGAAGCGCATCCGATACGCCGTTATGTGCTTCACGGATGGGCTTGCGATGTGGTTTCAAGTGTATGGTCGTCAGTAGCCATTGCAGGGTCGTTGGTGGGTAAAGATTTGCAGACCCACGGAGACCTCACTCGCCTTATCACTGATGAAAGCATCTACGTCACAACACTAACCAGGCATCGGGCGCATTTTTGTTTAAAAAAAAAATTGAAATGCTGTTTAAAGTCATGTTCGGCCCCCCATTATGTCTATATATCCATGTTCACGCTACTAATAGTACACTGATTGTCGTTCGTATCCTCAATCAGAAACTCACGACGGAGATGATCTAAAGAAGCCGTAGAAGAGAGATTGGCCGCAAACCACCCGCTTTTTGCCAGTCAACGCCTACAAAATGCAAATATTTTTGTGTCTCAGAAAATGGCCACCCCTGCCCCGTGTATATGAAATGACCGCCTCAGTTGTCTTCCTCCCGCTCGCCCATGGATCGCTCGTTGACGCCCCGAAATACCCTCTTCCCAACCTCGTAGCTGCTAATCATGATGGCACATGCCGGTGCGACTTTAAGAACGCGGGGGATCCACCCTTTCCATAGTCCCGGAGCGCCTTCTGTCTTGAATATATGCCACAACAGACGCATCATGTTCTTTTCCTCGGCTGCGTGAGCTTTGCCGGCGAGTCCGCTAGGGCCGTCTCTAAAAACTTGAGTTCGTGTCTTTCCGACATCAAACGGTGTTGTTACAATCGAGGCCAAGGTCCCGGACAGAGCCCCAGCTGTGAAAGAGTCAACAAACGTCTCCATGTGATTCTCCTGGCTCTGGGAGCGCCGTCGAGCGCTCTGAAGGGATTCTGCTCGGTTAAATGGTCGCCCCTGACTGTCCTCCCGCATATCTGTCAACCGAGAGCGAATAGTTTCATAACCCCACCAGTAAAGGGCGGAGAAAGGAACATCTCGCCAAAGCGTCAAGGTGAGTCCTCTCCACAAAGACACATAGCCGTGCGTGGCCACCATGTCCCGCACACCCTGGAACGTTTCCACCAAATGATTCGTCGTTGATGTTCCATGGGCAGCTTGCATTCGCGTTCGAAATAGCTCGATGGGCCCAACAGCCGTGGCAGCAAGAATACGGGCTGTTGACCCTGCAACCAGAGGTGCGTTGTCGCTGGAAAGCCGAGAAAGTGGGCTGACTGGATTGTATCGAAGCCAGTCATAGCCGGTAAAGTAAATTATGTTGGCGGGAATGGTCATGAGCAACGTCGGTGACAGCCCCCTCCAAAGCGTCGTGAAGCCTTCGTTACGGGCAATCTTCCGCAGGCCATCAAAGGTGGAGTTATACGTCTTCTTTTGCACCTCGTGAACAGCGCAGTCGGCACCAGAAGCTACTGACGATGCAGCTGGTTCCACAATTCCTTCGCCTCTCGGAACAGCGATGCAAAGCTCTGCAGAATTGCCTTGAAAAAAGACTTCGCGACAGCATGCCGTAACTCCGAGCTCCGCGGTCTGTGCAGGCGTGAGGGTGGTCGTCCGTAGCGCGAGTTTTGAAAAATCGACTGCTGAAGTTGGTGTCCGTTGTGATTGCAGGCGAACTCGAACAACATCTAGTGGGGTAACTGTTTGATAGTTAGCATGCGGGAATCAACAGACTGTGCTGGCGTAACTCTCGGGCTCACCAAGCAGTGACGTGAGTAAGCTCCCGGACATGGCTGAGATCATCTTTTGCGGCGCGGTGATGTCTGGGACAGGACCCAGGCCATCGCCGCCGTTCGATGAGCCTACACCGGAGCCTCGGGTCTGCATGTTCACAGTGTCCGCCTCGAGCAGCCTGTCGTAGTTTTCGCTGGCAGAATTGAAAGTCGTGATTGAAGCCATGGCGGGCTCTCGGGCTATCGCCCGGTAATCTCGGAGAAAATCGAGCGCTGCTGCAAAGGTCACAGGCTCGGCAATTAGAGCAGAGCCAGTTCCTTGCAAACAGCAATAATAAAAAAGATGGCCCTCTCTGTCAGAAGAAGAGTGAAAATATGAAAATGGAGTCAGAAGTTGGGTGAGGGGGAATGGAGATCATAGACGATTGAAGTCAAGTACGTAACAGCCAACAACTCCGAGACGGCTTCCACAGGAGACCAGAACTTGGGGGATTTGCCCCCCGTAGCCGGAGCAAAAAATCGGGTCGAGCTCGTTTGGCTGACGTTCACAGGGCAGTTCATGGCACATGCCGCAGGTTGCCGCTGTGTGACGGCTAGTCATGATTGGCCGGTGTATGAAATCGATGACTCCATGCTCCACAAGGCAACATTGAGGACCTGGACGTATCGATAAGATTATCTCAGCAAAAAATCGGAGGCGGGGCCCTAGATCCTGACTAAGCCAAAAATAAAAAAAGTTATTTGATAACTCGAGTTTGACCGATACGTGCCTCATTGCGATCGTTGTAGCGAGCCTCGGCCATCTCGGGGTAAAGGTCTTCGTCGCAAACAATCCAGCAAGTGTGGTTATCAACTGCAAGGTTGCCAGGCAAAAGAAAGATTGCCAGTGGTCAACTCCAACACACAGGCCTGCATTCTATCGAAAATCCTTCACGATGCGGTAAGGCTCGCTTCTGCTCTCATTGAAGCGCAGATGAATTGGACTCGATTCTAACCCACGCACAGTATTGAGCCTTGTTATTTCTGCGGCAGACCTAGCTATCCCAGCAAGGGGATAACATTTATAAGAAGTGACTGTAAGTTTTGCCTTCCAGCCCTCTTTTGCACGAGGGCAAAATACGCCCGTCTTCGCTAACGCTCGAATCCCCTTTAGCCAAAGCATTTCGCTTCTGCAGGTGAGTACCCTTACCCCAGTGCGCCGAGTCACGGCCTTTTTTTTCCTTTTTAACAAAACCCAAGGTCAAAATGCCACAAAAACTTCAAGATGAAGCGTAACCCCCGCAAGCTCAAGTGGACAAAGGCCTACCGCAAGAACGCCGGCAAGGAAATGGTTGTCGACAGCACCCTCCTCTTCGGCGCCCACCGCAACGAACCCGTCCGCTACAACCGCGACCTCGTCCAGAAGACGTTGGGAGCCATGCAGCGCATCAGCGAGATTCGTGCCCGTCGCGAACGTGTCTTCTACAAGAAGCGCATGGCTGGCAAGCGCGAGCGTGAACTCACCGTCGCCCGAGAGCTGGTCGCCAAGAACGAACACCTGCTGCCCCGGATGCGCGGCAGCGAGAAACGTCGCCTCGAGGAACTGGCTGCCGAGCAGGGTCTCGATGCGGAGGAGTTGGCTGCCGAGCACTTGCAAAGCGCCAAGCACGACAAAAAATTGTTTGGCGGTGAGAAGAAGAGGCTCAGGGTACGGGTTGACGGCGGTATTGAGGGTGACGGGGACAATGAGATGGATATGGATTAAATACTAGGGGGGCAGTGTGACGGTTGGTGAAATTTGCGTTGTCGCTGCTCGGCTCGGCTCAGGTGTGTGGTATTTGGGCATCTGTACAAACCACGGGATCTGGCGTGTTTAGGGCATCTGCCGCACCTCGTTTGACTTGTCGTGGCCTGCCGCGGAGCATACTTTCTACTTGGCGTTTTGGGATCGGTAATCAAAATAGATGTTATCACATTGGTACTCCATACATCCACTTGACTACACGGCACTACGCAAAACCCGCACAGCACCCGAATGCCTTTTTATCAGTGCGCATGCTGTGCCCAAGGTGAAAACTAACAAAGGCATGACGAGGCCATTATAACTACCCAGGTACCTAGGTATTTATCTAACAGAATTGTACAAAAGGGATATTTCGGGCCGATGCCCATGAACCCCAGCCGAGTGTAGTCATCAAATCTCTGAGTGCAAACCCAGTACTAGACCAACAATGCCACATGCATATAAACATTTGTCCTCGTTTCGGGCAACCAAAATGGCCATCCAGGCTCCAACTCATCCGTCTGCCCTGTATTGCTAGCACCGAGTGAGTGTATAGTCGATCGTTGGCAATTCGGCCACCAACCCACTGTGGTAAGCACAAACGCTCACCCAATCAGGAAGCGGCCATGACCGACCGTAGTCATCACGGAGCAGAACTAATACATTGCATCACCGCAACTCAACCTCATCAAAACATCAAATAATCTAGGGACATGAGCCTACATCATGGCCCGCCTCAGAAAAGTACTCTAATACTCCTAGTCCCCAAGACTATTGATCCCTCAGCTCTCCCAATTTTTCTCCTCCGTATCACATTCACACTGCGATAACTCAAGTCTCCCTCACTCGGCCCTACCGGACTTTGGAGCCAAACGTCCAAGTCGACACCTGCCACACCATCTCACAGTCAACATGGAAGAATCAAACGGGCTGGGCCCAGAGCTCGAGTCCTTTAGACAGCAATGGCTGTCCGAAGTGCGCACCAAGAAGGGCGAGCAAAGCACTCAACCCCAACTACGCAACTCTGTCCCATCAGCCTCAACTGCTCCCCCTCCTCCAAGGAAGTCCATGGCGCGCCGGCCCTCGCCTGCAAAGAGTAGAAAGGCACCTCCGGCAGCTGAAGAGGAAGACGAGTACCTCCATGGCCGATCCTTCGACGACAGCCCTGAACCCTCGGGCAACACCATTGATGGGTCGGTCCGTATGCCGCCTGAGAGGGAGCTCGTTTCGGCGCTGGATCACTACGAGGAGGCCATGGAGAAGGAAGCCCTAGGCAACATGGGCGATAGTCTGAAACTATACCGGAAAGCTTACAGAGTAAGTCCAAGGAAGAGAAAATTATTTCGCATCACAGTACATGGCTCTGACGAATATAGATGGACCACGGCGTGCATCGCCGCTACCGCGAGAAGCACTTCCCACAGCATAAACAACCTCAAACCGCACCCACAGCGTCATCAACTCAAATCACATCAACAGACGCCACGCCCGCAGGAGGCGACGCACCCGTCTTGCTCCCCATCAAAGACCTCATCGCCAGCTTTGCCGGCCTCCAAATCGAAACAGCGCCCCCCGAAACAGACGGCACACCACCCGCGCCGTGCCCGCTCTCCTGCCTCCCCAGCGAGCTCCTCGTCCACATCATGCAGGACGTGGCGGCCCTCGACGTAGGCGACTTTGCGCGCCTCTCGCTCGTCTGCAAACCCCTCGCGTACCTGGCCGCCACTGAGGAGCGCACATGGCGCCACGTCTGCCTCGGCGCGCGGTTCGGCTTCGCAGCGATGCACCGCCGCTGGAGCAAGACAGTGGAATGGGAAGCCCTCGACGAGGACGACGGGCCCGCCGGCACGACGACCGAGGACGCAGCCGCCACGGCGTCCCTCGTGCCCGTCCCCTACGCCTCCTGGAGGGCCATGTTCCGCGGGCGGCCCCGGATCCGCTTCAACGGGTGCTACATCAGCACCGTCAACTACGTGCGCTCGGGGCAGGCGTCCACCAACCAGGCCACCTGGGGCGGCGCGCCGATTCACATCGTCACGTACTACCGGTACCTGCGCTTCTTCCGCGACGGCACCGCCATCAGCCTGCTGACGACGCTGGAGCCCACCCACGTCGTGCACCACCTGACCGGGGACCTGCTGCGCCTGCACCGGGACAGCGACAACGCCCACGCGCACCTGCCGTCGGCGGCCATGCAGCGCGCCTACAAGGGCCGGTGGCGGCTGTCCCTCGGCCCGGGGGGCGACACGGACGCCGAGCAGGCCGGTCCCCCCCGCGGCGAGGAGGGCGACGAGCAGCTGCGCGAGGGCGACGTGACGGTCGAGACCGAGGGCGTCGACCCCAAGTACATGTTCAGGATGGACCTGTCGCTTCGCACGGCCGGCAAGGCCGCGCGGAATAATAAGCTCGTGTGGAGGAGCTTCTTTAGCTACAATAGGCTGACGGACGACTGGGCCGAGTTTACGCTCAAGCACGATAAAGCATTCTTCTTTAGCCGCGTGCGCAGTTACGGCGTGGGCGAGTGACGTGCCACCGGCCGGGGGGGGCGGACGGATCAAGGGACATGGACGAGCCAAGATGTGAGTACAGTTGAGCCATGTTATATTTAGTTGCCATTTAGTGATGAAATATTATATGCCGGACTGTAAGAAATTTTAAATAAAAAGGAGAGGCAAGGCCTGGTATTGTCTTGGCATAATTTTATACACTGAATTGAAATTCCCAATTATATATTCCAAACCGCAGGAAGCAAGCGCATTTTTACCGCCCAATCCCACCTGTCGTAGATATATGTAAATGATATTCAAAAAATACCCTCTTGTTGGGAAACCAAGCCAAGAAGAAAAAACTGCCAATGAGAGACATGGCCAGCCAATAGCTCCATTTCGAAGCTTATCAACATCATGTCCGTAGTATGAGCTGCTAGATGGTATCGTCAGGTCGCTTTCTGCGAGTTCGCTAAATGTATCCAATAAATGTGTCGTGATTTGCGGGTAAAAAAAATAATGAATGGAAAGCAGTCGAGACCTCGCCCGTGAGGTAGATTTGTGCAGGCATATCTAGACAAGACAGTCGAGCTACCTTATCCTTCGCCCATCAATAAATTTGGGACTGTTGGGATCATAATAGCGATCCCGATATTCCGTTGCCTTGCGTGCTTCATATGCCGCCCTCTCCTCTTCATCCAAGCTGAACGCCTTCTTAAACCAGCCAAAAGCACTCTTCTTCTTCCGGAGCGTTGGTCCTGTCGTGTTTGAGCCCGAGGACTGGGTTCTGTCATCATCATCATATACTGCATTTGTTACGTTGCTCAGAGTGCTCATGCCACCGATAGCGGATGGCTGACTGCGCAGATGCATGTAAGACCCACGAGACCCGACAGAAGTGTGAGGCCGCTGCTGCAGTGCTGAATGTGGTGATGCACGCACGGGACGATAGTACTGCTGGTGGTCTGATCGAGGCGAGTGCGTAATGTGTGGCCGAGCAGGAGATCTTCCAACGTCTGAGCCAGCCCGCGATGCCGCCCGTTGGGTGATGGACTCTGAGTCCGAGCCGTACGCTGAATCCAAGGGGTTCGAATGGGTAGTTCGAGGTGTTCCAAGGCCAGGCGATGGCGGCCGGACAGGCCTCGGCGGAATCTGCATCGTGTCTGGGGAGTTGGTCTTTTGGGATACTTGGGGAACAATGGAGGACCTGGCCTGTGGAGCCCCCTGGCCATCGATACCAAGCGCATTGTCTTGGGATTGTGTTGGGTCTTGAGGTTTCGGTGAAGAGGTCCCGGCTGACTTTAACGCAGGGGATGGTGAAGGTTCCTGGGGTTGGGGGGTATATGTGCGAGGCTGGAGTACATACAGTGGTTCCTCGCTCGCGGATGGGCTTGGGCTGGGTGCATCCGCTCGTTTGCTCGCAGCCTTTGACTGAGGAGCAGATTGTGTAGGTGTCTGCGTACGAGAATGATTGCCAGGAGTGCGGCGGAGAGGGGAGCGATGAGGAGGAAGTAGGGGGAGTCCACCGGGAAGAGGGAATTCTTCCCCCAGGTCAAGGCCAATGGTGCTCGCGCTTCTCGTCGAGGTCGCAACACTCTGAACACTGGACTGATGCTGGTGTTGCCGCAGTGGTAGGTTGCGGGACTGCCTCGATGAAGATACAGACTTGGTTGTGTCGTTTGGTGCTTGAGAACTGGAAGTGGGAGCGGAAAAGGGCTGGATATTTGCCTAAAGACCACCGTTAGCAGTAGCGCCTCGTTTCTGCGAGTTCTTTTTGCGGCAAACTTACCCAAGTCCTACGACTGACTTCTCCGGCCTTCTTCTCCATCTCGCTGATGATGGTTGAGAGTCGCACAATGACATTACTAGCTTCTTGTACACGATCACTCATATCGTCAAAGGCACTTAACCAACCCTCCGTATTGCCCTTCATGGCGTCGAATATATCGGCCACGTCAGGACGCTCCATTCTCCAGGTTGCATCTTCTTCGTCGTGGAGCCAGCTAGTAAATGCGGCGGTTGATTGCAATCCAGCCTCGATATCCTCATCCCACTGCTTCAGGGCCGCATTCGTTCTGGAAAGTACGTGGTCAATTTTTTCATTGCCGTCGATAATCTCAAGACGGAAGTTTCGATCTTCGAGGAGCTCTTCAAACACCTGAACATTGGCCAGTGGGAGTTTCAAGTGTTCTATGCGCTCATTCAAATCATCGATTGCCTGCGCGAGGTCCTCAAGTGCAACTTCTAAAAACTCATCGACTTCGTCAATATGACCTTGTAGAATATTGACGACTTGAGCATTGCTGTTGGCCATGCCATTGAGCAGGAGATACACGCCAAAGGATATTTGCCCAATCAGCTTGACGAGTTCGTGTTGATTTTGGCCGGGTCGAAGGCGCCATTTCGCGTCGAATGGATCGTCGCCTCGATCCTGGGTGATTAGGGCCTCTCGACGTCCTCGGGCATCCAACTCTCTGAGCTTTGGCTTGTCTCCCGGGACCCCGTTTGTTGCTTCATCCAGCGACTCGGAGAATGCCTCTTGGAGAGCTGGGATCGGATGAATAGGTATATTATGAGGAGTCAGGGGTGGTTGTGTCAATTCGGTTTGTTCTAGTTCGTCTCCTTTTTCCGACTTGTCCTGGTCCGGATGAGGCGCTTCGGTTTCGACAAAAGGCTCGGGAAGTGTAGGTGAGAATAGGGAAATGCGAAGACCACCTGCTCCGAAATTGAGCGGCGGTAGCTGCGTACTCGTCATGGTAATACTAGATAAGGAGCTCATCAAGAAAATATCGGACGGGACCAGCCGTTTTCCTCGGGGGTATGTAGAGGGCGGTCTGTTCTATCCGGGCCCAGGATTGAATTCGCAAGCTACACTCGCGCAGCCGTGGGTGACGCAACAGCTACATGTAGAGGACCAGTCTCAAAGGACAGGGGGGCGAAATGCCATCCTCCTTTGTCGAGCCACTTCGGCAGACGCGTCGTTATCCGTCGACAGCGAAAAGGCGCTCGAGCTTCGAATGTAGGAGAGAGCTACGGCAATATGCCACTCTTGCGATTGAAAGATTGTGAAAGGAGTGAGACAACAGCGGGTGGGATAAGCGGCAGGGCCCAAGAAAGCGGTGCTGATTCAGCCTCCACCCCCATGCGATGTTGATGAGAGAAACTACCAGGGTGACTGGGGCGACACTGTACGAGAGAAGGACGAGAACCTTCTTAGCCTGTGGAGGTTCTAAACTATTAGTAGCAGAACAATGACGGAAGGCAAACGCCGACAAAGAACGGGATACCTGGTCGAAGCACGGGGCGAGGTGGGCGACGATGGGCGCATGGGCGAGGGAGACATATCAACAGGGGACCTGTCGACGTACTCGCTCGGCCTGGGCACTTGTCCACGAGCATGGAGTGGGTGTCCTCCGTACTCGATCCAACATATGAGCATTCCCGCCGTGTGGCATCGATTTCTGTCGAGGCTTTCCGGCCCCCCACCGCTCGACGCTCCAGGGCCATCAAGCCACCAACCGGGAAGAAGGGCAGTGAGAGCACGGCTGGCGAGACCCCTGGCGCTAGGTGGAAGCGCCGTTGCTACTAGTCCGGTAGTATTGCAACATTGAAGCCAATATAAATTGCTAAATTAGGCCCTCTTGTGGAGTGCAGAATTGGCGCAGCTTCTAAACCTTGCGGAGGACAAGGGGCGGCTCCTGGCTTCCAGACCTCGATCGAGTAGTGGCACTGGCTTCACGCAATAAAGATGGTGGGCAGCGGCGCAGGAGAGGCAGGAGAGGCAGGAGAGGACTCTGCGAGAAGGCCAAACACGGACAGGACTGACGGGGGTAGCGGGAGGTTCTCATGGTCAAGGGCTGCGGCCAGGAACACCAGACAGGAACACCAGACAGGATCTGGGCGAGGGACGGTTCGTCGGAAGCAGAGGCGACATGGAGCTCAGGAATGTGGTGCCATGTCTTGGTGAGCGATGCGGAGATTCGGATGGGAAGTTCCTCGGTCGCTCTTTCCGTCTTCCACAGCCCACATGCACACCAACTCCAGATATCACGGCTCGCGAGAGCAATCATGCTCCAGCCATCAAAAATGCATCTCCAATCCCCGGCTCTTTTGTGCCATTTCTGGCGCGACAGGCGAAGGCAATTGTACTATGTATGTATGTACGTATGTATGTACATGTTACGACTGTCACCTGCCGAGAACCAACCCCTGCTGGCACGTCCACCATGATTAGCTCTGACCACCCAGCGGGCCTCACGGGAAATACTTGGCCAAGGACGTACGGAGTAGTATTTGTTGGATCTGTCAGTTGATGAGCATCCAACGGATTCCATTGTTTCATCGTTTCCGTCAATCAAACGCCCATGAACCCGGCCTCCGCCTTTTGCCATGATCAAGAGCACACGACCAACCGCACTTTTTGGCCTTCAAGAGCAAAGCGCGACGTTGAATGCGCAGCCTTTCGTTGATGACGGACGGTGACGCGTAATTGACACCGCCATAGCTGCAGGTACGCCGTGGGACGGAACAAGCTATTGGTGGAGGGCGTACTAATGCTAATTCTTGTCCCATGCCCTTACAGTCCAATCGTCGGCCATACTTCGTGTGTGCGGAGTACAGTTGTCGTATTGCGATAAGGGCCATCGCTTGGCGGCAGCCACCTCACCTACTTGGCACAAACACCGCACAACATGCCGTGAAGCCATATTCATTGTCGCCTTGCAGGGCGAAACGGAGTCCGATGTGGTGTGATGCTGCGGCTTGTTTTTTATTACTAGTACTGCCACTATTATTATGATTCCGCTGGAACAGGTGGCTCTCGGCTTGACCCTTTCTGCCCAGCGCCCTTTTTGGGCTCTCGAGGCCGTCATTCGCCTTGATTTGACCACATCCATCGGAACGACCCTTTGCGAGCGGGCCAGGCCGACCGCATCCAACACGGGGAGTGAGAAAAGGTCGATATTTTCACCATGGCCAGTTTCAAATACCAGTAATTCTGAAATGCAAATTTTTTTTGTTTCAGAAAAAGTCTAACAGAGAGACTTGCGCTATGAGCTACCCATCGCGCACGGATAACCGGTTTTGCTTTCACGGGCTGGTCAAAACCTAATCTGGCCATCTGGCCTCGAGAGATTGTAGCCATCAATCCCTGTGCTGTCGGTCTTACAAAACACACCTCTTCTCATACCTCAGATTGGATAGCTCGACACAAGAAGAACGCCCTCAAAACGCCGGCTATCCCTTGCCGACGGACGTATACTCATTTCCTAATTATCGTGATAATTTCTGGACCAACTTCTTCAGCAGCTCAGGATGACGGCATTTTACACCACAAGGTACTCTTCCGGCTTATGATGACCTGGTCAATCGGTCGATTCAAATATTCATGTAGGACTTCAAATGGGGGAGAGACTCAAGGGTCTCTTCACCTATCCGTAACAGCGTCTGCCGCTTCATTCACTGCTTCCCCTAAGCCCAACCGCCATTATCGTGTGGCATGATTGGCGCCGCCGACTGTTGATGTTAATTGGTACGGAGGTTTCTTCTACGCTAAAACAGTTTCTTAAGCTGTGTGTGTCTCGGTGTAGTTTGATCGTGAGGCGTCGATCCACGGGTTGATTTCAAACCATGTCTGGACGGTGTTCAATGTCTCGAATCTCAAACGAATCCATCGGGTTGCTCCCGATACCAACCTCCCAAGATAGGATAAGAGTGGCCCCCATCTCTGCCAGGACAAGGCGAGCTGTCGCTGAACGGAAAAGCTTCTAAATGTTATTTTATATCAATTGCCTCGCACACAGTGAATTCACGTTGGTCCCTAGGGTAAGCGAACACCAGCATCTGTGGCTGACTGCCAGGGAAGCGTAGGGACAGACAGGCCGCGGGAAAACGAATAACCAATGGTAGTACAGCCGTTACAATCCTAATGCGGTGGAGCCAACTCGCGATTCAAACCTAGGAGCTACATGAAGCGTACGGAGTAGAGTGATGTCGTCAAGCTTGCATGCTGACAACGACCTTCGCGGCCACCGCCCCCTCAAGTGCCTGATTTAATGCTCGCCATGACTACCAGCCGCACTCCTTGAGGTACACAAAAAAAAAACGGTTCCTTCAAGAATATATATATACATAGAGAGAGCTCTTTAAAGGATGTGCAATTTTACAAACTGCAAAAAAAGAACAGCTTGAAGAGGTCTCTCCCGCCGGGAATTGAACCCGGGTCTCAAGCGTGACAAGCTTGCATACTGACCACTATACTACGGAAGATGAAATGGCTTTTAACCATCGTAGCTTGTGTTGCTGTGATCACATGACGACTTTAATTGATTTATAAATGTCTGGTATCCCGTCTTGCAGATATGCCATGGCAGTACCCTAGACTGACCACATACACACACGATACATGCATTACAACACACCCAAAAGCTAAAAATATATTACGCGATCCAATAGTGTAGTGTGTACACTCTCATGAAAATGAATATGAATGGCATTGGCGGGCTTCAACGATGGCTTGGATAAGCAGACAGTCTGGCGGAAGTGGTTAACAACAAATAAGACAAAGCTGCACTTGGAACCAAAAAAGTACCGTCGCAGCACTTTACAACCCGGCCTGATGCGGTGCTACGTGGCTGAATAATATGTATCCGACCAAATCGACAGCCTCATCAGGCTTTGACACACCATCCAAATACCCAAAGATCGTGGGGTTGAAGCTCTTTACTCTGCGTACTGTCAATATCACATTTTATGAACAATGGAAGGTCTCTCGGGGGCTTCGAGTGTCATCGCCATCGTTGATTTGTCCACACAAGGTTGCCTTGCTGTGCTTCCAGTATTTCAATGACGTCAAAAAGGCGAGGGATGACATTTCCAGACTACGCAGAGACGTTGCGAACCTCGAGCATGCCTCGAAGAGCATTCAACAACCCATCAATGGGCCACATCGTGCAAAGCTCGAGGCTTCTCAACAGCTATCCATTGCCATCCAGGACTGCCAATTGAGACTGCACCAGTTGCATGACAAACTTCGGCCAAAGACAGCCCGTCAGGCAATCACATGGCTTGGATCTTAAACCTTGAAATGGCCCTTCCAAAGCAAAGACGTCGAGCATATCGTCCAAGATCTTGAAAGATGTACGCGAACCATGCATTTGGCTTTGCAAGTTGACCAGACGTACTACGAAACATCTACGTAGTAATACTGCCAGGGAAAAGCACCAATTGACTGGTAACAGCAATCATCTTGTCGAAATTGATCGAAAGACTGTTCTCGACCGCCTCCCAATTGCCAAAGGAGCCTCTTTTGACTCCCACAAGGAAGAAAAATGGCCGGATTTACCTGTAAAATACCCGAGTAGATCTCCTCCAACAAGTTTCAGCATGGGCTGCGGACCCCAATAATCTTCTGGCTGAACTGCATGGCAGGGACTGGGAAGTCAACCATAGCCCGCACGGTTGCTCAAAACTTCACTAAAGGGCATCGCATTAGAGCCAGCTTCTTCTTAAAGAGGGGGGAAGCTGATAGACGGGACCTGAACGAGTTCTTCTCAATAATTGCGGCGGATCTCATTGCGAGAAAGCCAGCCATCTCTCTCCACATGAAGAATGCTATTGATGCCGATCCAGCTATCCTAAGAAAGGCAATGCGAGAACAATTCGATAGGCTTATCTTGAAACCTTTATCCATGATTGCGCCAGAGATCAGGAACGATCCCACCGTTGTTGTTGTCGACGCACTAGATGAATGCGAACGACAGGATGATATTACGCTTTTGATTCATCTTTTCTCTCGTACTAATATGTTGGAGGCCGCGGGACTACGAATTTTCTTAACCAGCCGGCTAGAACTGCTAATAAGACTTGAGTTTAGTAGGATTGAGGGAACATATCAGGACCTAGTACTCCATTACATACCTGAAACCATGGTTGAGCACTATACATCGGCATTTTTAGAGCACGAGCTTGCAAATATCCGAGACGAAGACAATGCTTCGGTTCGGGAAGATAGAAAGTTACGACAATCCTGGCCTGGTCAATCGACTATTAAGTTACTGGTTCGGATGGCGAGCCCGCTGTTTATTTTCGCAGCTACCGTATGCCGCTTTATCGCTGATCGCAACGACGCCAACCCCGACCGCCAGCTGCAGGAGGTTCTACACCTAGGTAGTGACATCAATTGATATCACAACTACATGTGGCGTATCTACCTGTCCTGAACAAACTCATCATGGGACTGTCCAACATGCGTCGGGACAAGGTTCTTCAGGAATTTGACGCATCGTCGGCGCCATCATCGTACTTGCAGATCCATTATGGACATCTGCATTGGCACACATTCGTGACATTCCACGCGAAACATTAATGACAGATTAGATATGCTGCACTCAGTGTTAAGCATTCCGCCATCAGCACAGTCAGCAGTAGGCTGCTTCATCTATCCTTTCGCGATATCTTATTAGACCCTGATAAGCGCGGAAAGAACCTCTTCTGGATTGATAAAAGAAAAGCTCACAAAGAGATGACTATTTATTGGCTATCTGCGTGTGATGTGCCATATCCGACAAGATATCTGTGGCGTTTAAGCTGCCAGCACACCCCAATCTACGATCAGTGCTCAGAAGGTAAACGCCTGCCTTTCGCCAGAGGTACAATATGCCTTTCTATACTTGGTATATCATCTCCAAGAGGCTGGAAACTACTGTCTATATAGCGAACAAGTCTATGACTTTCTTACCCACCATTTTCTCCATTGGATTGAAGCATTAAGTATCCTAGGGAGAGCTTCGGAGAGCGTTTGACTAATCACGGCGTTGCAAGCATTTGCTAAGGTAGGTTGATAAGGTATACGCTTAGTAATACATAATTTAGTTAACTTTGAAGTAGCTTCAAGAACATACCGAGTTGCTAGACTTGGTTGATGACGCTTTTCGATTTATTCTTGCGGGCATCTGACTTACTGACGCGGCTCCTCTTCAAATTTATCCCTCGCTACTCGCATCCGCGCCAAACAAGAGTACGGTGCGGTTGACATTTGAAAACCAAATTCCAAGCTGGATACTGCTTGGGCCTAAAACAGAGAGTGTTTGGGCCCAATACCTGCAGACTCTGGAAGATCATGGTGCCGCGGTGAATTCTGTGGCTTTCGCCCACGACTCAAAGCTCATTGCCTCGGCGTTCAGTGACGAGACCGGTACGAATCTGGCGCGCGGACATGAGCCAATGTGTACAGACTCTCAAGTGCCATGATAACTGGGTGAACTCGGTCGCCTTCTCACATGATTCAACACTTGTAGCTTCTGACTCCAACGACAAGATGATACGAATCTGGAGTATAAGTACGGACGACTGTATACAGACTCTAAAAGATCATGGTGGCTGGGTGAGCTCGATAGCCTTCTCGCATGACTCCGCACTCATAGCCTCAGCCTCTGATGATAAGATTATTCGAATTTGGTGTACGGCTACGGGCGAGTGTATACAGGCTCTAAAAGGCCATAGAAGTTAGGTTAACTCGGTGGCCTTCTCACACGATTCAAAGCTTGTGGCCTCAGCTTCCAACGACACGATGATACGAATCTGGTGTGTAAATACAGACACGCATATACGGACCCTTGAGGGCCCCAACGACCATAGCGGCGCAGCATGCTTCATAGCTTTCTCGCAAGATTCGACTCTCGTGGGCGCTGCTTCGAGCGACAAGATGTTAATCTGGCGTGTGAATGCGGGCGAGTGCACACAACCCCTAAAATACCCTAGAGGCAACAGCGGTGCGGTGAAGATAATCGCCTTTTCACAAGATTCAGCGCTCGTGGCTGCCTCTATAGATGACATAATAGTCATCTGGCATGTGAATACGGGCGAGTACACGCAGATCCTCAAAAGCCCCGAACGCCCGAGCGGTGCAGTGAGCACAATAGCCTTCTCACACGACTCAACTCTCGTGGCCTCGGGCTCTACTAACGGGATAGTACAGATTTGGTGGGTGGATGTGGGAAAGTGTAAGCAATCTGTCACGGGCCATAGTAGCTGGATAACCTTGGCTGCCTCCTCATGCGATTCAATACTAATGGCCTCAGTAACGGTAAGATGCTGCGGATATGGAGCGTGGAGACCGGCGAATGCAAGGAGGAAATCAGAGTTGGCATTACAACAGATGTTTTATCATTTGCAGCAGACATTACGCGTTTACTGACTACTCACGGCATTTTTACTATACGTGATACGTCTTCTGTGTCATGTTGTATAGATGCTCGAAATATTTCTCCACCTGAACTTACGCCACCTATAGCATTAGTCAGGATGGATCATGGATCACGTTCAATGGAGAAAATACACTCTGGATACCAGTGGAATTTCGTCCTTGCTGCTGGGCGGTGTCAGGATCTACCATTGTGATCGGATGCGAGTCAGGGAAGACTTTAACTATTAGGCTTTCATGCGGCATGAATCCGGATAGTAAGGAATGATGGCTTAGGTATCTACTTAATTCATGGAATTTACTGAGCACGTTGATTAAAGTATATTTATGATGAGATCAAGGGCGACTTATATCCAGCAGCTAGTTATAGTAAAATCGTAGCTACGAATGAAAGAGATTATTTGATCTCGAAGATGAGTGCGTGGTTTCAGAATTGACGAGAGTTCAAGAGCTCTCAAATGGAGAATATAGATATACCAATGCTGGGTGTTAGCGAGGAAGTGGCCTTGTCAGATCAAGTAGCGCAACACCAAAATGCGTAGTCCGAGGTCATTGTGTACCTATGGCGAGAAGAGTAGGGTACAGCTGGTTCAGCTTGATAGAGTAAACGTTTCATTTTTTTGGTGTGCTGTCTATTGTTGCACGATGGCAGCATGAACCTTTAAAGTAACCAACACATGCTTAGCATAAGGCATAGATGCACAAGTCATGTCGATTAGTTCGTGGAAATGCGTATAATAGATTCGCTTGGAATTGAGGCTGTGTGACGGCAATGCATCATGCCACAAGTACCTTAAGCTCCACCTGGCTGAGATGCACAGTTATAAACTTATAATGGAATCGTGTTTCATGTTATGCCACATGTCCCAGTCGACAACGGGACACCCTGAACTACCTTTATGCGAGTCTAGGATATAGAGCATGTTTACTAGCTCAAAACCTGCTTTTCTAAAAGGACGGATTACATGCTTACCGTAGACAAGTATACAGCTTGCTATACTACCACCACCCCTTCCTCCTCATCATACCGAGGGCTTGGGACATGCCGATGGCTGGAAGTCAAGCGAGTGGGCCGTCCTGTTTCAGACTTTACAAGAGCAGGGACCTTCACGGCTCGTGAGGCTCTCCCGTTCCTTGGTAATATTTCATCTGCATTGACAGTCGTGGCAATGACGAACCAGCCACTAGCGGGCTGTGTCTCAACTTAAGTCGTATCGATGGTATGCATGGCACCGCCACGGTACATGATACGGACTCATCGCCATCGTTTGTATCACGCAGCATTGAATTTATGCACGGAATGAAGATGGGCTAGTCCTGCACAATGCTCGCGGCTGTAGAGTGGAAAGCCAGTAGGTCGAGTATAAAAGGGCGGCCAAATCTAATAGGAATGGACGCTACATCTCTTCATGCTATAACAGCTAGGCCTCTACACTTATTGATTCCCTAGTCTCTATTATAGTCTCGGTTCCGACTATTGCAATCTCATTTTCTTTCCATTTTATAAAATTCAAAGAGACCCTGAAAGGACATTAAAAATGGTTCGCATCGCCATGGTAACACTTGTGGCCTGTACGTATATCCTCTTGTTTCTGAGTCCTCTTCGTCCCTTTGTGTGCGTTGGATGCGCCGCCATATCATGTCGCATGACTGAAACCAACGACTAACACAAACTCTTTCAAGTCGCCGCCTCTGCCTTTGCGTCACCCCATATTAGAGTTAGAGGTGGCGCCAGGGTCGAGCTTGCCAGGAGAACCCCCGCCGGGGGGGATCCTGCCGCCAAGCAACAAGCCCAGATAGTACGAAACTACGCGAAGCAATTGGAGCAATACGCTGAACAGTTAGAAAATGGCGGTGGCACCGAGACTGGAAATGGACAGCCTACTCCCAATAACCCGAGTGGTAATGAAGACGAGACGGGAAATGGACGGCCTACTCCCGATATCCCGAGTGGCAATGGAACCGAGACGGGAAATAAGCCGCCTACTCCCAGTATCCCGAGTGGTAATGGAACCGAGACGGGAAATAAGCCGCCTACTCCCAGCCGGCCGGGCTCGTCTCCATTATTTCCTGGTGCTGAGGATGATGCTACCGGTGCTGGGGATGACCCTATTAGTGCTGGGGATGACCCTATTAGTGCTGGGGATGACCCTATTAGTGCTGGGGATGATCCTATTAGTGCTGGGGATGATCCTATTAGTGCTGGGGATAATCCTATTAGTGCTGGGGATGATTCTACCAGTGCTGGGGATGGAACCGAGACAGGAAATAAGCGGCCTAATCCTAGTCGGCCAGGCTCGTCTCCATTATCCCCTGGTGCTGGGGATGATCTTATCGGTGCTGGGGATGGAACCGAGACGGGAAATAAGCTGCCTACTCCTAGCCGGCCGGGCTCGTCTCCATTATCCCCTGGTGCTGGGGATGGTCTTATTAGTGCTGGGGATGGAACCGAGACAGGAAATAAGCGGCCTAATCCTAGTCGGCCAGGCTCGTCTCCATTATCCCCTGGTGCTGGGGATGATTCTACCGGTGATGGTATTATCGCTTCTAAAGAGTAGTAGTATAGAAGCTTCAACGACAGCCACATGCTCTCTTTTAAAAAGCAATAACAACACGAAGGATGCCAAATCTGGCTCCCTACCGCGCCGATTCTTTTAGACAGAAAGGGTTAATCCTTCAAGTCAGAATGAATAATCAATGAATTCGAGGCATAGAGACTCCTGGAATAGAACCTTGGTACTGAAGTGTTGTAATAAAGTCAAGACAAGTAAACAACGTGACAATACGCCCTAGGAAAAAGTCAAATGTGACATGAAAGAAAAAGACAGACTGGATGAATTAAAAGTCTTGTAGAAATAATACTTGTTTCCAGTGCTTAGGAAGGACATGAAGACCCCCATCCTGCTGCAGGCCTTCTCTGGACACGCCTTTGTGGGAAAAGGCGCCGTTCATGCCAGCCTCGATGTTTCCGCAACCATGCGGGCTTTTGATAAGCGGATCCACGAGTTGACTGGCTTCCGCTTCCGCTTGAAAGGGCTGACACCAATCTCGCTGGCCAAGAATGCTACCATCTCGACTCTTTTTGCGCAAGTCCGCAAGGACGCTTTGGTAGAGTTTTGATGCTCTTGGTGGTAAGGAGAAGAAGGTCGCCTAGATCGAGGGCACGACTAGGCGGCTCGACGGCTACAATTATTTTTACTGTAAAGCCGGCCGAGATGGTCGAGTGGTTCCAGAACTACGCTTGGATGGTTGAGAAGCGTAGTAGCTCGAGTAAACCGGATCGGTAAATTATGAATAGACTATGAAAAACACGCAAGGGACCAAGTTGCTTTCACAACTACAAGAAGGGCCGCTATTGGTGGATCTTTTGGCCACGGCCTAACACTCGAACCCGGCAACTGCCGTGAGTCGTGGCTGTCAGTGCCCCCCCGCCAGTCAAGTATAGCTATCGGTGCACTCTCGTAGGTAGGAATCGCACGTACCCATAGCATCTGAAGTCATATAACGGCTTGAGGTCCCGCCAATCGCCCTATTTTGTATCTTAGTACAGGATTTTTATCATCTAGCTACTCCGTACCGTGCCTGCTCTCATGTACGCTGCAAGTTGACCTCCCGAGTAGTTGCCAGCCACTTGCGCCACACTCAGCCGCTTTGAGCAACTGTCAGGGGATGACCCACTCCACCTTTATGTGGGACCGTACTGATGATCTTGGCCGTTGATCCAGGAACAAAAAGCTTGGCTGTCTTGGCACGCCTCGTGGAAAGGAAACGAACCTCCCTCACAGAGACATGGTACAATTGTTTCCTGACATTGAAGCCATCACAAGCCACCTAAAACCTTTCATCACCATCTACTCCGTACTCCGCATACCAAATTTCTTCTGCCTCCAATAGCTCACATCCCACTTGACCACCCCAGTCTCGAGAAAAAGGGGTACAGGCACAAAATATGGGGCTTCGGCATCTCACATCCGAATATCGTCACGCAGCGCAGCTTGGGACACAAAGCACACAAGCCAGGGGCCTCTCTTCATTCCCAATATCCAAATGTCTGCCATTTTCCCCCTCATGTCGTCAACCTCTCGCTATCGGCTGCGTTTGCCAACAATCTCCTCCCTAAAATGCATCAGCACGCCGGTAGTCATGGTCCGCATCTTGCACAGCTGGTCAACCAGCTCGTTTCCCAAATTGCGCCCTTCTCGGGCCTCATTCTTACCATTGCTGCCTGCATCCTCGCCGCCATCCGCATCTACCTCCTCGACCTCGTCGTCATTCCCAAGTTCTACTCGCCTCGAGTCCTGAAGGACCTCACTGATGCTCAATTACGGAGCTTCGTGAACCATCACGTAGCGGCCGGAACCAAGATTTTGCTCATCATCGTGACGGCTTACCCACTGCTCGCTATTCTTGTCGGCTACGGAACACCGCACACGCCCTTCTCTCCAGGATCATCGACGACTCTTGGAGACGTCTTGATTGTCTCGTCGCAAATCTTTACCGTCATGTACATCTTTGAGCTCTTTTACCGCGATAATATCTCGCCCATCAGTTTCGCTCACCATGTTGGCGCAATCATCATTGCACAGTCAGCCATTGCGATGAGCATCGACTTTGATCACCAAAGCGATGCTGTGTACGAGTTTATTCTTTGCTTCATCTGGGGTATGATTCTTCCACCACGCTCTCCCCCAGTTTCGCTGCCGACAAAGCCCATTAACGCGAGCACAGGCACTTTCGATGTTTTGGCCGAACTCTGGCCTCACATCGCCATGATCATCTACCGCACTCACAACTCGAAGCACGTACTGCTCTCTCGATTATTTTATACTACCATGGCTCTGGAGCTTGTTGGTACCACAGTGGAAACCGTTGTTGTCATGTGGTTGTTTGGAAGCCTTTGGGACAAATGGAGCTTATCGCTCAAGGTTGTGACGCCCCTTCTGCACTTTTTATTTTCGGCGGCCCAGCTCTGGGGGGCATGGATCTTCTATAAGCTAGCCAAGGATCAGCGATTACGGCACGTGCAAAGTGCCAAGAATTGATGAGTAGATCAATGCAAGTCCTCCGGCTAAGACGTTTCAGAATACAGCCCAGCTCCATGATGCTACCGATTTGGACAGTCCACCTGTTTTTACACTTCTCAAAAACTTTCCTAGTTGTCGGATACGCTTCTCCTTCATCTCCCTCGCATCTGAATGGCCCGATGCTGGACCCTCGAAAGCATGAGGCAACCCCGAGTAGATATGGAATTCTGTCTCCATATTTGCGGCGAGAAACTTTTCAGCATATACTTTTTCCTTGACAAGTAGATGGAGCTGGCTAATATCCATATAAAGCGGAGGAAGCCCTGCTGCATCTTCAACTCGTGCCGATGCAGCGTGTACAGGAACATCGTTTCCTCCTACCTTGCCACACTATCCTCAGCATTCCCCAGCGTTGCAGCGCCTTGAGGGATAGATGCTTTATTCCGGTCGTCAAGCATGGACAGCGAAGAATCTGGGGCGCAATTTGCGGTTGTAGCTGACGACGTCGAGCGAGAAGAGTCAGTCCTCCAGCCAAGCCACCCCCTGCACCCCCGCCCATGACACCAAGTTCAAGGCAACCCGGCAGTCGTCCAGAGGTATTGGGTAGGGGCATTCGGGAGCCAGCCGGTAGTCGACGCAGAAAAGCTGCACAGGGGCCGTCGGCAAGGTTTCAAGAGTTGGCATGAGTGGTGTTGGTGTAGCACCGAATTCTTTGTTTAATTCAAGTCCTATTGTACTTACTGGACGGCACTTTTACTACAACAGTCGAATGGACAGCTGAGGCTAAGACTTATTTTAGTACTGTATAACTATTTAGACAGTCACAAGAATGAAGCATGGGAACATGGCAAGGCGCGCGCGTTGAAAGAGAGTCTATAGCCGCACCAAACTAATAGCGTACAGGAAAGAGAAAAGAATGCCGCGCTCCAACATGTGGACTCGGCCATGTAACGAATGTATAACTAGGCGCACCAAAAGCAGCAGCAGCAGCAGCTACGAACAGGCCATCTTGTTCCTAATATTGGCATAGCGCGAGTCCGGATAGTCGAGCAGGTTCTGCGAGGAGTCGAGCGAGCCCAGGGCGTGCAGGCTCGTGCCAATGAGGGATTGCGAGCCGTTGCGATCGCCCGACGCCTCCCAGAACATGCTGCCGCCGAGCCCCAGGCGCTTCACGTAGGCCACCTTGTCGCGGGTGACGGCCGGGGTATCGTACGAGATGAGCTCGCGCGTGCGGTTGTCGTAGCTGTAGACGGCCTTGGCGACGTCGTCGTACATCTCGACGGCCCCGGCCTTGGGCAGCTTGTTGTACATGTAGGTATCCGGCTCCTCGTGGCCCGGGGTGGGGGGCGTGGAGGTGAAGGGCTCGCCGAGGCCGGTGGTGTTGGGAAAGGCGCGTCCGTAGATGGGCATGCCGAGGACGAGCTTGTGGGGGGGGACGCCGCCCTTGATGTAGTCGCGCACGGCCGAGTCGGCGGAGCGGTTCACCAGCTGCGGGTTGGTGTACAGGTGGGCGAGGTGGCCGCTGGCCTTGGACCAGGAGCCGGCAAAGTCGTAGGCCATGAGGTGCACGTAGTCGAGGATGGCGCCGAGCTTGGCCAGCTGCAGCTTGTTGTAGGCGGCGGCGCCGGCGGGCGAGGCAATGGTCAGCTGGAAGCGGTAGCCGGGGGCGGAGCGGGCGGCGTAGGCGTCGAGCTCGTCGCGCAGGGCCTGCAGCAGGAGCACCATGTCGGCGGCCTGCTTGGCGTCCTGCGGGTACTCCCAGTCGAGGTCGATGCCGTCGAAGCCCCAGTCGCGGACGAGCTCGACGGCCGACCGCGCAAAGGTGAGGCGCGTGGCGTTGGACGCGGCCACGGTCGCAAACGCCGGGTTCTGCGACCAGGTCCAGCCGCCGATGGAGATGAGCAGCTTCATGTGCCGGTTGGCCTTTTTGAGCAGGAACAGCTGCTTGACGGCGCCGTAGACGTTGGCCGTGTCGGATTTATCCTGGGCTGCGCGCCGCGTGAGCTGGACTGTACATGTGTACCATTGATGGTGGGATCGGACTTACAGTCTCCCGGGTAGCGCCTCTCCGTGTCGGCGACGGGATCCGCAGAGAAGCTGTGGGCGGCCGGTTAGCTGGTCGGGTCGCCAGGGTACCCATTGATGGCAGACTTGACGTGACTTACACGGTCCCGTTGATGGTCAGGTTCACAAAGGCGTAGTTGAGGTGGGAGATTTGCGGCGCGGGCAGCGCGGCGGGCTGGTAGTTGGTGCCATTGTGAGTGCCCCTGTTGCGGCCGTTAGTCTGGGCGTTTGCCACCTATAGAAGGAGCACGGAAAGCGCACCAGTTGGTAAAGTAGACGGCGTTGACGTAGCCTGTGGAATTCTTTTTACCGGTACATGCAGCGGCGGCGCCAGCGGCGGAAGCGGCGAGCAGCGCGAGTGAAGAAGCGAAGAGGGACGGCATTTTCATGGCCACCGGGGCGTTGGACGAAAGGAATGAATGGTTCAAGTTGGATGATGGTATAGCAGAGGGAATGCCGGTCATACGGGTTTCTTCCTGGGTATTTATGTCACGGCCGCCGGGGCTGTTGAATCTGCACGGCGGGCCGGCTTGCATGACATGAGGCCATTTGATGCGCATGGCTGCGGGTGGAGCCGCGCTCCCGTGTAATTTGACTTTTGCCCATCAACAAACCTTAATTCGTCCCGCTCTACAAATCAAATGCGTCCAAGTATCTGTTTTATGGCCCCCGCTAGCACTTCTTTGTGTGTACTTCAAATTATTCTTCATGCGTGACCTGGCGGGGGGTGATGGAAACAGGTTTCAAGTACAACTCTTCAATGCTTGAAATTATATAATATCAAGGGGGATTATTATATCGCTTAGTACGGAGTAGTCAAGTAAAATTGCAACTCTCTCTTTGGCTGCCCAGTGGCTTATGCAGGCTCTTCTGCTGTACAGTTTTCTTGGGTAAGCGAGTCTCCACAAGCTACTGGGCAGCTGTACCAGGCCAAGAATAATAAGAGACCAGAACAAAGATATATATATAATACACCTTGAATCTTGATAGATTTGGGTTTTTATATTTTTGCGTTTCTACTTAAATATCAAGTATAATGTAATGGGCAACGGAAAAACCCAGGGTGACGAAATCAGCATCGGAGTCGACCGAGTTGAATTCATCTCCACTGCCGAGACGGTGATTACGGAAGATCTGGAGAAAGGAATCAAATTTGCCCAGGAAACGATTCATCTTCCAGCAAGAGATCAGCCACAACAGGATGCGAGCGCCCAAGTCGATCCTCCCAGCAACCTCGGCAATACTTGCAGCAAATATCAGCTGTCAGGAGACCGGGGTGATCTCGATGCTGTGGCCAGTGAGCTGGAGAACCTTGCTGTTTGTTAGTGAGGACGATGAGGAGGATTCGGAGCTTATTATTCGGCGCTCACGTTGTACGGTCTTTTAGAGTCACATTATAAATACTTGGTGTCGCACGTTTACACGAGGGCTATAAAGTATGTTTTTTACCGGGAAAACACAGAATGGTACAACTGTTTCCCAGCGTACGAGAGCTCCACGTCTTTTTTTTCTTGACCGCCCAGAGTCTTGGCATGTTTCGGGCGGCCTGTATTGGCCATGTCTGGAGGAAAATGCGTGGTCGAACAAGGACAATAAGACAAGGATGAGTTGATAATTTCGGCAGAATACCAGGATTACGGAGAAATATCTTGTAGAGCTAGACCGGCACGAGGCAGAATTCAATGCAAGACCTATACTCGATATAAATATGAAACTTTCGTGTAAACAACCCATGCGTGGAGTTGACGCGCTGCTGGATTCATCTGCTTTATGAGTTGTCCAAAGTTGCATCTGTCCAGAATAGACACGAGTACTACAAAGAAAATAGTCGAATGCTCAGCAAGCGGCACCCAGATTATGATATTTATTCAAATTGCCTCTTCGTGGTTCTGCGTACCCGGTCGGCTCGTCTACTATTTGACCAATTCCAAGTTGACATCCTTGAATTCCCGAGTAACCTGCTGGATAGCGACCTCTACCGGCAGCCTCTCAATAGAACTAGCACCGTAGAATCCATGAAGGCCCTCGACCCTTTCTAGAATATACTGCGCATCCTCCGGCCTGGCGATCGGACCACCATGACACAAGACAATAACATCCTCTCTAATAGCGACCGCCGCGTTCCGTATCTCTTGGATCTCGGCAACGCACGCCTCGAGACTCTTTGCTGTTCTCGCCCCAATCTTTCCCGAGGTAGTCAACCCCATGTGCGCGACGAGGATATCAGCCCCCGCCCGGGTCATGGCAACGGCGTCGTCGGCATCAAACACATACGGCGTGGTAAGCAGGCCCATTTCGGCGGCTTCAGCAATCATGGCCACTTCCCTATCGTACCCCATGCCCGTCTCTTCCAAGCCGAGCCGGAAATTGCCGTCTATAAGCCCGACAGTGGGAAAGTTTTGCACGCCTGCAAAGCCCATGTCTTGGAGCTGGCCGAGGAAGCGGCGCATGTTGACGAAGGGATCGGTTCCGCAGACGCCGGCAAGGACGGGCGTGTGCTTGACGGCGGAGAGAACCTCGGCCGCCATGTCGACGACGGTCTTGTTCGCGTTGCTGTAGGGCATGAGCCCTGCCAGGCTGCCGCGGCCGGCCATGCGGAATCGGCCGCTGTTGTAAATGACAATCAGGTCGCCGCCGCCGGCCTCGACGCCCTTGGCCGAAAGACCGATTCCTTGGCGGAGAAGAGTTAGTGTGCTGTCAAGGGCATTGCTATACATCGGGCGGGGTGGTCTGTTGTCATACCGGCACCGGCCCCGACAATCGGCCTCTTCTTCTCTATCTGGCCGCGGAGGCGCTGGATGATTTCGCGCCGATTCATGACGGTGGTTATGTTGGGGGGGCGGAATTTAGATGGGAGACGGGAGAGGTTCGGAAGGACAGCCAAGTCGTATAAGTATTGCCGTTTGATTGGGGGACATGATGACTCCATCTGTGGAAACAGGCTGGTTTAAGTACTTACTTCGTAGTCGATGATGTAGACTTTGAGCTTCTTTACCCAAGGACCTCGCGGCGCCAACAACCTGGGCTCGCAGTGGAAATGGCGGCGATGGCGGAGATAGCGGACATCGCGGACGTGGACATGGCGGACATGGCGGCGCTGCCTCTGGGTGACGTTTAGTATCAAATAGGCCTATATTTACCAATCGCAAATATAACAGTCACCAGCATAGTGGGCAATTGTCGCATTGGCGTTGCCGTATTCATTTCACTCGCTGTGATTAGAAGATAAATCACCTCCCGCATTCCCCGCATCCACCTCTTTCTCAATTTCATTTCAAGATGCCTCACATTGTCATTATCGGAACACTCGATACTAAGAAGGACGAGTTCATGTATCTTCGCGAGCACATCGCCAGCATATCTCAATGTCTCCCTCTTCCAACGCATATTACCCTCATCGACTGCGGCAGAGAGCATGTGACAAACAGTGCCATCAGCATATCTCGTTCCCAACTGCTGGAACAATATTCCCAACCCGGCCGCCATGTCCCGCCCAGGTCCCGCGCCGAAGCAATTGACGAGGTGATTCCCTGTGCGTCCAAATACATCCGCGACCTAGAACATAGACACAAAATACACGGAATCATCGGAGCCGGCGGCAGCGGAGGCACGAGCATCGTCTCCGCCGTCATGAGAGACGCAGTCCCTCTCGGCCTTCCCAAGCTCATCGTCAGTACCGTCGCATCCGGGGACACGGGCCCCGTAGTCGGAGAAACAGACATGTCGCTCATGTACTCTGTCGTCGACATCGCCGGCACAAATCGGCTACTATGCGAGATTCTCTCCAACGCAGCAGGCGCCATTGCCGGCATGGCCTTCTCCTACGAGCAGAGACTGGCGCGCGACAACCCACGCACCATGACGGCCGGAACGCAGAGAACCAGAATCGGCATCACAATGTTTGGAGTCACGACCGCATGCGTGGACACCGTCAGGCGCCATCTAGAGAGCCACCACGACGCAGAGGTGTATGTTTTCCACGCCACTGGTCATGGGGGCAAGTCGATGGAGCGGCTCGTCGAACAAGGCGGGCTCGATGCTGTCCTGGACCTTACCACGACCGAGGTGTGCGATTTGCTCGCGGGCGGGAACATGCGCGCTGGCCCTGAGCGCTTCGAGGCCGCGTTGACAAGGGGCATACCCAACGTTGTATCCGTTGGCGCGGCGGACATGGTTAACTTTGGGCCGCTGGAGACGGTTCCGCCGTGTTACAAACACCGGAGACTGTACAGGCATAACCCCAACGTTACTCTCATGCGAACCTCTGACACTGAGTGTGCTGACGTGGCCGTGTTTATGGTGGACAAGCTCCGTCGATTCGCCAAGGACGCCTCTATGGTGGAAGTTTGGCTTCCGATGGGAGGCGTGAGCAGCCTTTCGACTCCGTCGGGGCCGTTTGCGGACTCCCGTGCCGATGGCGCTCTGTTTGAGACGTTGAAATTTGGATTGAAAGAGAGTGGTATTCGGGTGGTGGAGGATGCTCGCGAGATTAACGATGGCGGCTTCGCGGTTGATATTGCTGAGAGGCTGATGAGTCTTGTCGCCAGGACTTTGGGTCAGTGATGTACGTCACTAGTAGTGTAGTTGATTTTCTTTGAGAAAAGTAGTATTTTCATTTGTCAAATCAAGTAAAAACGCGTATATTCTACTTCACTTGGTTACCAGACACACTAAAATTAACAAACGGCCCGCTCGAGATTTCGCTCTCAAAATTTCCAGTTGCACGAAAGTCATGTCTAAGCTTTGTAGTACGAAAAAGGTACCAAGAATTATTAGTTATGCAAGGTCTAATATCTATACATGATGTGTGGGGTGTTTCCCCCATGCTTCATAATTGCATAGTGTGTATTAGGATACAGATGTAGCCCCGTTCTCTTTGTCTTTTCATATCTACCTACAGGCTTAAACCTTGGAGTCTTGGCTCTCGGCAAACTTGCTCCATTTCCGGATAGTTGGCCCGGAGCAGTAGAAGACGAATGGGACCGGAACCAAAGCGGCGCTGATGCAGCCGAGGATCGTGAGCGTCCACTGGACGCCCATGTTCCGATAGAATGGAATGCCAACGACGGTCATTACACCGGCCGCGGCATAACGAGAGACGGTCATGAATGCCAATGCCGAGGCGGCATAGATATGATAGCAGTCTATGACGTACATGTAGGAGCTAATAAAGATGCAAATGGTACCAAGCCCAAAGACGGCCGAAGCAATAATCGGGGACCAGACAGAAATTCGGGCCTGTTACAGATGCGTGTTAGCACTGAGAATACCCTTCGTCTCGACCGCAGCAGCAGAACCTACAAAGTCAGTCCAGGCCATCCAAAACAGGCTGATGGGTATCAAAGGAGCTCCCAGCATGGCGTACCACAAACGCTGTTCGGGCTGGATATGGAACCCGTCGGAAGACCGTCCCTCGGTGTTGTCGCGTAACAGCCTCCTTGTCCAAATATAAGCTGGAGGGACGAGGAACGCGGCGGAAACTATACCTATAACCATGGCGACCCAGATGATGTTGGTCAAACCCTGGGACAGGCCGTGAACGTCGGTGTAAATGTAGGCGTAGCCATCCAAGAATGTGAAGAGCACGATATATACCACAGTCATGTATAAGGAAATCAGCAAGACAATCGGCTCATGTATCGTGATGAGAAATTGGTTCTTCATGGCCCTGCCAATGCGGCGAACAAGAGAGATGTGGTCGACATCCATCTCGCAGCGAAATCGCCCATCTCCAGTAGCAGCTCTGAGGTGCTTGGCTCTCCAACTCAACAGCAGTGGCGAATAGGTCTCGGGCTGAAAGAATACAATCAATACCAAGACGGCCCCGGACATGATTGTCACAATCCAGCCCGCCCACCGCCAAGAAAGTACATCCGTCTGGCCGATGTAGGATGCGATCAAAGGACCCATGGCAGGACCGCAAAAAGATATAATGGCATACATGGGAAAGTAAGTCGTCTTTTCCAACGGGTTCCACAGGTCTGCTATGGTGCCGCCCGCACAAGTCAGGGGCGGGCAGCCAAACACGCCAGACAGGAAGCGGAAAGCGAGCTGCGCGCCAAAGTTTGGTGCCAAAGCCGAGGCCATGACGAAGATGATGAAGAGCGTCAACGAGCTCACGTAGACCAAATTGCGGCCAAGAACTTCCGAGAGAGGGCCGCTGACGAGGGAGCCGGCTGCGAAGCCGAGAAGATAGATGCCTGTGAATGTTAGAGCACTGCCCTTTGGAGAGTGTATTGAAAACGTGGTTGCCTATAAGTGGACTGCGTACCGGTTACGAGGGATGCGGCGACTTCAGAGACACCGAAGGCTTCGGCATTTTGGGGCGCAACTCCAGAGTAGACGGAGGAGGCGACGCCGACAACGCAGCCTAATATCGATACGAGAAGGGTCGCAATCAGACGTCTAGCCATGGAAAAGTTTCGCGGATTCTCAGCGTCTTGGTCTGAGGCCCATGTGACAATAAAGAGAAGAGAGGATTCGGCATCTCTGTCGCCCGAGGTCTGTACGTTGATACCAGGAATGGACCCTTGGAAGTTGGTTCTGACGCCTAGAGATTCGGTCGGCAGGGTGCATGTATGAGACGGCGTAGGTATGCCAGGCGCGCCGGCGGCATTGGCGTCACAAACTTGTGCGTGAGCAGCCTTCCTGAGACGTCGATACTGTAGAAAAGACTGCATCTTGGCAATAGAATATTGCGTTTTAATTCATGACGCTCCAAGAAAAAAAGGCGTCCAAAAGAGAAGAGATTGCCGGGTATTATATCCATCTTATACACCCGGCTCGTGCATGTCCCACTCGGCCGTTTGGTGTTTTGCCGCGCCCGGTGCCGGCGGGAAAGGCGGAGACGGAGGAGGTGTGGGGCGATGGGGCGGTGTTCGCGGGTCGCACAACGCCGCCTTCTCCGCGCATCCGAGTGACGCTTCGTCCGTCACAACCACACACGACCCATCACTCCCAGCACCTACTGCCAGCCTTGCACCGCCGCGATGCCGAGGCAGCAAAGAAAGAAGCGCACTCCTGTCTCCTGCGAGGCGTGCAGGGAGCGAAAGATTCGCTGCACACGAGACGGACCGCCCTGCGCGACATGCATCCACAGGCGTGTTCCTCTGGGGCACTGTATTTATAGCGTCGGGTCAGGACATTCACCACTCCAATCTGCACCAGCACACGCTGCGCGTCCACCGGAAAGCAGTCACGCGGTGGACGACAATTCCCTAGCATCCAGGGTTGAGGCTCTGGAAAGGATTGTCCGCCTTCAACCGACGCCCGGGTCGGCGGCCGGCACGGCGTCCCTCTCGACGGGGGATGCGGACATGGCACCCGTGGCCTCCGGCTTAAAGGAGCCTTGCCCCGGCCCTTGCAACTCGGACCAAACCGGCACCCTGATAACGTCGAGTTCGGGCCATGTCCGCTTTCTTCCCGTCGCGTCTACTTGGAATATAATTCAAGGCGCGTCGCCCGATGTCTCGTTGCCGGATCAGGGAAATACCGTCACTGACACGCCGGGCGCGCCGTATCCCTTCTCCCGCCGCAATGCTGAGAGCCAGTCTGCCATCTTGGCCATGCTTCCTCCGCCGGAATTCTGCCACCGTCTTAAAGACGTCTACTTCCAGGCCGTCGGCCCCGTACGGTACACTTGCAACCTGACGCAGACCTGCCCAGTGCTAACGTGGCCTCGAATCAGATATTCCCCATCATCCACGCGCCCAGGTTCTCCAAGAGGTACCATCGATTCACCTCCGATGCCGAAGGTGCTCCGATGGAATGGCTAGCCCTTCTCTTTGCGGTGCTCGGAACAGCCGTCTTGGCCGTCGACATGGACAGCCCGCTGCTGCCTTCGCTGAGCCGCAAGGACACCGTCCTGGGCCGCGTGACGCAGCTCTCGGAAAGATACTACTCGGCTGCAATAAAGTGCCTAGACATGGACCACTACCTATGGCGTCACAACTTGACCACTCTCCAAACTCTCCTCCTGATCATCTACGGAATCCACCACAGCCGCGGGCAGACCTGGACACTGCTCGGGCTCGCATACCACCTCGCGCTCTCTGTTGGCTGCCACGTCGACCCTTCTGCCTTTTCCCTCGACACCGTGTCCTGTGAGGAGCGCCGGCGGTCCTGGCTCGCTCTCATGATGCTCCTCTGCAACCAAAACATGTCCATGGCAGGCTTCGACATCCTCCACACGGCAAAGTCCTTCTCTATCCAGTTGCCAGCGGAAGCGCTGGACCAGGACTTACCCGACGGAGCACACCCGCCCCCTGGGCAAGCCGGCCTCACCCCCGTCGGCTACTTCATCCGCAAATACCGCCTGTTCCAACTATCCTCCGAAATCTGCAGTCTGTCCCCGGCGAAGCAGCAGGCGGACCCTACGCTGCTGCGGAGGCTCGACGCCGCCCTCCGCCTCGAGCAAGACCGGCTGACGCAAATCCGCGACAACGCGTCTGGCGCATCGGACGTCTTCAGAAACCTGCTGCTCAGCTTCTCGCACCACTTGATCGTCCTCCTGCACTGCAGGGTGTTTAGGCGCCCTGCCCCGAGTGCCGACGACGACGCCTGGTCGAAGGAGTGCTGCTGGGACAGCGCACGGCAGGTCCTTGCCCTGCATGCCGACTTTGCCCGTTTGCCTGCCTTCAAGCCTCACAGGTGGTATATCCGCGGCCGGGGCGCGTTCCACGCCTTCCACGCGGCTGTCGTGCTGGTCCTGCTGGTGTCTGCGGACAAGCGCGGCTCGCCGAGCGCAGAGGTGATGCAGGCACTTGGGAATTGTTTACAGTGTTTGGAGTCGTTTGGGACGCAGAGCCAAATCTGTGCCCGGTCCGCAAGTATTCTAGGCCACCTGCTGTAAGTTGCGCCCTTGTGATGATGGTGCTCGAATTCGAAGGGCATTCGGCTCACTTACTCGGTGCAGAACAAAGGTTACAAACTCGACCTCGCCATCGCAGTCGCAGGGTGGTAATGTCGAGGCTGGAGTGCAGACGTCAAGCGCAGGACTTGTGCCCGTGGATGATGCGAGCTCATCAGGCGCGCAGGTTCGCCAACAGCCCGAGAGGCACGGCGGAGGGGGGCTCAGCATGGACGGAGTTGATTTGAACAACTTGCTTGGCAACTTTGCGCCTGGCCAATGGCTTGATGCTGATTATATTGATTGGCAACAGCTGGACATGTTTATGCCGTGGTCTGATACCGTGTAGATACTATGGAGGCATATGCTACTGCAACCCGAGCTTTGGACACTTGGTCCTGGCTAAAGCCCCCTAGAAAGTCTACAGTGGAAACTAAAACATCCGCCGTCTTCACTCCTTTTTCCGCGGGGGGGATTCGATCCAGGGATCGGTACGGTAGGCCTATTCATTACGAAAGTGTTCTAGACTTGTCAATAGCATCAAGTATGAATGATGGCCCGTACACTGTGGACCGAATTCCGAACTTCGTCCAAACTAAAAGCCGACAGTGATTTTCCATCCATCAGGGACACCGACAGTCGAAAAGTTGACCTTTCCCACGCAGTCACCGTACTCGTATGGCTTTCCAATAGCTCCGGCCCCCGCACCAGCCGTCTTGGAAGTAGGCTTATACATGGTGACGGACGTCTTAGGAAGGTCAGAGCACTTGTGGGTGCCCGAGTTCCAGGGGTAGTACTCGACGAAGCCAACCTGGCTGCTCTCGATGCCTCTCGCGCCAGAAGGCAGTGTCCAGCTTCCAATGTGGACGGACTTGCCCGTGGCGGCGTTGACGGCCGTTCCCTTCCACTTCGTTCCGCTCTCATTCTCCACGACAATATTGTATGTCGCGCTGTAGTCGCCTTCAAAGTCTACCGCACAGCTGACGCCGGGCCCGCCATCGGCGCCGGTGTGGCAGTTGGGGTCCGAGGTCGTTGTGCCTTTTTGGAACGAGGAGAAGACGCCGTGGACGATGCTCTTGCCGTTCTTGTTGGGGCGATTTTGGATGCCGCAGTATCCCACGTCTGGGATGCCGTTAAACTTGAACTGTTGGGCAAAGTAGTAGCCGGAGGTGTGAGCAGCGCCGGCCATGTTGAACGGAAACGTGACGTCTTTGAGGCCCCCGGCAGGCTTTCCCGAGAAGGACCAGCCGTTGCCGACGAGAGCTAGGCCAAGCTGGGGGGCGAGGACTGCCAGTGTGGCCAAGGAGTACTTCATTGTTGCTTCTTGGTGAGGGTTGGTTCTGAAGATTGTTGGATGGGGTTGTGTTAGTTGCTGATTGAATCGGAATATCAGGACCAACGGGGTTCAGGACCTCGCTTTTTATACATTTTCTCAAGTCTAGCTTGGTCAGATTTGGTGTTTACATTCATCAGCCAGCGACCCGTCTCCATGTAAGGCATGATCGGCGCTAGCTTCCGCGGGCTTACTCATTTACTCTGGGTTGATTGCCAGTAGTCTGAAACAATGTGTCAATAGTAGTCTCTTTTCTCAATCGTCCCGTCTGGACAAGGCATTATGTTACCTCGTGGCGGATTGACAAGTGTCGCCAGGAGGAAGAGGCCTTGTTCGCTTGATGATTGCAAACCTGGGCCAGCTACATAGGTAGGAGATGAATTCGTGGCCAGGACGAGTGCACTTCCGAGGAAAATAGTTCGTAATGGAATACAGTAGGCAATCCAACGACGCTACGGAATCCGACGGTCCCTTTTTTTCGAGTGTACCTTTGTGGCCCAAACGAGGGGCGTGGCCGTGCGACGGACTTGATGTGCACCATCCTGGGGTAAATCTCAGGTCCAGCATAAGCAGACCTCGGGTCCGGGTGGGCTACGGCTGGCAGAATCAGCATATATTTCTGGCTACTTTAGGCGAACGCTTATGGAGTGAATTAGTGGCATGTGCCAGGGATATGCTGAAGCCGCTGTTGGCATGGAAGCTGCTAACATTCTATTATACTGTCAAGTTTCAAATATCAACTTTCAAATGCATACTGTCCAGTTTCAAATGTCATATGTATGCTGACCAGTTACCGGTTACTTTGAGTGATGAGAATGTCGCACCTGACCTAAGATTTAGTGTTCCACCTCCATACACCCATGTACAGCGTGACAACCATGTGCGGATCGGCGGCACAGTCGTTACCGAATCCTTGCTAGGAAAAGAACTAATCATGAGGTCATTCGTGAAGCTTCAGTCTGTTTTTAGGACGCGATAATGCCACCGCAAAGGTTGGATCGCATGCGTTTGTCATGACTCATGGGTTGAGAGATGATCGATCGACTAGGCTGAGATGAAAAGGGACAAGGCGTAACTCTGTTTCCCGAGTTCCCAAAAAGCGTTAGTATGATAGTAATAGTAACTTTTCTCCAGCGGCAACCCAGCAGACACGTCAGTCTATTCTAGGAAGGTAACGACGGTGATCCTGAGCGGTGGTGCTGCTGGATGTCATATATCAGACACCACAGTAACTACTGCGTTCCTGTCAATTCTTTGACTAATAACGGTGCAGAGTACCTACTCACAAGCAAAACCACATTTCGGCGCCATTGAAAAAACGGATGTCTCGGTCTCACAACGGAGCTTGGTTTTATCTCCTATTTCCGTTGCAGCTGGGAAAAGCTTATCGTCCAAGTGCATCATTTGGCAAATCGACTTTTGACCTTCTTGCTTCATTGTGGTCTCCTCAATCTGAAAGACAGCCCCCAGTTTTGACCTTTGAATGCCGTCCACTAGTTTTGATGGGATCGCTCGGGAGATGACAGCAAATCTTCTATTGGCCCGCGCATCATGCAGTTCCATCACACTTGACACGGGCTGTTGAGACTCTGTGGCTGAGCTGAAAGGCTCCGACTCGATTGCGTTGTCCTCTTTTGAGACAGTGCAGTGACGGCAAGTGCCCGGTTGAGACAATTGAACAATAGCTGTAACCCTGAGGTCTCGTCGATTGTCAAAAGACGGAACGGGAACTGGAGTGCTCACATAAATCCAACAACTACTAAAGACTGTCCTCATGACGGGGCTGGTAATGACCGAAACCGCTCTCTTTTTTAGGATTGGTGCTCCTGAAATCTGGCTGGGCGCGGAGCAAAATACACCAAAGCGACTGTCTTGTGGCTACGTTGAGACAGCTGCGGAACTGGACAACTACAAACTCCATCAAGTCTTGGTGTGTAGTCGTCGCCATCATCTGGATATACTTTTATTTCTTGGTTTAGAATAAGGCTGCGCCCATAATTGGCCGCCCGCCGAATTTGTAGTGGCTTATGCTGATTCCTTTGTGGTGGCTATCGCTGGTCCAAGTGTGAGACTCCCGCAGGAAGCTAATAAGAAGGCTGTGCGGGACGTAACATTGAACCCTTCGGTTCTCAAAACCGAGCGGCCGACTCGCGGCAAGCTGAATGCAATGGTTCAGTCATGACAATGCCGGACCACACATTTTCACTCACCGGCCATAGGTGGTAAGTCCGTGTGTAGTAGACGGCATGACGACGTGGCAAACCTTGTCAGGGGTGATAGAGCCCAGATATTCGTATAGCCAATAAATAGAGTTGATCACTGCACCGTACTCTGTAACGTTGCCTCCGACTACATCATGTTTTTGTGCGCCAACAAGGGACTTGCCTCCTCTCCCGCCCGAGACGAGCGACAATCGTGTAATATTCAAGACCGAAATGGTATTCTCCTAGTCCCTCACTGTCACTGATACCTTCTGTTGGGTGTATCACCTGCGGCTTTCTCACGGTTGGCTCGCAGTTCACGGGTTGGAGTGGGCGCGGCTCAGAAAGCTGCTCTTCAAGGCACGAAATGCGGTATAACCCCGGACTCAAAGCCAACAAATCCTACATGAGGATGTACTGGGTAATATGAGGTCAATTGATTCCCCACCTTCTCCCAGCAAAAATTCAAAGCTATTAGTTCAAAGGCTCTGCATCTTGGAGGCAGGTGTTCAACTTGTCCAAGTATGGTCGCACTGGTCATAAATCCATCTAGTACAATATAATATAAAATTTGAACAAGTAATAAATTGACAACATTCAATTAAGCAGGTGTACCTAAAAGCCGCGACGCAATGCATCCCAATTAAAACCGTACAAAAAAAACATCCCCGCAGAATACACGGGGCACACAAAAACGGAAGCCAGGGTTAGGGTCAGCTACAAATCTCAAGCTTCAACTTCCAACTCGTCGAGTTGGCAAACGGCACGCATGTCTCGGCACATGGTCCGCACAAACTCGGTCCTACCGAGCGCCGAGAGCAATTGACAACACAGAATTACATATAGCCCCTGCCGTCTCCCTCCGCCCTCCCTGGCAAGAGAATAGGTAAGCGGGCGTCAACGAGGTCGTAATATTGACGCCTCCCCCGCATCGTCTCGCCTACACCACCTTCCACACCAAACAAGTCAACCCAAGTCATCATGAGTCTCCTCGGGAAAGCATTCATCGTCACAGGGGGCGCCTCGGGGATCGGCAAAAGCACAGTCAGGAAGCTGCTCGAGCTCTCGGCGCAGGTGCACGTCGTCGACGTGGCCAGCGACATCCCGGCACACGCAGGGCTCGCCGGCCGGCAGACGAACCACGCAAGCGTCGACGTCGCCTCGCGGAAGCACGTCCGCGCCGTGTTTGACAAGATCGCCGCACGGGCGCAAGAGGGCGTGCAGCTCGGCGGGCTGGTGCACTGCGCCGGCATCCTGCGCCCGACCGAGGCCTCGGAGGCGGGCGACGAGTACCTGCGCCAGCTCTGGGACGTCAACGTGCTGGGGACGTGGAACGTTAATACCGAGCTGTATCGGCTCGTCAGGGCGTCGCGCGAGGCGAGTGCCGGCGCGCGCGTCGACGCTCTTGCCAGCATCGTCAACATGGGCTCCATGGCGTCGGTCAGGGGCATTCCCGACACGCCGGGATATGTCGCTACGAAGCACGCGGTCCTTGGGCTCACTCGCTCCTTTGCGCAGTCGTGGGCGTCGGTCGGGCTCAGGGTCAATTGCGTTGCGCCGGGCGCCGTCAACACCCCCATGATTCAGGGCATGGTGCTTGAGGATGTCGCGCCGGCGTACAGGGGAGCTCTGAGGTCGCTGATTGAGCCGGAGGAGATTGCCGACACCGTCATGTTTCTCTTGGGCAAGGGCTCGTCGGCCATCACGGGGCAAGTGGTCGAGGTGAACGGCGGCTGGCCCTGAAGGCGGCAGCACGGCTGAGCTACGATGTTGCCTTGGTTGCGTGGGTTGCGTGGGTTGCGGTGTGATCAAAGTTTCGCGGGAATTTACAAGTAGGGCTGTATTTTACTCTCAAAAATGATCTGTAGTATATGCAGTTCTAGTCATCTACCAGGCCGTGCGATAAGCAAAGACAGGCAAGCAGTGCCGGTTTACAAGCGCGATTCGTCATCGTACCGCGAATAGTAGTAGTTGTTGGCCAGCGAAGCGCTACTTGCGTTGGAAAGACTCTGAAACGGGATCCTCTCGAAGCTCCCGCGCGTCACCGAGTTGCGAATGCCGGCATCTCTCTGAGACAAGTTAAGTATAATGACGCCTACAAAAGTGACCAGCAAGCCAAGCAGTAGCGACAGGTTTGTAACGACATTTTTGATGCTCAAACCACCGTAGAGGATAAGGGAAGCTGATAGCGTGGCCGTCGTAAACGTCACATAGTACAGAGGGTTGACTCTGAAGCAAAGTTGTATTTTCTCGCGTCAGTGTCTTGGCAGAGAAGAGGGCGATGGGCGGTACATACATGTTGGCCGGGAAGGATGCCAGCGCCTTGTTGAAGTAGTTCATCTGGACGACAATGCACCCCGCCGAGAGGAGCAGGAAGGCGTACGTAGACGGGTGGGTGAACTGGTTGTTGCCGGAAAAGGTGAGCTTCAAAGCCATGCCCAGCGCCTTGATGCCCATGATGGAGATTGAGCCCACGAGCGAGCATACGGAGAGGTAGACTAAGGCGTGCTTCTTGCCGTACACCGGCGCAACCTTGTATATTAAAAAGACGACGGTTCCAAGTACGGCCAAGGCATATAGCAAGAAGCCTAGGGGGGGAAAGGGGCCGCATTAGTCAACGATAACAAGTAAGCCAGTTTGAGCCGCAACATACCAGGCTGCAAAGCATAGTCGAGGATCTGATCTATAGTCTCAACCGGCTGTTCAGGGGGGGCGTGAATGATGACCAGCACGGCGCCAAGAAGGCAGATGGCAATGCCGGATCGACCAACCGGTCCAAGCTGTTCATTCAGCAGAAACGAGCCCATGACAGCGCCAAAGATGACACTCAGGGCTCCCAGCGGCGTTACAAGAATAGCAGGCGCAAAGGCATATGCGGCAAAGTTGCAGATCTCGCCGAGGACCACTATACAAATACACACGCGGTGAGATTAGGTCAAACCTAGGGTTCTGCGGGTGGGATACGAACAGGAGCAGATGCCCAGCCACCACAGCGGGTTTCTCAGGTACTCAAAGCCGTCGCCATTGAATCCCTGGTTTTTGCGCGCATCCATCAAGCCCTGAGGATTGCCAAGGTCAGCCGAGGTTCATGGGATGGACTCTGCCTGGGTCATGGGATGCAAATAAAACCTTTCTTGTGATGACGAAGCTTGTTCCTACAAGTAACTCATCAGTGAGATTTCTCATGGGCAGTGTCCGTGATGGCATGTACCAATGGCAGCAGCCGAAAAGGTCGCCAGGATCAGGCAGATATAGCTTCGCAAACGCATCATCAGTTGGGAACAGAGCAGGCCGGACGGGAGGGGCGAGACGTACACATCCTTATTCATAGTCGCAGCAACGGCGATTCCTGCTCGTCAAAGAAAGGCGAGGCTCATGAAATGAATAATCCAGCGCCTAGCGGAGCATGACAAGGAAGGACGCAGACAAACGGGCAACTTGTCTGAGCTCACGCCTTTTGCGGACCGACGTTGAAAACGGCTGCCACGCGTCGCTGACCGTGGAGGAAATGGGTTTTGAATGCGACTGCATTTTGTCCCGCGTAAAGTCGACCGTTTTTGCGGACGGCAAGCGTATTTCGCTAAAGAGATGGTAATTTCGGTACCTTTGAACATGTGCTGAAGGATCCGTTTCTAAAAAGGGGGAAATTGGGCGCGCGGGCAAATACCCGAATGGCTACCCGGTACTCGGAGCTCTGCTGCAAATCCAGAACATCTACATCAGCATCGATCGTGGCGGCCAACAACATTGAAAACAATGAAATCACGTCGACTTGGGCCCGAGTCTCGCGTCCCTTGGCAGCCAACACTAGTACAACGAGCAACTCCAGCGTCCGAGTCCAGGCATGGGAATACTCAACCAGCAGAGGGAACCCGCTCATTTGCGCAGCATGCGAGGCGTTCTGTGGCTTCAGTTCCGAGCGCAGCATGGTGCTGTTTTCATCCTCGCTCACCACTAGCACCAATCCTTGGAATAATATCACGACGCCACGTATAGCAAAGACCCTGAATGCCCGGCAGACAACCACGAAAATTCCCAACGATCCACCCGTGTCTCGGCTCAGCCTCACGTCCACGCCAAGACGCCATGACAAGTGCCGGTCCACGTCACGACCCCATATCCTCACATTGGGCTCCCAGAAAAAAAAAATCCCCCAACAGCCGTCAGTCTGTGCATCTACATTCTGGGAATTGCTTCAAACGACCAAACCACAAACAACCGACCTCGCGTCGCGTTGCGCACCATCACCACGTCGCGCGGCACCGCTGCAGCGCCAGGCCGGCGAGCCATGGCCCTCAAAAACGTCTTCTCGTTCGCCACCCAGCCCTTCGACCCCACGAACCGCTTCGCAACATCATGGCTGCTCCCGCCCTGGATGCTCCTCGCCTGCCGGGCCCTGATTGTACGCTCCTCCCCTCCGCGCCCTCTCGCGCAAGACTAACCCACACGTGCAGAGCGTCTACATCTTCACGACGCTCTTCTTCATCATGGGCTACACGTGCGCCCACGCCTCGCTGGGCGGCTGCCTCACCGTGCGCCGCTCCTTCTCCTACTTCACCGTCATCACCTACTGGGGCCTGGGCTTCTACTTTGCCGCCGCGTCCGTCCACACGCTCACGTACATGGTGCGCGGCGGGCGGCCGCTGCTCGCCTCGTTCCCGCGGCCCCTGCAGGCCCTCCACTCGCTCTTCTACACGTCCATTGTCACGCTGCCGTTTCTCGTGACGGCCGTCTACTGGGCCGTGCTGTACAAGGCGCCCTGGTTCGAGCTGCCCTTTGACGGGTGGCACAATGTCTCGCAGCACGCGCTCAACTCGCTGTTTGCGCTGTTCGAGGTGCTTGCCGCGAGGACCGAGGCCATGCCGTGGGTGCATCTGGTGTGGCTGATTGCCATATTGCTGGGCTATCTAGGGGTTGCCTTCATCACCCTCGCCACCCAGGGCTGGTACACGTATAGCTTTTTGGACCACGACAAGGTCGGCGGGAGGGGCTACGTGGCTGCGTATGTGTTTGGCATAGCCGTGGGCATCGTCGTTATTTTTGTCGTCGTGTGGGCTGTCGTTTGGCTGAGGAAGTGGGTGACGGAGGCTAAGATGGGTAGGATGGGCAGGTTTGTTGTCGAGAGGAGGGTGGATGTGGAAATGAGTCCAGTCAAAGAGGGCGAGTAGTGGCCCGAGTTGTACCAGATTTTATACACTATAGATACAATTGCGAGGTCCGCGTCGTGTGTGGTGATGTAGAAAATAATGAATGCCTGCTTGAGAGGTCGCCGGTATATATATCGACGAGCATACGGGTCGGGAATTTCTTAGGCGCCGTTTGCACACTTGTTGACAGTGTCATTATAAATACTTGTATTCTTGTATGGTACAGTCATATAGTTCCCATCTCAGCACTTCAACGTTGCTCCCTTGCGCTTCTCTGATTCGCGAATCTCAAACATGACCTGGATACCCACAAATAAACAGGCACACGCCACAGTCAGAAAGATGACGCCTAGTATATTGTCAGTAAGCAATTTGATTCCAAACAAAATGTCACGAAAGAACACGAGGCAACTCACCTGACCATTCATGCAATATGCCCGCAACAATGCTCTGCAACCCATCCAAGCCTACCGCGAAACCAACCAGATTGGCCGCCATCATCATGAGCACGTTCGCAACCGCACCAACACAACACAGCATGCGATACTCGGTAGGACGGCTCTCCCACTTCCTCTTGGGAAACAAAAATGCCGCCGTCCACTCGGGCACCATGAACAGGACAATCAGCCAGCCCCAGATGAGGAGGCGGAGCTGAATGTCATGCCACAGTGCCACAAAGGTGAACACACACAAGTACGTAACTGTCGACTGAGCCGCAGCGGCCCAGTTGCGGAAGGATGCGCCCCCAAGAGGAACGTACAAGTATCGAATAAGCCATCGGTTGTACGATCGGTGCCATGCGCGCCAAAACAGTTGCGTGCTATAGTTGTTGCTCACGCACCGAACCATGTTCTCTGGCGGGTCGATGCCATCTACCAACGCCCACAGGCGGAACAGTCGCCACGGCAAAAGGAGCTTCAACCAGATTATGTGGAGGTTGAAGAATGAGAGCAAGCTGAGTTGAGCGGCGGAATATTCCCCCCAAACGGGGTTGGCCAGGCTAATTGCGCCGACGTAGTCAAAGTGCAGGACGAGCTCCATGGCAAGCAGAACCAGCAGGAACCGAACACCATAGCGGATAGTACGTGGTTTCTCGATGCTGGCTGCCTTGAATTTGAGCTGGGAGATGTAATCGTTGAAGGTGAGAATGGGTCCCGCCAGATAGAGGGGTGCGTATATGGCGTATGCGATGTAATTGCGGAACGAGTAGTCGGCCGGCTCGGCGGATATCGTGATTCGATCTCGCTCAGACAGGTTGGCCGGGTCCAATTGTTTCTTCTTGTGTGCATTAGCGGCATTGCGGAGGAGGAATGGCCGACAAAACGGGGTTGAGGCGCACTTACCTCCAAGGAACTGGAAGCCTTCTTATCGATGCTCCAATAATAATCCATATTGTAGCTAATCAATCGCAGAATCGTAATGTTGAACAAAACCTCCCACCGTGGCATGATGCCTCCAAACCCATCCAACCACGCACCCGTCTGCATCAAGGGCGAATCCGTCAGTTGCCCAGTAGAAGCAGATTTGACCGGTGGCGAGATGTGACTCGCTACGTTTCGTAGGTGGTAGCCCTCACAGAGCTCATTCGCAAACAGAGTTGAGATGTTAAACACCCAGGTGGCAATGGGCACATATTTGCGCGGGAGTTTCCGCCCAATCTGAAAGTTTATGTACAGAATAGTGAGGACCTTGAATGCCGAGATGCCATGCAAGATGACCAAGAACAAAATCGCAAATGTAAAGTCGAACAAGGCGCGCTGCTCCAGCCGCGAGGAGCCTTTGGGGCCCCTATTGCCGTTGGCGCCGGTGTATACTGATTCCCAGACCTTTCGGAGCAGAGGATGGAATATCAGCAGCGCAGCCAGGTAGGGCAAGTTGCCTCGAAACGTGTGATACTGCGCATCGGAAATGTCGACTTTGCGGCCGGGAATCCAGCCATCGGAAAGAAATCGCTCGTACTTGTGATATCGCGGATCGGAGGCTATTCCAGCACCCGGTTAGCGGCTGGTGTCGACTCAAAGAAGGACAAAAAGAGCAACAAACAAGTCACATACGCCGTGAAACGCTATACGCAACCCAAAACATGTACGGCACCGCCCACAAAAACACAAAATAATACAGGTAAAACTCTGGCGTTTGCCATTTCGGTGGAGGTGCACGAGCTCGCGCTTTATCGGCGGCCTCCTTCACGGCATCGGGATCGCTGCGCGCCTCGATAACAGTCTGGTAGGGAACGGACGACGAGCTCATGAACCGAGTGTCGAGGGTGTCGATGTCATAGACCTTGCGGAAGAAAGAGAAGACGCCCATGGTGGACAGACGTCTGCGCCTTTTGTTCTGTAGGCGTGGCTCAAGGATGAAAGGGACGGCGGCAGGGTCAGCTCATTTTCGACAAACAGTGTCCGCGCAAGAGTTCAAATTAATGGTTCAAAGGGGCGCCGTCGACGTGCAGCGTTGAGGGGTCAGGTGAGTGAAACGAGTGACTGGTCAAAGGGAGCGGTAACGATGACGTTCAGGCTGAGACGACGTGCGACGTGTCTTGTCAGCAAGAATAGATGGCAAACATGCAGAGAGGGATGAGGATGGTGGATGGAGGACGTGGCATTCGACGCCTCGCCGCGAGCGCAAACGTGGGGCCTCGGGATCTACAGCCACTCAAGGACGCCGGAGATCAATTGATGTCAACCAGACTCGTCCCTGGCGGCACATGGTCGTATTGTGGGATTCACAGGGCTTGTGGAGTTGAACCCGCGTTGAACCGTTTAGCCCCTGAGACCTCAAAAGTTGAGACTGCATGTGGCTTCCCATCGCTTAGTCAGCGGTGAACGTGTCTGGCGGCGAGGTCGAGGTCCGGATGAATTTGACTTTAATTTACGCACCTGGACCTCGTGAATATCTTTTTAGAATACCGCAGAGTAGAATCCTTCCAACAGATGGGGTGCCTGGCCGACCTACTCTTGGATTATGAACAGCTTCATCCAGGTTCCATTCCTTGCCGCAGATTCACGTTCGTCCAACGAAAATGATCAGCATCAGGTCTGCACGGAATCACAGAATACAGCGAATTTGATACCCTTCGGCCATAGTTGGTTTATTCCGGTGCGGCCTGGCGTGTGCGAGAGGGCGCCGTCCGACACTTTTTGGTGGTTGTCAGAGCTTTTAGCCCCAACTTGAAGTACATTGAGCATCATACCCACGCGTTTAAAAAAAGAATGCCAGCTGAACATTGAGTGTAAGCGCGAGAATCTTGGACATGGTTTCAGAATCAATGACACTCGCCCACACATATTGTTCACTTATTCCTTGCACAACACTCGGCACATTTAACCCCGTGGCCATGGCAGAATGTCTTAGTGCAGTGAAGTTTTAAAGTACATCCATGCTTCACAAAGACCAGCCTGGTGCACACGGATTGTAAAAAAGACTGCGCCACGTAGCTACCCATGTAGTTAAACATAGCAGCCAGATGTACCCTGAACAAGGAAACGACACTTAAAAATCACCAAGAAGCAATGAATACCTGCTTCATTGCAGATTTCCTTTCACACACTATGAAAGGGCAGAGCACAAAAAGGGAGAAAAGCAAGTACGGGACGAGAAGAATGTATAAATACAGCACATCTTGTCTATTTTCAACCAAGAAAAAATAACAACAACAACAACAACGACGACGACGACGACGACGACGACGACGACAACAATAACAACAATATTAACAACAAGAACAACAGCCAAGATCAAGACATCCACGTGAAGACCCCTCTGCAGCATTCATCACCATGTGCGTCTATAACCTGGAAATTTGCATTACAACTGAGAAGATTACCAGTTACAGGGTCCATTATTGCGACCCTATTCTGCGGACACTCGACGATTATGGGGAGCCAGTGTGGACAGATCTCCCGCCCGGTGACGACCTTGAATGTTCGCCATTGGCTGGTTGCGAGGGAGTCGTAATCAAAGGCCCTGTTTGGGTACGTACATCCACAGATTAGTTGCAAACGCGGTTCAACGTGCTTCGAGACTCGCTGCAAAGGATGATGGGACGTCTGCTGCGAATGGCACCGGGGTTTTGGCCTCTGGCCATTTTCTCACAGACATAGAGGGCCATCGCCAGATCGCGAGTCATCCTCATCCTCCCTCATCCCCACCCCAACCCAACGAGATATAACCTTCTGACATACAATTCAAATGAAAGATGCTCGAAAACCCAACCCGGATCGTTGGTCGTTACCGCAGAGGTGATGATTGGGCTGACATGGGGCCATTGAACGGAAGGAAATATCCGGAATAAATGTCATCTGGTGACTACAGCGGTGATGGACGCTGGCATGCCGACGCAGGGTTGATGGAAATCATGATGAGCACGGTCTCAAAAACGGTTGGATAAGAGTGCTGGCAAGTTTTCAACAAACATGAAGCAAATCAGTAGTTAGAAAGTTCTCAACAACTTTCAGACAATGTTAAATGGTGTAGCCAGATGTTCCTTTTATGTGTACTCATCTCTCCATGTGTAAACTATCGCAACTAGACTGAGAGACGGATTAAGAGATTAAATACAGCCAAGAAAGTGATTATGTATACATAAAGCTGAGGCCTTTATATATAATTGCTTTCAATATATTCTCTTGGCCAAGCCGTAGCATTCTGACTGGAAATAAGATTGTCAGCGGCCATGGAGAAAAAGCCAAGATGTGCATATTTGTCACTTTACCTATCCAAATATTCATACAAGCGCTATATGAAGCCACATTTTCAACGAAATTATAAGGGTGTATAAATGCTGTTGAAGTAGAGCGCGTTCTTTCTGTGGCAAAGACCGAGTAAAACAACACCATTTGTCCGCTGTCTGACCGCACCTAAACCAGAGAACCGTAATACACCACGCAATACATCATGGATGCACGCGCCTCGATGCGTTAAAAGCTAGCAGGGTGGGTGATTCAAACATACCAAAAGGCTAGCTGCCGAAAATAAGCACCATCTGCTAGCTTTACCATGTCCCGGAGGACGTGCATACATATGTACTTGTAAGCTCAATATCGGGGATACTTGTCAAAGGGCCATGTGACAAGGGCAGGGTGACTAGTCCTGAAACGCGTGTTCAAATATCAATTCAATAATCGACTTTGAGGTATTCAAGGTCCTTGGTTTTCTAAGAAGCCATAAAGGGTCAGAGGTCTCTATAAATACAAAAAGACGGCGAGGGCTAGTGTCCGAGGCAGTCCTCGCTTATGACCTGACCCTGGGCTCTCCTGATACCGTTCTTTGTTGTTGTGTAACCTTTGTAGTCTGATACCTTTGTCCAGGTCTTGACCGTGCGACATAACACATCTCTATAAATACAAGAAATTGGTGGGCCTTAGAGGCCAAGGCAGCCCTCACCAAGGTCTAACCCCGGACTCTCGTGATGGCTTCCTTTGTTGTTGTGTAACCTTTGTGGTTGATACCCTTGTTCCGGCTGATGCCTTTGTTCTGACCTTTGCCGTGTGACAGGTCACCATTGCTGCATCCCTTTGTTCCATGGCCTGGTGGTGCGACTCAATAGCCACCCTAACAAAGATTCAAAGAAATGAGAGATGCTTGTTATTATTGGCAGCTATTATAGCTAGGAGGCTCTATATAAAGGGGCCAAATCTAGTCGGCTATCTGCCTAAGGCTACCATCTACGAATGCCTTGCACACATGGTCCGACTGACCCGTTCCGGAGCATAACATACCGCACTAATTACATGTCAAGTTATATTCTAGCGGGTCAGGTGTCAAATTCCAAGGCCATGTCGTCTTTGCAGTGACTCGGTTTCGTAAATAATCCGAACCGGAATCAGGTCATGTTGGAGACAGCTTGAGAGGCTGATGGATTAAGCAGCATGTCGACATCCCTGCAGTAGAAAGCGGCCCCTGGGCCGGTCAGCTGGGCCAGTCAAGAATTGGATAGCCTGGCTGCAAGTCGACCTTGTCTACAGAGTACCCTCTTTAGCCGTTCGCATCTCCGCGATACATGGTCGGAGTCACCGACTCCCTTGGCATGGGGCAGCAAATAGCAAGGAATGGCTGGGTCCGAAACCTATATATCGGCGTTATCGCCTTCGTTCTCGCATGTTAAGAGAGCGGTATTGGGACTGGCGCTGAGGCGTCATGTTTGCACCGCTGTTCATCCATGTTTGCAACCGAGGCAACTGCCACTGCACCAAGTTTAAACGGGGACAACTGTTCTGTATGAAACTCCACAGAATGAGATTCAGAGATCCCAACACGTCTGACGTGAAAGCCGAGTGTCGGAATGAAAACAAGAATATCTTGAGATTTAGACGACACCAGATACTTTAGAGCAGTCGCAGCTCTCTGGGCAGATGGGTGTCTTACACGCACCACGGCCTCGGACGTTACGCCCTCACTGGAGTCCTTGTCGAGGTATCATGCGCAACAAAAGTTTCTAGCATTTGTTCCCTACACCTTGATAATCAAAACCAATTTGGCAAGCAGCACGCGGGCGGGGCGGTTCGAAGTTTGTCAATAGGTCAATAGCCGGGGCCTATGAAGACGGGTCGTGTGACATGCGCCTCTCTTCCTGGCTCTCCGAAGAGACTGGCTGGTATCGACATCAACTCGAGTGCCATGGTCAGATCTTTCGTCACATTCAGCCCCTTTTCGTCCATGCAGGTGGCTGCAAAGCAACGGTGACTTAAAGTTTTCGGCTGAGAGTGAAAGCAATGCCAAGATATAAGCACACAGGAGAGTTGCAAGTCTCGGCTCTGGTCTAGCTGGCATGGACATGAGTGACTTGTCAACGGTCCATTAATCTGCAATTATGAGGCCATGTAATGGAGTGAATGCCGCCTACATATGTCCTGCAGGAGCCGCGAGACATTGGCGACGTAGCCCCGAGGCGGACGTGTGCAGATATCCGCACGGGCGTTGGATTGCATTCGACACGACGCCAGAGGCTGTCCAAGTAACATGTAATCACACGCAGCTGGTTGTGGTTGTGGTTGTGGTTGTGGTGGTGGTGGTGGTGGTGGTGGTGATGACGATGGCGATGATGGAGGCCATAAAGGCGAGAAGGCGATGCCACGCACGCAGGACGGACAGATTTGGAAGGAGCGGTCGGCCGGCACACCGTAACATCGACCTGGCATTTCGAGCTCTTGCCGCCGACTGATCTAGTGGCAGCCACTTGATTGGCCCAACCGTGAACTGAGGAGGCTCTCTCAAAGCAGCCTCGCCTCTTCCTCCGCTCCAATGTTTGTGCATGCTCTTCCATGTCCGTATTCCAAATTGCATATGTCCGTCCCCTCTTGCTTTTTCGTCGTCTTCTACTCCATCACACTCTGACTCGAACTGCCGATCTTTGACCATTCATCACAAGCGTTGAGGCACATCAAGCCACACCGCAATATGTCGCGAAACCACAAATCCGATGACGATAAAACGACGACGGACGGCCCGTCAAGAGACGGCGACAGTCCCTTCATCCATGGCGTATCACATCCCATCATCTCCACCATCTCCAACCACGCCGCACTCCAGACCAAAGTCTCCAACGCAAAATAGAAGTTTCACCACGTTGAAACAAATCGCCATTCCCTACGGAGGAGAAAGGTAGACGACGTTCAAATGCATGCATGTCTCGTAAAGCCTACCTACCATCTTGCAACAATCTAATATCAACATGCAGTGTCTGGCCAGTGGCCAATCATGCTTGCGGCGTCGTAGTCCTGCTGTCCTCCTGCCGCCCTCCAGCGAGGAATTTCGGCGCTGATGATACGTAGAGGACATGAGCGGCCGTTGTTATTACCACGTAAGATTCGTGGCATACCTGGTGGTGCGCGCAACCCTTCAAGGGCAACTCACCATGCGTCATTGTCGTCAAACCCAACAAGAATCAGCTCTCGAGCAATTCAGTGCTCCCTCGGAGGGTTCAAGCGGAATCTCTGGTGCAGCGATGACTGGCAGGTTGGATCAGTGAGAAGGTGGGGCAGCTAATGCCGCAAAGGCCACAGCTTGCATGGCTAGTCGTCCGCTGGCGGCGATTGCGAGACACCTCTCGGCCGTTGCTCGCTCGTTTTCGGCCGCAAGGGTCCTGCGACGCTCATCAGGGCGCAGTGTCCTGAAGAGTCGGCCCCGGAATCGTGGCTTTTGCTGACGTATTTGCCTGGTTTGGCTCCCAGGCTGGAGGTCTCGTGCCCTATTTAGTGCTTGTGGTGAAGCACAGTAAATATCACGGCCCATCACGCCTCTCCGCCATTGACGTTGGAAGTTTTTACCTCGGGACGGCTTCTTGCGGTTCTCTATTCTGCAATATCACCTCAAGTTCACCTGAAGTTGCATCCTCCATCGATTGACTTCGCGAGGCGGGCGGCAGACGGGACACTGCCGTCACCCTGAGCGCACAAATTAACAATGGGGACAATGCCGGCAGGCAGCCTCTTCTCCGCAAGTTTCATTTGCCGTTTTGCAGTTCATCAAACAGAATGCGTGAAACATCAAGTTTGATTTGATACGATACGCTTGAGCATTTGACGCGCATGCAGGAGTCTTGCTCGGGCATAATTGGCACATCATTGGCCAGAGGCGCCTTTGGCAAAAGCATCGAGAGGGGCGGCGGTTTGAACTTTGCTGTCAGTCCCGTCTCGAACTGTCCCCGCCGCAGATCCACCATTCAAGCAAAGATGCAGTGCGAAAGTCCAGGTGCAGAAGCCTCTGTCGTCGATGCATATGCGGTTTCGAGTCCGCATCCCCTGTCGCCCGTGATTATCCCTCCGGCCAGCTGCGTTTCTGATTCGGCGCGAAGTGAATGCGGCTCGGGCCTGGTTGCAAAAGCTTCATCATCTCTCGCCTGCTCCACCATGAGTCGAGGACTAGTCTGGCACCCCGTTCCATCTCGGCATGCAGTTCTACCTATTCGGGCATCTCACTACCTCGAGAGGGCATCTTTTGTTGTTGGCTCGCCCAACTTACCAGACTCCCGGGTCCCGACGAGTTGTTTTGGTTGTGTCTCTACGATTGTGCCTCGCCCGTAAGGCTATGTCCGATCCGCTCCATATCGCCGACTTGCACCTCCGCCAATGCTATTCAACCACATTGGGGAACCACATGGGGATCCCAAAGGGTTAAACAACGATGCCTCCACAGTACCATCCACAGACGGCGTTAGCCCATTCCCGCACCGGTTTGCCGACTGTGCTCCCCAGGATCCCCGGAAGCACCTCCCCGTGCCACTGGAGACACGGTGAAGTGAAGAACATGTTGACTCTTTGTGGCACGCCCGAAGCGGCCCAATTCGATGCTACCGTACGGCGTACTAGACATTTCATCCGGGCCTGTGGGCGCAACGCAATCTTTATATCATCCGTATCCCCTCCTCTGAGGAGCGTCATTTCTGTCTTCTTTCCGTCATTGCCATTGAAAACTTGGTCATCTCTTTGCAAGCAGTCAAGAAGTTTGCCTCTCCGCCAACCTTGAGCACTTCCTCCACCGGCAACCCCCCGTTTTGTTATACCCATTGGTCTTGGGACGACTGAATTATTTGCTGCGGTGAGGGACGTTGGAGATTAGCCATATACTCGGTACTGTTTTCGCAAGCTCTCACAGCGTTTGAGGTTGGGATAATCCCGCATGTTCAGCGTCCTTGACAACTACGAACTGCCCTAGAGTGAATCGGCGGCCATTGGCAAGCTAGCTGCCTTGCCTTGTGTGACTCAACCTAGAATATTGGCGTATACGGACGGACTAGGAGTATTGGGCCTCAACAACCGCGATACACCAGTGTTCATCTGGTACTGTGTCTTGAGCCGTTCAAGTGGATTGTTTGTCAACTAGAAACCACGGCCGAACACATTAATATCCTCCAACATGGCGTCTTCCCAGGATCCTCGCGACCACAGGCCCTTTGTTGGGATGGATGATGCACCTGTCAGATGCCAGATGGAGTCGTCATTTCTCTCCATCTTGCACAGTGCTGGACTTGAAGAATGGGCTGCCCAGCAAAGCGAACTTGCCAACTGGCAAACGGGGGAATCGGCTTCGTCATCCGAACGAACCGGTAGCAGCAGCAGCGCGTCGGAAGGCAAGTCTAGTAGGCGGGCACCATCTTCTCGGTCTGCCCAGAAATCATCATCTGCGAAACAGAATGGGCGGTCGCGCAAGAGTAAGGATCACAGTGACAAGAGCTCTCGAGCTGGGCGGTCAAAGCACAGGGAGCAGATGACGGAAGAAGAGAAGGAGGAAATGCGGCAACGAGCAGCGAGCTTTGTTCCTGATTATTCCGGCTACAACACCATGGATGCCGAACTCAGTATTATTGGACAACAATTGAAGAGGATGCGGGAGCATCCGTAGTCGCCTTTCCACAGGACCCCCTGGGGCGACCCCCTCGGGCTTGAAGCACATCAGCGTCGCATTTGATGACAGAAATTTGCAAGTCACCTTGACAATGTCTTTCATATTGACCTGTTTCTCGGTTTTTTTTTTTACAATTCAGCTCTGGAAGCACGTTTGTTCTGCATGAAGCGGTTAGGAATTCTTGCAAGAAGATGCGGTGACGGTGTTGGACACAAATGCTCTCGCTTTTTTTTTCATTATCCAACCACATATCCAGGAGAATGAAAATGGGGCAACGGTGCAAGACAGACATGACAGCTGGATACAATTGAATCCAACGGCAACGCAGTGTCCCGGGTTGTTTAGAGGCGATGACTATTGGCCTTTCGTAAGCCACAGAAAGACAGAACACCTGAGAGCAAGAGAAAGTAGCAGAAAGACTATTGATGTAGCAGAAACAAGGCATTATGGGAATTTATGACTAATGAATATAATGAATGAATGGCTGGCAGTCAAACGTGCTCTTCGCCCCCGGACCCAAAACACCACCAAGTTCCATCAGCCTCCCACGACGGCCATATATACCAGCGCTTCATGCACAACTCGCAGCTTGAGAGGAGACCGTGTGGCCAGCAAGCAGTATGCCGATAGTAGCAGAGAACCGGACTGACTGGCACGGCTACGTGGCACCGACTCACCGTGCCCCGCGGACATGGTTGGCATCAAGGGCCAATAAAACAAGTAACATCCTAAAACCCGAGCACAAAAGTAAAAGCCAGCGACAGCCTACCTCGGCACCAAAAAAAAACCATCACGCACGGACGGATCAAAACACAAGCGGTCGGCCCAACAGACGTGAAAAATCGTACGACGTTGTCTAGTACAAAAAAAAAGAGTCTCCAGGGCGTGATTCGAACACGCGACATTCTGATAAACTATAAATCTTACAGTCAGACGCCATAAACCAACTAGACTACCCGGAGAGGGGAGGGGTGTTACCCCGCCGGACCAATTGATTCGCTGGTTGTTGACGGGCACGAGGTTAATTTATTTTATAAACCCTGTCCTGGTTGACAGTATAGGGTAGTGGCATTGGGTCCGTCCGAAAAACCGAGTGACATACATACATGTGCGATGTTCAAACTTCCGACCTATGTCTGTAATTTTGTGAACTTTTCAGATGAGGAGATTTGTACAGCAGAATCTTCAGGGTGTCTACTGAAACGGGCGCGTCCTTGCTACTCTCGATGTTTCGCAGAGAGTGCTCGTTACTCGAAACAATGCCGCTGTACGGAGTACGCTGCACATTCAATCATATTTTGAAGAGCGTCCAACGACAATTTGCTTGCCTGTGGCCTGCCTACAACTAACTGCACATCATGATATACATTCGCACTGGGATTTTCTTCACAGCTTTGGCAGTATCTCTATAATAAGTTGGTAATGACGACGCCGCCACGTGCCCCTCTGATATTAGGCTTGAATCATAACGTAAGTTGTTTCTTTTCTTAATTTCCCCAAGCGGTCCCATATCCAAGAACCGAAAATATGACCCGGCGACATTAGGACAAAAAGCCCAAATGATCAGGGCGACAAAAAAAAACCCACTTTGATTCTTTGGAACTTCCTTTCCAAAATTGCTGGCTAAAAGATATATGCATTCCGTCATTTCCATACCAAAACTCCATTTGACAGTCAAAACTCCATCGCTGATAACAAGTGGATTTCGTAGTACCACATCAGAATCCCAGTTCCCAGCTCCGTTTAAAAAATCCCAATATGTAGGTGTTTTCTACATGTGCTGCGCTCGCCTGGCGCGGGTATATCGCTTAATAACTGAAATCAACCGTCGCCATCGGTATCGCCTTATTTTCATTGGATTGCCTTGCTTGTTGGCCTTCCTCGCTATGGTGTATAGTAATGGTTGACGACCCTGAGTCGCCAAGCGTCGTATCCGCGCTGCTTTGTGATGCTGTAGTTTGCAACTCGTGTTCTGGGATGCCACTTGGCGACCAGCCCTGGTCGAGAATCTGCTGAAAACTCCAGCTCGGCTGAAAGGTTTTGCTGTTCCATGCGTGATTGACGCGTTCGTACATTTCGTCTATCTGCTCCAGGCTGATCTTGCTGGTTTCGTAGACCATGCACCAAACAAAGATGAAAGCGACGATACAGAATGCACCCCAAATAAAAAATATTTTCGGCCCAAAACTAGCCGATCCGGGACCTGATTCAACCATAAATGGGGTGGCATAGGCGATTCCAAAATTCAAAATCCAGTTGGAAGCGGTAGAGAGCGACATAGATTTAGCTCGTACTTTCAAGGGGTAGATCTCTGATGTGACGACCCAGACAACTGGACCCCAAGAAGCGGCAAAAAAGAAAATATTGAAGCAGCAGAAAACAACAAGGATCGTTTCCTTGATATTCTTAAAACCCTCGCCGGCAGCTGTAGTAAATGACGCCATGAACAGTTGGCATGTCGCCATTCCCAAAGCGCCAGTCATGAGCAGGCTCCGCCGGCCCCAAGATTCAATAATGAGCAAACCAGGGATGGTGGATACAACGTTGATGACATTGATAATTGTAGATTTCGTGTACGGACTGTTGACCCCAGCGCCGTTAAAGAATGTCGTACTGTAATACATGATGAAGTTGATGCCGGTTAATTGCTGAAGCATCTGCAGACCACAGCCCGTGAATGTCCGGCGACCAAGGTGAGGAGTCCCAAAGAAGGCGTCCCTGTAGGTTGAAGGACCAAGACTCAGTTCGTACTGGTGGTTTGCGATGATTTCCTGCAGCTCTTCGATCAGTGCGGGATGTGTAATGTCCAACCGTCGAAGCCGACTCAAGGAAAGGCCGGCAGCCTCATTTTTGCCTTGCTTGACGAGGAAACGCGGGGTTTCAGGGAGCACAAGCAGACCAGCGGTGAGAATGAGGGCAGGGATAATTTGCAGACCCAGGGGAATTCGGTATGCAGAGGAGTCGTCGAGCTTCGATGTTATGATATTGATAACGGAGGCGGACAGTAGACCAACGGTGATTGAAAGTTGGTATGCACACACTAATGTTCCACGAATCCATTTCGGGGCCATTTCTGACTGATATAATGGGACCAAAACTGAGACGGCGCCAACACCAACGCCAGCCAATGCCCTGCATCGCAGTTAGCAAGATTGATTCGTACAAGCAGTGCGTTCATTAAAGAGAAAGACGCAAGACTTGGATATGACACACCTGCCGACAAGCAAAAGGGCAGTCTCGCTGGCGCAGACTTGACAGATGGCACCGATACAAAAAATGCCTACCGAGATGAGGAGGCTGATTCGTCGACCTAGTGAGTCTCCCGCCGGGGCGGCAAGGAGTGCTCCGATAGCTGTGCCGGCGCTAAGGATGGCAACGATGAGAGACGCATCTTTGGGACAAATCGATAACGAAGAGTCGCTTGTTGTTGTCGAATGGCAATTGGCACCAAACTGCGTCTTGAAAGCATCCATGGCTAAGATGCCATTTATGGCTCTAACAAGTGAGAAAAAGATATTAGCACAACATATTGCTTTCCACAAAAACGCAGCAGCATTCCAAGAGATTGCGCGCGGCGATCCAGTTGGGACGTATTGTTCCTTGACCGCTCCCAGCGCGCCCCTAGACTAACAAGCACATGGTTTAAGTTTAAACTGTACTTGCACCACAAAAGCGACTTCAACGCATCCTAGGTCGCGGTCCCAGTCTGTACTAAACGGCTTTTAAGGGCCAAGGCAGGAGGAAAGAACTTTGGTTGACGCCTACTTACCCAGTATCATAACCAAAGAGCAATCCACCAGAAGCGACAAAAAGCCCGACCATGATGGCCGGCGCTGACGAGCCAGCGACATTGTCGGGCTTCTGCCAGCCCATGGCAATGGCCATGGTTGCGGTTGTGAGGACGTCAATCCAGGATTAAGGCTCGCGCTGTCGGACTTGCGGACTTGAGAACGAATAGAATGATGGAGACACGGGGGGTATTACGTCGCGATAACTACTGCTGTGGGCAAAACCAGCCCGTATATCTCGGTGGCGTGTTGATTGCTCGGCCTGGGTCGGGGCAAAGGCTGGATATTGTTTGGGCGGATTCGTCTGGTGGAACGGGATGATTTCGTTGGTGAACGGGGGATAAATGGACTTGACAGCGATGCTGGTACAACGGGAATAAGAAGTCGTCGCAAGCCGTCGAGCAGGTGTCGGATATCGAGAACGAGGTCAAGGGCGAAGACTTGGGATTCTTGGGTCGTGAGAGGAAATTTGAGTTGCAAGCGAAGGAGAGTAGTGAAGGAGAGCCAGGGCAGGAGACGGTACGAACTAGTACTGTGGGAGGGTGGGAGCAGAGTAGTAAAATCTGGGGGAACGACGAGGAGCGAGAGAGAGGAGAAGAATGATGACTGGGCCAGACTTGGCTGGACTTGGCCAGATGGACCTGGCTGCATGGCTGGGCTGGGGGCGGGTGGGCGAGCGAGGACTGCCACCGCGTGACTGCGAGTGCCCAAGCAGTTTTGCCCGTCGCCCAGATGTCGCTGCGTGGCCTGCGTGGCCTGCGGACAGGTACTGGCAGCCGGAGCACGAGAGAGAAGGCAGCACAGAGGGGCGCGTGCCAAAAGCGATGTGAGTTCACCCATGCCGGGAAGGCGCCAATCCAGCACGAGCGGCGAGCCGAGAATGACCGCTGATTGGGTCGCCTGTCCAGCACCCAGCGCCCCAGCACCCTGGGCGCCCGGGTAATTGAACCCAGTACCTCAAGGTACCTTGGTACCTACGGGCAGCCTGGAGGAGGATCTCGAATACCTGCCCTGCAAGTGCTTGTCCTGTCGTGCTTCACCGCAGTGTTGGATGTTGGGCCAGCCAACATCAAGGCTTCTGCTCGCGCGCCGACGGCGCCGGACAGCACCGACAGCTGTCTGGTGGCGTCCACTGGTGTTGTGCTGGCGCTGCCTTGTTGCCCTTGTTGCTCTTGCCTCTCCAGACGAGTACAGTACTCTCCGAGGGGAGGTGGGAGGGACATGACTGATGCTGGTTGGCTGGATGTCAGCCGTTGGTGGATCTTCCCTGGTAGTTTAACGCTAGTCCAAAGATGGCATAGCTGATTTGTTTGACTGGCTGTCTGACTGGACTGTCTGACTGTCTGAGCAGGATTTCTCGCCTTTTCATCCTGGGGGACAGTGCTTGAATGCTCAGCCCGCTCACGCCAAACGCCTCATCGAATGATGAGTCGCCCACGATTGTCGGCGCCATGGTTTGCATGGCATGACCGAGGATTGGTGCGTGGCAGACATGCCGTACTGTGTTGGGCTAAACCGAGTACATACGAGCAGCCTGTGGCCATTGGTCGATATGGACGGCCATATCGAAAGGCGTCAGACTCGTCCTCAAGTCCACGGTATCATGGGTTGGCTTTGCTCTTTAGCTCGCGACAGTCATCCGGGCCGTGATACATTTCCAACGTCCAACCAACGGTGCCTCCTCACGCCCCATGTCTCACCATGCGGCTCCCTTGCCGTGCTGCCCCTGGAGCCGAACGTCTCTGTCTGTCCAGCTCTCTGTTCACGGTTCTTGTCGGCATCAGGCACTAGTACGGAGTACCACCTGTCCGTCAGAACCGATACTCCTGCCAGGCAGTTGTCTGATGGAATCCATGACTTTCAGCTCATGGCCTGATCCGAGCTCATTCGTCGTCTGCCGTCCGCCACTGAAATAACACAAAGAAAGCTTATAAGCCACGACCCGGAAGGTTGTCATGTCAAGTTCCAGGGAGAGTACTAACCCCGTCTCATCAAGCCTCGGCATTGGCATCATTCTCGATAAACTGTAATTCTGCACATTCAGCAACATCGCCAAGCAAGCCCGGCAGCCAGCCAACAAAAAAAACAAGCCCGAAGTACCGTGGAAGGGCCTTTTCTGCCATCGGAGTGCGGCGCCATTCAGGAACAGAATCGAGACTTTGTCACGACAGGTTTTAGTCTTGATCAAGTCTCCCACATGCCATTTTGCGGACGAGCAGTGACATGCTTATGTACTCTTCCCTGGGTTGGTGTGCAAACAGTGCGCGCGGCACTGTCTTCCAGGGCTGCCATGCTCCGCAATCCTTGCAGCTGTCATGCCCAGCCCCACCTCAATTACTCTGAGAGCTGCAATGGCATCCTGAATTTTCTCCCCCAAGTCCCCGATGTTACTTCGAGGCTACAAATCTGGAGCAGCAAGAGGTGCAGCGGTTGGTCCGAGTCGTTGGAAACCATTTAAACTCTGAGTACCGCTACGGCCCTTGTGACCTGCCTGCCGCGAAGGCCGCGAGGACTAACTTACCTGGTACTTACCTAATATTATAGGTGCTTAGAGTTTTTAGGATCTGCCAGCGCTTATTAAGACCAGGAGACCTGGCATGGCAGGAGTCTATGGAGTCGGAGCCATCCTGACATGTTCCATTGTCGAGCTCGCCACCTCGTGTCGAAGTCTTCAAGTCATGATCCTAGACAACAGGCCGTATGTCGGTACCAGCGTCGTATTGCACAAGGCTTTAGCACCAACTAACTAGGGCTGAGCGCGATTTTGAAGCCAACGTTTTGAAGAGGTCGACGAAAATGTGCCACCCAGCATCGAATCTGGCACCCGCCCCCATTTCTCGCCGCCGCTCTCGGAATGGAGGGAAGCCAGCCGCAGAAAGCTTCAAGAGCTTGATCTAGGGCAACACATCAGACATCCCTTCTGCCACGGAGTGACCGTTTATTCAGAACCCAGTCAGCACCCAAGCAGCCAGCCAACTGGGAAACGCTAACCATGATGCGGGGATTGGCGCCACCTCATTCTCCAAGGACCAACATGTTTAGTCTGTTGCTGCCCTTCAGAGCAGGTAGCTTAAGGTATGCCCATTCCGTAACGCTTTTCCCTGGCAGTGACTCAAATCTCAATTGTCTTTGAAACTGCATGTAAACTAATGTTGTATCTTTACTAAAGCTCGGACTACCCAATTGCGAAACTGCCACGGCGTCATCATTTACTTTAGTTTGTGAGGCGCTCTGTACATCACCAGCTGTTCAAGCAGACTATTGAACAGGCCGGCCCGCGCACTAGCCCATTTTTGAGCACAAGCCGTCCAGCCATTGTTATGGCGTCCGCATTGGCCCCCATGCAGCATATTGGGGAGAGTTACGACATTGCTGCGTAAATACCGTGTTGTCGAACAAGTGCCGAAGGCTGCCACAGGAAAAGCAATAATCGAAGCTCAGCCATGGCTGTAAGTGGCAGAGCCAATGGCACAACCTCCTGATCACAACAGTTAGATGTCTGAGGGATTTTCAATTTCAATTAGTTTCAACCTTGGATCGGCTTGGCCTTTACTGGGATGCAATCCCAGTCAGCATATATGCTGAGTGGAATCACTGGATATGGCGTTCTCCGGTTCGAACGATTGAACGGCGGCGGCGAGAGAATAGGCCTCGGATGCTGTCGATCGGGCGAGGAGCGTCCTAAGGTTTAGAAAACAAGCTTCTCTTTTCGTCCTGGGGCGTCTGTGATGAATTCTAGTCGAATAGGCTTCTGAGAACTGTGTGGATGCCGTTCACGGGTAAAATGAAGCTTCGCTTGGATGGGAAGAAGACTTGATCTTCTACACGCATTATACAAAGCAAAAGCTTCAAACTGCGAATGGCCCTGGTATATATATTTACGGTTTGTGAACGGTTGTGCATGGAGGCAGTGTCTGTGAATCCTTCGGCACCGGGACAGGTAGGCCTTCGGGTAGATCGTCTTCATGTGGACCACTCGGCTCTTTAGTTATGTGTCTGCTGCAAAAGGATAAGAGAGAGACAATTATAGGCATGCATCTAGCACGAAATACAGCAAAAAATACATACAACACTGGGTATTCGCTGGTCGTCACCGACCCAACTACTAATCCAGCGCTCACTAGGTTATCGTACAAGATCGGACGGGATACCGCGTCCGAAATGTGAACTCGCCCGACCTTTACCCGAAACGCCCGTCCGGACCCGCTTTTCCCGTCCTCTCCGTTTCCCCATCCTGCCACCGTTTTGCTTCTCTGTCCCCGGGCTTTCCACTCCGATACCGAAGCGCCGGGCAATGGACGAGACCGCACGCCGCGTAGTAATACACACCCTCATGTTGCCTGTTTTCGACCCTGGCCTTCGCATGACATCCTCGCCAGGCTCGGGGGAGGCGCCCGACGCCGCCACCCCTTCCTCTCCCCCTGGTTTTATCGACAAGTCTTTTTCTCCATTGGTCTTGTCGCAGGTCCATGTTCAGTCCGCCTGGCGTCAATGTGCCGTGTTGGTCAGCTCGTGATTATCCCACCTGAGAATGCCTACGTGTACTGCAGGGCCCCGTTGGCCTTATTGAATTCAAGTGATGGGCTGACTAGATAAAATGCCCCTTCTCCCCCTTTCATTTGTCCTTGGTTGGTTTGCCGTCCATGACATTCAGTCCTCTGCCCCCTTTTCTCATTCACCTGTACTGCCACTGAAGCTGCCTTCGCTCACTTTATCATCATGCCCCGAGATACGAAATCTTCGCTTCGCTTTGCCCGCCCAAGTGTGCGTCAATTTAACAAAGATGCCGCTAAGGCGGCGGTGCAAAAGTATCAGGAGAAGCCGCTGAGTGAGGTTTGCCGCCTTGACCCAAAAACGAGGCAGCGTCGCGAGAGGATCTGGCAGAACTGGGAAGAGTGAGGCATCCCCCTCTTATCTTTATTCCTAGGCAGTGAGCTATTACTGATTTTATTCCATGTAGATTTGCCGCTTGCGCTGAAGTCGACCCGGTCGATATATGGTTTGACCTTTGCTTAGGCAAACCAGAAGTTCAAGCCATCTTCCAAGGATTTCTCAGACAATACTGGGAGCAGTCTGTGACGTTGCGTCCCTGCCTTGGCCCTGAGGAATATGAGGAAGTACACACGATTAATTGCGCGTCAACAATAGAAGATGTATGGTGTTTGCTGGTCAATCATGCAGACGATCGGATTATGAAACCAAAAAGGCTTCAAGATCGCGAGAATGCCGGAATCTGGTCATTGAAGTATTCTTCTAGGAGGACTTCATCGACTTGCGGTCCTACTTATGAGATAGCTCGTGTGAGTCCTTGGCCCCTCTCCTTATCAACAGACTTCTCTAATCCCTAATTAACTATAGTGGATTCCTGAGTTCGGCACAGAAGTTGGATTAAACTTGGGGCAGACTTTTCAAAAAGATGGCGCGACTACAGACGATATTTTAACTATTCTTTCCACTTTGTGGAATAGAGCAAATGATGTTAGGTGTTCACCTGACGATAGACTCTCTTTCACTATGTATGTTGTTGAAATGGGTCTAGGAGGTTGGCGGCCAGGAGCGTTAGAACTGAAGAAGTATAATCATGTAAAGCTCGCGTGGGTTAGAGATCCTGTTAACCCATCTGTTACGCGGACTATATGCTGGTCTACCGTTGATCATAACAAGCTTCGACGGCTTAGAATCGAGCGAGAACAACGTTCAAGGTAAATGATCCCAGTAATTTATTCCATCACTCATAATTGATAAATAAGCTAATAAGCGGCTCATATAGCTTGAGCTACGCACTCTCCGTGGTTCCAACGTTAGTTCTATGCTTAACTACCATGTTCACAATTAGAGCAATAAGAGATAATGCCTTTGAGGCTGGGTTTACGTCCTGTGATGAGGTGCTTCACCCTGAAACACTCGAGGAGGGCGTTAACTTTGTAGAGTTGCGCTGGAAAGAGGAGTTTATGAGTGATGATAAGTATATTATGCCAATGAATTACCATAAATTTATTAATCTTTGGAACGAGGTGCGAATGGTATTGGGATCTCGATCTAGCCTCCGTCCCTACTCAGTTCGTGTTGGCGCGGTGGGTAGATTGGATGGTAAGCTGCCTCTGAATTGGAGTACCTTCTTGCCTCTAACCGTTTATCCCTAGGATGTCTTCAACCGGCACTTCGAAACTTTATAGTATCTCATTCCACCGAGGTATTTGAGCGAAGCTACCAACCAGTTAGACTGCGTGCGAACCTGGCGAATATCGCATTCGGCGATAAAGCAAGGCATGACACAGCGCTTTGGGAAGCTATCTCTAATAGCCTGCATAATCGAGACCCAAACGCGCCTACACGTCTAACTAAAAAGGAAATTGATCAATTTGAATCAAGAAAAGATATAACAGAGCTTCGCAAGGAGCTGAAATACATCACAGCCAAAGAAGGGTCATCTAGTCAAGAAGCAAAGAAAGTCTCATCGCGAATCAGATATACTCTTGACTGCCTAGAGAGACTAGAAATTCAGGAAAAACGCCGCAAGTACTTTGAGGAAGCAGATAAGCTACGTGCAATGAACAAATCAACGGCACATCTTAAACAAGAGGTGCAAAATTTAAAAAGAAAGAGGTTCGGAAATAGCAGTGCCTATGCCGCTAAGCTGGCTAGTCTTTTATTCCAAACGAATATCACTTCCGCTCTAGCAGATCGTCTTGTCGCTTTTATAAGCGGAGCAAGCGTACTGAACGAGATTGGAGATGTTCATCATTTCAGGAAGGAATCGAAGGAACCCGCGCGATGTCTCTTTGGCTGTGGAACCTTCTTTAACACGTCAGCGCTCACAAGACATGTTCGCCATCTACACATGCATATCTTTAAGGCCCGGTTCTTGTGCCCCGAGTGCAAGCGGATGAACCTTGGAGATGTGGTGATTGAGGCGAATCCCTGTGCCTGGAGTAGTCATGTTCGAAGAGTCCATGGCGCGGTTCACACCCCAAACCTAGAGTCTCTACCGGATGTTCTCTGCCTCTTATGCGACCAAGAATACAAACAGAGAGGGTTCTCTCGCCACCTGAACACTCATCATGAGCTATTTGACGAGCCAATCTCATGTCCAGCATGTCTACAAGAGGGCAGGAAGGTCGAAGTCGAGGGAATGGGAGGCTGGATCACCCACGTAGCAGACGTTCACGGAGGTGACAGAGTTCTCGGAGCCATAGAGGTCTACAAGACCTCATGTTCAGATGCTGAAATCGCTCCAATAGACATAAACCCTGCCGAGGCGCAACACAGAAAAGAGCTTGCGAGAAGACGACAAGTGGATCGCAAGAGAAAGGCAGGTAACGCTGTACCATCGGCTCCCCTCCCATATAAACGGGCGAAAACGGCCTTATCACAACCTTACGCACATACTAGTGGTGACTCGGATTGGGAAGTCTCATCACCTGATCCTCACGCGGATGAAGAGTTCTGGGTTGATGGAAGGGAGTAGTCAGCCTGGCCGTTTTGAAAGAGACCAGACCCGTGACCAGAGATGGGTGATGAGCATAAAAGGGACCGTGCCCGCCCTTGAAGCTTAGCAAGAACTCAAACCTTTGTTCAATCTTACCTATAACTTATCATTCCCGGCCTACCTTTGCTTAACCGGCCTTCCTTCTACTCTTGTCAACAGAGCACTCTTACCCTTCCGTCCATAAAGGGAGCTTGAACGTCCCTACCGGACTCCCCCCATTGTTTTTCGCGTTCATCGTCTTCAGGCGAACGCTAACTTCACGATGGTGAGGATGGATCGAATTACTTTAGAGAAGAATTATTCCTGGCCGTCCCCCACTCGCCGCTGTTCATTGCTACGATCCTTTGTATCCGCAAAGGAGTCTTTCGCACCCCCAGCCAGTTCCTCACCTGTCAATGCAAGGCACTACGATTCTGTCCCCGGCAGTGACCCGCAAAACTCTCGAGAACGTCTTCAGTCCGTCCTTGAAAGTGGTCTCGGAGGCTCCGACTTGGATTCAGGAGATATGACATCGCGAACTGTTAGCCCAGAGGCCGACTTGGAAGGTGCTACAATACGTGTGGCGGACGATGAAGAGACCACTGGGAGAATCCGACGGAGTAATCAGAAGCGAAAGAATAATACAACGAGAACTACTGTCTCTGGCGAACATCTTATTCAGAAGAAGCGCGCCGCGGTTAGCAGAACACAGGTTTTTGAGTATTCACGCTTAGGAGCGGTCCGAGAAGGTGTCGGCGGACGCATTCAGTTCAAGATCTGTTGGAAGCCAACTTGGGGCACCCTTGAGGACCTCTGGGGAACTCGGTCATTGAAAGAAGCCGAGGAGCTCATCCTCAATGAGTACGACGAAGTTACGTGGGATGAGGAGATGCGTAGGTCTGGTCGTCTTGCTTTAGCTACGAGATCGAGTAGATAACATTAATGAATAGCCTGTTAGGCGCTATCTTATGTTTTTGACTTGGCCTTCGCAGACAGTTTCTCCTGCAGTTGCTGTCGACCTACTTCATAAGCCGCTTTTCACAACCAGACTGACCAACAAGCCAACAATCGACTCACGAGCATTTGGGTGACTTCCTAACCAGTTTGGGCCTTTCAAGAACCACGTGGAGCGACTACATGGCGTAAAGCTGCGAAAGTATCCAGCGTCACGTGAGTCCTCTCCGAATATCACTATCAATTACCTATATGTTTAAAATTTCTGTATCAAATTCTCCCCTTTATTCACTTTTGTTTTTGCTTGCTTTCTTAATCTCGATCTCGTTTGTCTTGATACAGGTAAAATGGGTCGATCTAAAAATATGTGTGCCTGTATGTTTACAGGGATGTGCAAATTAATGAACTACATTGTCTCCAGTTACCTTGGGGCGTGTAGAAGATGATACAATGATTTGAGAGGCCGTTGTTAGTTTTGAGTGTGAGCTATCGTGATGATGTCGTTCAGCACTTGGATAGATGTCTCGAACCATCTCATCCAGTAGTCATGACAATTTTTGGGCATCGGCATTGTCTAGCTTAGCAGGCCATAGCTGTGACATGGTTTATTGCGCAAGAGAATTTGTAAACGCCTTCTAAAAAAGCTTGTTGTGGCGTAGGCGCATTTCTTCCGGTCATGCTAACCACAGGGGCGAGTTCGCTACTCCTGTTTTTATCATGGGTAGATAGCATAGCTCACAACACGCCAGAGAGAGTGTGTGAAGGTCTGAACGTTTAGATTATGCTTTGTATGTAGTCTCGTCTAACAACTACATTCTCCCATATGCTTCTGTAAGCAAGTCAACGGATAACAGTCTTCTTGGGTCATCATGAGCAAGTATATCACTCTCCAGAGCCACAATGCGTCCAAGCATCTCAATCGCATCCTTAATGCGTCCGTCATCGAGGTATGCGCTTGCAAGTGCGTGCTCTGATGTTAGTCGAGAATGGTCCTTCTCATCCAGCGTCTCCTTTCGAACTCCCACCACACGCTCTAATATCTCAATCGCATCCTTAAAGCGTTGATCACTGAGGTATGCCCTTGCAAGTTCGTGCTCTGATGTTAGTCGAGAATGGTCCTTCTCATCCAACGTCTCCTTTCGAACTGCCACCACACGCTCGAATATCTTAATCGCACCCTTAATGCGTCCGTCATCGAGGTATGCGCTTGCAAGTGCGTGCTCTGATGTTAGTCGAGAATGGTCCTTCTCGTCCAACGTCTCCTTTCGAACTGCCACTACATGCTTGAGTATCTTAATCGCATCCTTGATGCGTCCGTCATCGAGGTATGCGCTTGCAAGTGCGTGCTCTGATGTTAGTCGAGAATGGTCCTTCTCGTCCAGCGTCTCCTTTTGAACTGCCACCACACGCTCGAATATCTCAATCGCATCCTTAATGCGTCGGTCACTGAGGTATGCGCTTGCAAGGTTGTGCTCTGATGCTAGTCCATTATGGTCGTCTTTGGAAAGATGGTCTTGTTGCCACCGACACACGGCCTCGTAACACTTCGCCGCTTCTTTAAATCGTCTGTCGTTGTAGAAGCAATCTCCAATTTCCCCAAACAGATAGTAGGCATCATCTGTCCATTGCTCATCATTTTGATACAGAGACCGCGTCACATGTGGTAGGTACTCTCTCCTCAACTCATGGTTAGCACGGTTGTTTGGAGGGAAGATCCTTGCAAGATGACATATCGCGTCGTTCACCACCTCCTCCCTCCGGCCCTGCCTCTTGACCCATTCTCGCGTCGCCATGTGTACAAGACTGTGCATGTCAAACGTGCTACTATCTTCCCGACGAACCAGAAACGAGTAGCTGCGAAGCGTGCCAACCGCCCACTCCATCTGCTCAGGTTCAATATTTGATAATATCGATTGCGGAATTGCCTTCGGCTCAATGCATGATATAAATGACAACAGATCGACCGCGACCGGGTCCGACTTTTCGATCTGGTCGAAAGTCACTAGCCATGTTGTTCCTACGGCGTTTCGGGAACCCCTGTACCGGGTGCTGTCCTTGAATTCTCTACCCAACAATCTGGTAACGTCCTTCTCAGCACCTCGCAAGAGCCCCAAATAAGTTTGAATAGGCGCCATGGTCACGTTTAGATATGCTGCAGCCTGCGTGATAGCCAACGGGAGAAATGTTAGATAGGTGAGCAGCTCGGTGACAAGGGCTTCGTCCAGAGGCGGCTGATCTTGAACTAAAGATTTCTTAAAGAGATTCGCCGCTTCTTCTTGATTCATTTGTTCGATGTCGATCACATCAGCTCGTGCGAACTCGACCGCGACTTGCCTAGATCGGGTCGTCAATAAGATTATGCCGTTTTCATTCTTAGGCAAATACTCTTCTACACCTGGCTTGTGGGCGGATCCAAACATAAGCTCTTGATCGTCAGCGTTGTCCAAAATAAAGAGCCATTTATCAGCTTTGCACAAGCTGAGATATTGGTAAACCATGTCTTTCATATCCTCGTTGTCACTGCTCTTCTGCAAATGAAGCTTTTTGGCAATTTCTCTGTAAGCCCGCTCCACGCTCTCATGACCCAGAAGTGGCACCCAAAAGATCGAATAATCCGGTCGCTTTTCCTTTAATTGATAGACAAAATGCAAAGCTATTTGAGTTTTGCCTACTCCGCCGAGTCCGGCGAGCGCAATCCTTTGGCTTTGGTCCTTGCCGAAGAACTTCTGCTCAATCGCCTTTAATATAGAGTTGCGACCGGTAAATTGATTGTTCTTGGCAAGTTCAATATGATAGCAAGATTTCTGCGTCCTATCTTATATTGAGTTAGTGAATTTTCCTGAGCTAATGGTGCCATACACACTCTAGCACGCGTCCTATCTGGTTGTAGAACTCGTTCAGCCAGCACGCTTATCAGCATAGTGTGGCAGCAAAATCGACTTACCAATACAACATTCTCGAAGGTAGTTATGTGCTCTTGTAGCCAGGTCCACGATTGCTTTCTTGGCAACTAGATACCCTGGATCTGAGGGGCCGGAGAATTTCTGGAGATTGTAATGATGACGTTCCAGAGGATACCGTTCTATGCTCTTGGATGGATCTAAACATGCTGATTCCGCTGGTATGAGGTACCCCTGCAATACGATTAATATGCCAGCTGTCAAACAGCTACGACGATTGACTTACATCTTTTATAGCACTATTTAGCAGTGTCTTGCCTATCGGACTTGGCTTAGTCTCGTAGAAACACCAAAGTGGTATCGGATGATCGCAGCGACGTGTTTCTGTAAACTGATAGACTATATTCTGAAGATAGGGATTCTCTTCAACAGACAGCGCCATCGTTTCTGAATAGATTTGAAGGTCCGGATTATGTTGTGCAACTGCCTCAATAATTTGAGCTAGCGTAAGGCCTCTCCGTCCTCGAAATGGTGTTCCAAAAAATATGGCACCAGCTGTAAACCGGAATAGATGCCCACACTTATTCGGATTGTCGAAGGAGCGTCTAAGAGCCTGCATAAGCACAAGGCCACCGTAACTATGTGCGATAAATATTATCGGCCGAGTAATATCCTATTTACTCCTTAGCACAAGGGCAGGCGCTCATAGATTCTGGCTTACTTGGCGATTGAGTTCCAGCTGTTTGAGCAACATTTCAGCTACGTCGAACACGTGTGTTTTCTTGGGCTCGTCCAGTTTAGTGCCGTACCAGGCGGATTCATATCCAAAACGCATAATCCGGGCAGTAGGTACCGCCTTAGGGAGCATTCCAGAATCCGAGAGCCAACTGACTCGTTCCCCGGCTGGCCCCCGCCCAGTCCAAGTTTTGTCCGGGTCGGCTCCAATTCCGTGAATTGCGACTATACTGCAGAGCGTCAACAATGTGTGACTAGTCCAGGATGAGAGCACATACTCAATTCCGTCATCGTTCTTGTTGGGACTGCCTACTTCTTGTTCTGCAGGCTCAACCAAGACCCTGATCCCAGGAGCCGAAGCTGTGGATTGACCACCACTGTTCATTTGTTCCACAGACGTGGAGGGGTCCAAATTCGTCACTGTTTAAATGCAGATATTCAGGGACAAATAAATCTGAAGACGAATTTCTCAATGTGTAAGAAAAATACAAGAATAAGGCCATTGAGTGGTAATAAGAGCTGCGACGCAGCCTCACTTTGTCGACCCCGCTTGTGACTGATCCATTTTCTGTCGACATAGCCACACGCATTCGCTGCCTGACACGACCTGCCAGCGCTGATGCCCAACTGAAACCTTAAACCTTCAAATACACCAGCTTTTATTCGAATGCATTTTTAAGCTGCTGAATATATTTAGTGAAGATTTGCTCCGGCTCTAACTTTGTTTGTCTACCGGGACTGAGCCCTTACCTCCACGTTTCTCTTCGGGTTACACCAAAACGTGACATCTTCCGCGATGTCGGGGTGGGAATGGCTTTCTTCCTCTCTGGGTGAGGAACCAGAACTCTTTGGCGAGTTTAACCAATGCCTGGCCTTTTCTTCAATCCTTCAGGTTCGCAAATAGCAACAAACTCACCCAGGAAATAACTCGCTGATCTAATTATGCCATTTTCCGCCAGGGTGTAACAGTTGGCCCTCCAAACCCGACGAGCTCAGTTCCTTCCCCACCGAAGAGGTTCACGTTTGACACTGAAAAAGACGTGTATAGCTTTCTTGACGATAACGATAAGGCACACTCTCTGCTCGATCATCATTATAAAAATCTTCCACTAATTGTTTCCTCTACTAATATACAGTCAAATATGTGTATATTGTAGGTATTTGTACTGGTCTGCGAATTGGTGGAACACGGGTAATAAAACGACAGGGCATTCACGAATCGCACGAACGAACGTAATGGAAAACTACCTCTCCCAATCTCCAGAACATTGTTTCAGCATACGATGCAAGTCTTTGACCTGCCCGCATCGTTCTTAACTGCCCTGAATGCCGGTCTGGCAATGTATGCCGACACAGTTCCGGCCAGCGGCACAGAGGATGTTTCAACATGCGAAAGTATACGTTCGTAAAACTATTACATTTCCTGCGTCAAGAAAGCTACTTAATAACAGTCCAGAATACGTTATTCAGCAGAACGGGGCATACTCTGCGTTCTCGATAGCGATGAATCACAATGTTAGGACCCTCAAAACTCGTGTCCTGATACTTGGAGTGGAATCTTCGACACTGCTAGATCTGTTCGAATATGTCGAGTCAATGCTACCCCGAATACACGGGCCAATGCTGATTCCCACCATAGCTATGGAGCTGCAAGCTCATAGCCTCAGCATGACCATTAAAAACTGTAGGAGGCACATCCATGCTATTGAGACCACGACTGGGATGAGACAGTTCAATTATCCGCATGAGAAAAGGGGCAACAACGCTTCAGATTGGAAGAACCTGGATTTGATCTCAATTACTCGTGAACTTAGCAGCTTTCTCGCTCGATTTGCCTTCATCAAGATGCAGGCAGAGACTGGAAGGCATCTTGTGCAGCAGATGATTCGAAGTACTAACTTACTGATTATGGATAACGACCAACGAGAACTTGTTTACAAACTCCAGCATATAGATAATTGGTTTCTAGGGGTCGCAGCGAATTGCGGCTATTTGTCAGAGCGAGCTACAGCGCAAAGCCAAACTGTATGAAACACAGCCCACTCAGAGAGCCGCAAGCTAATTAGTGCAGGTCTATTGCCTCATTGCGTCCCAGGATAGCTCAACAAATACAGAAATTGCTCAGTCGTCTCGCGAAATCGCTGAGCAAAGCCATAAGGAGAACGGGGCCATGAGGTCACTTGCAGAGCTCGGTCGGCAAGACAACGAGCTGATGATCCAAATAGCAAGAGACTCTCGGGCAGTGGCGCTCGCAGCTGCACAAGACAGCGCAGCAATGCAGGTGATTGCTGCGGTCACGATGCTATTCCTTCCTGCCACCTTTACAGCTGTAAGTTACCAAACCAAAATTTTTAAAATACGAACGTGTTTACTGACAATGACTAAAGACATTCTTTTCGATGACCTTTTTCAATTTCTTAGACTCGGAGAAACCACGGGTGTCTGCATGGGCCTGGATGTATGTCGTAGTTACGGTAGTACTGACGATAGTCGTGCAGCTGGCTTGGGGAGTAATGTCTAGAAGAAAGAGTTCAAAAATTACACAGACGACCACGACGGAGTTATGAATTCCTGTATTTTAATGGTTGACTCATCTACCCCTTCTTTGTCTTTTTGACGTCTTGTTTCTCTAGGTAATCGAACACAAGGTATACCCAAAGATAAGTGCGATGGGTCTTCTATCGTAGCTTTGCCTCCAGGTGACACCTGATTTGGTCTGAGAGGCTTTTTTCCTTCGATAGCTGATTAGCCCGGTATGCAATAACGCGACTTACCTCCCGATCAATGGTCTCCGACTCTTCCTCTGCTGGTATACGGATATTTGGGAAAGCTTCTAACCGGCTGTCGAAATTGGACACGATTTGGTGATACGGGCGGCTCGTAAGATACTTTAACTTGCCACTGCCCAACCGGTCGCTGCTGAACTGGCTGTCTATATTCCACACCAGGTCCGAAAACTCAAATTCAGCGCATTCGTCCAGGGCATCGAGCTATAATTACGGGTCCTGCCCAGGGATCTTTGGTGGCGTTTCTTAGGATCTTCCAGAGCGATTCTGTGGGGTGAACCAACCCATGCCCATTTTACTGAATTGTGACACTTGCCACCACCGACTGGCCCTGACATCAAGTCATACGACTACAAGATATTGACAGCCGTGGACAGCAGCCATACAACTGGAGGCTGATTTAGGAGACCCGTTGTGTGAAACCTTTCCCCCTGGATCGTCTTGCCGAAGTCATACTGGAATATGCCGCCATTTCTATTCTCAGGAGCACTGACCACGATGTCGCCTAGTCGGACATCTTGGTATGCAGTCGGCGCACCACCCCCGATGCCTACCATTAGACCGATTCTGACATTAGGAAAGCTGTGCAGCATATCTCTTGCGATGACTGCCGCAGAGGATGTACTGTACTCCCCATCTGGGAAGACAGCGATAACAACATTGTGTTTCCCCATCCTGCCCATTGTGCTAATTGTTGTTGTCGGTGGATGGGAGAGATTCCGGTCCATCATGTCTCTCATCTAGGAAGGCCTGCGGGCAACGTACTCTGTAGTTATAGCACAGATCCAGCCAAGTGTAGTCTCCAGGGTAAGGCATACCGACTCATGGAGGACCTCAACGTGGATAGGTGAGATTGTAAGTTCTTTAGTGTACGGAGAAGGCTTGCAGAAGAGAAGCATCCCAATGAAATGACAGATTTAGCGTCGCCCACAAACCCAACACCCAGAGTGACTGGGAGAATACCTAATTAGGAGAACATCGGAGATCGGCTGACACTCGTTGGGCTCCAAATGTCGGAGAAACCAGGGCTGTCACTTGCACAACGCAGAAGGAGGGCGACCACCGCCCTGCCGGTCTATGCGGGTGACAACCATTGTTCTTGACCAACGAGCTGGAAAAGTTGGAATATCGCGCCGTCTGTGCAACCGGAGTGTCGTCGCTCCGCGCGGAAGCATTGGTCAGAGTTGATGTTCATATCTTGCATCTCGACCTCGCAGTCTCCCGGCCGTTACTCCCTTAGTTCGCACGGGAATCAGGGGCCCCGCTGTTAAACCCTGAGAAACCAATCATTTCACATTTTTTATGACAGGACAGCATCTACCAGACAGTATGACTGGAACAGTGATTCAACCGCCGTCGATGTGAATGCGAACTTTCTCGAGTCGACCGGGAATGAGAAATCACTAGTCAGTCACAACTCCGTCCTCTCAGTTGTGTGAGGTTATCTCAAGCAATCGCCATCATGCGACGACATCACAATGGTTTACCAATCACGGTGGCTGTGGAATGTGAGCCAGGGGACATCCTGCTACCCCTCCCGCAGAGTCGCATCTGAGTCGAGCAAGTGGCTGCGCTGTGTCGTGACATTTATCGCCCACTGACCGGTTTTAACCGCGCCATTCAGGGCCAACCTTTCACCAACGCGTCGCGACACGACCGCCCGCTCATATCGCACTCGCCCGTCTTGTACCTCGCGGAGCAGGGTGACTTAGCTATCACAGACTGTCAAGTCACGACCAGCATCGAGAAGGAGCTTGACTTGAGGCAACCAGCCTACATACACAGCTCCAAGTCATGGAGTTTTCCATGCGGTCGCGCATGCTCCCTACCAGCTCGTGTTCGGTGGGGAGATCATCGTCGTAGAGCCGCATCGACCTACCTATTGTCTCGACACCTGCTAGATGTTCCACAAGCTCTTGCCAGGTTTTCTGCCTGAGTCTTGCTTCCAGGCCCGGTATTTCGCATGCGAAGTCGTCCGCGGTTTTAAGATTGGCAACCTTGGATGCACGTACAAATGAATGGGGCCTTTGGCGTCCGCCGGGTATCCTCGTCTCCTGCGCCGCGTTCACATCCTGCGAGAGCGGCTTCCGCATCGACAAGAAGCACATACCACCGCCAAAAAAAAAAAAAAAATGCAATGGCCAGTGTGGCAGATCTTTGATAAGCAGCTTGAATACAGAGCTAAGCTACCCAGCCCACTGACGTGCAATTCCGCCACCGCGAGCTAGGTCTGAGCCGACTTACCAAGATATGCCGTCCCGAGCATTGACTGTCACCGACAGAACAGTCCCCTTTCATATCTGAGGGATCTCGACCTTGCCCATCCGTCTTACTACCCTTCCTTCTTCCCATTTAAGTGTCTTCAGAACATCCCTCCAATATGAGAAATGCCAGCGGAATACATTTGGACATGGCAAAGGTTTATCGCTGGTATGAGGATTATCGAAATCCAACAGCTGAGCAATCTCAGGTCTAGTCAAACGGCTCCGCATCGTCGGACCAGCAGCCCCGGTTGCACCAGGAGCGAAACGCTGCAGCTCTATCGATAATATTTGCCCAAGCTACTCTGACACAGAAGATACTGATGGCTCTGAAACCCCTTATGACTCTACAAGAAAGTTTGAGGGCCGTTAGCCTGGAACTCAAAGAGAATAGTTTTATGCGTCCTATGGTGTAAGATTCAACGCCTGAGGCTGCCAACCCTTGCTATTCTCAGCCTGCAATTGACGTAGATCGGAGTGTCACATCAGCAGAAAGAAGTCCTTCACGAAGGAAAAAGCGGAGCGATAGGAAGGGGAGGAGAACATGCCCATTGTTGCTAGAGGTAGTAGCCTGTCCCATGTCGAGAAGAAACGCGCTTCAGCCGGTAAAACACCAAGGCGCAAATTTTTGCGCGGTCAGTTGCTTTTTTTCGAGAGGAAAGGGAAGTATAAGCGAACGTTTGAAGTACAAAGCCGTTTAGAGGCCGATCTGGGTTGCTGTACGGAGGGATGAAGAGACGCGCGATTTGGCTTCCAGTGCAGGCAACTAGGCAATCTAGTCAGAAAGTTATCAATTAGGCAGCTTGCTTCATCTTATTTATCTAGCATAACGTGTTCTTGACCGTGCTGTACATGCTATGAAAGCCAGAATCGTCCACCAGCATCTGGTAGCCGGCTTGACCATGATATTCCTGTTCACTTAAGTTGGAGACAGCAGCGGAGCGGCAGGCAGGTGTCGGCACTCATGGTCATGTCCTGTTCCTGCCACAAAAGACTGCGCTAGTCGCCAAGCAGCCATCGAACGACCAGGTAAACGGCGATGGCGCCATATCCTCATGAGGAAAGATATTCGAACAGGCCAGACCCTAGACTCCTTTTCAAGCATGCCCTCCATGATCAGTCCTCTTCGGCGCTTCGGCATTCCGGCGACCCCACTCCGCATCCATCTCGGCCGGCCACCCACTTTTCTCGGCCACCCATCATCTGCAACGCCCGGAGATCCTTGAGCAAACTGAAGGCTATGCATGGGCGGCGCTTAGAGTCGTAGCTCTTCAATGTCCTAAAAATAGAGAGAGACGGTCTAAATACGACGAGGGGGTGAATAGGAACCAAGTCTCAGGGCTATGGTTGTTGCCCACCCTACAGGTGTCAACTTCCCCGTGGGACGGCGCTTACCGGTCGCCGGTCATTGGTACACTCACTCTCGGGGCCGCGTAATCAATCCCATTCAAGCGGCCAGTTTGAGGTAATGCTTAATACAAAAGGGAAGCATGATCCCCAAGCAACTCTATGTACAAACTTCAGGAGCAATATCACCATTCTCATATAACTAAGCCCATACTATCCTACCTATTCCTCCGGCACAACATGGCTCCTAACCTTCGCTCTCGCGATGTCTCAGGTATTGGTCATGTTTGGGACGTTGGGACACAGATGGACCCCAAACGGCGCACTCGATCAAAGGTGAACAAAAATTTTCAGGTGGGCAAAAAAAATCGTCAAAATGGGTTATGCGTCAAGGCCAATACCCTTTTCCGGCGCTATAATGTTGACATAGCGCTTGTCATGAAGACATCAGACGGTTACATTGGAGGGTATGAGTCAAAACCTGGGCTGGCTCAAGAGCTTCTTCGGAATGAGGAGGTTCCCTTACTCCTACCGCACATTATTGAAGAATGCAATTACCAAAAGCGACGGCTACGCATGCCCACACATAGTCAACCATCCGTGTCGCCATCATCTTCTGTTGCAGAAAGCCACCAAACGTTCTCGCCACACCCTCCAACAAGCTCAGTCGCTGCATCTGATAGCGCAGACAGTCGTCAAGGCAATACATGCCATGGCAGCCAATGTGACAAGAACACGCCCCTGGATTGCTTGGCAGAAGCTGCACTCCTCGCGTCATCGCATGCTGTTTCTGCGCGGGAACAACGAAATTTGGTACTCAAAGGGGACACAAACCTAGACGTGGCAGCTCATCTACTTGGTAGCACCAATGGCGATTCTAATGTCAATAGTCTCGGGCCACTCTCCCCGGCGTCAGATGAAGTCTGCCAGCCGACGTCGGCTCCTGCTGGGAAGAGCAGCTTCATATGGTCTTGGCTTGGAAAGTTTAGTCGATAGTGCGAGAAACACAAATCTTGTTTAGTTTCTGAATAACTACTACATTTGCGTGAATAACCTGCCGTAATAAAAGCTACTACCTATGCGATGCGGACTCAGAAGAGATATTCATCATTAGTCTGCTTTTATTCTTTTCCGGCACCCGGCACAAATTGATATCCATATTACTTTAATTTGGGATTGTTTCCTTCTAAAAAATAAGGGCCACTTCGTATATTATCACATTCGCACATACTGTGGCTGCTTTTGGGGCGACTGAGCCAACAGAAAATAGTATCTGAAGCTCGTGCTGGGCCTTGTATGCACTGTGGTATGGATCCTGGACCACGATTGCCTGTTAAGTTGTTTCACCCCCTAAAAACAGCCAGGCTTTAAGAATAGCTGATGTGATGCGGAATTAGGCCTTAGTTGGTGACTCGGCCTGTATGGTAGGCCCCGCCCGTTACGACGCCGAGCACCGTACGCCCATTCTTTGTTCCCTCCCGGCAGCCACCCCGCTTGACGGTCTCGGCCGGGGGCGTAATCTGCTGTGCTTCCTCTCCGGCTATTAATAGATCGCAAAAGAGTATAAATTCACGCAATTCCACATTACAAAACATCGACCAATGTACAAGGATTTACCAGTCTATAAGTTTACGATGTCTTCTCATGTCAAATCTGACGCCTTCTGCCTTGTCCCTCTTCATGACAAAGTATCGGTTGTCGAAAGCTGCATAATGCTGCTTGAAGACACAGAGAAAGCGCTCCAAGCAAAACGGGAAGACATCAACTTCCTTATGAGCGAACTGTCCGATATTGAGGTCAAAACATCAAGACTAATCACCCACTTGAGACTTAACATTATATCACTTAAAAAAGAGGTACGTGCAATAAACGTTCAATCGATACGTGGCTGACCGTTCAAAAGCTGCCACCAGAAACTCCTACTACTCCGACCGCTCCTGTTGCGCCATGGCGTGCTAATGGTGGGACGGCCAAGGGTTGGTGATTAGGCTAGAACAGGTATTCAATGGGACGCTATGTTGCGGGCTCTAGGAAACCGACAGTTACACTGGAAGCAGGAATGCGAAAACAGAAGGTCAAGTAACTAATTAAACATCAGTCTGTCTGCTATGAACGCATTTTACCTCCAAAAAAATAATTGCAACTTTCCTAAGTGAGCGACATATATTACCAGCTTAGTTCAACTTCAGCAATTTTTGCGACCGTGCCTTTGCCTGCTTGTTCAGCTCCGCCTGACTGAACTTCCGCCGTATTTCATTGATTTGATCATCAGCAAGCTTGCCCCATTTGGCCTTAAAGGTTGACCGGGAATAGAGCGAGGGCCGTTTGTCCCCCTTGAAAGCTCCCAAGCAGTAGCAAAAACGGCCCTCCGGATCCGTAGCTACACTCCACCAGATGAAGTCGGTCATTTGCTTGCCCTGGAGATTTTCTCTTTGTTTTGCTCTCACTATCTCCCCACCGTTGTCTTCATATTTCCGTGCCGCTGATGGGCAATCTGATCTTGGAATCAGGTACCCAGGCCTCAAACAGTCGTAACCTTCAATTTTCCCCTCCGGGTCAATCACAAATACGTAAGATCGAAATTGAGTTATTAGCATAATCTCCATCTCATATTCTTTACGTCGATCGCTGAGCGGTTTGTTGATGTCGGCTGGGTGACAATCCACCTCAACTCTGTTCGTGTTGGGATCATCTGTGTCATCAAAGCGCCTGGACCATTCGCAAAATACGTCAAAGCACTCCTTCTGGTCTTCAGATTGATCATATCGATCTGAAGGGCCATCTTTACCATTTGTCTTGCTGTTCTTTAAATCTTCAATTTGTTTTTTTAGAAGAGCAACCTCCATGCTCTCATTATCAGATTCATGCTTCGGAGGGTTCTCAGGTGGAATAGGCGGCTGTGGTTGAGGAATCTCAGGTGGATTAGGCGACTGCGGTGGAGAATTCTCAGTTGGATTAGGCGGCTGTGGTTGAGGGTTCTCAGGTGGGTTGGGAGGAGGATTAGGGGCCTTCGCTGAGTCGTCCTCCGTTGGCTTGCCAGCGGGTTCACCGCTGGCCGTGGAACCTGTCTCCGCGAGACTTTCTTTCGTCCCGCCCTTCTCCCAAATATGTTTGTCCTCCGGTGCTATCCAGGACTTTTGTTCACAACACTCATCAACCCAGTCCTCATTAAGGATGAGTATTTGTCTGTTGCGAGCGTCTTCAACTTGCTTTACCGAGTTGGTATAGGCTGCTTCTGTCGCAGCAAGGATTGTGGGTGCCTGGTTTTTGGAGGAGGGCTTTAGACCCCATGTTTTAAAATTATTTGCTAAAGTTTTTTGACTTTTTTGGAACGAACCAGCAAGAGACAAATATTGGCCTTCTGGGGAGTTGAGAGGAGACATGATTGTTATGGTTGAAGTATAATGCTACGGATCCAGATGTGGTGGACAGGCGGAAGTGTCGACGAATATATACATCAGCATAGCCGCGACACATTCCATTTTGAGTTGCCGCCGGATTAAGATTAATCGCCTTGTAGTTACGGGGTTTCTGGGTTGTACTTTCGTGCACTAACTTTAACGTGGGGGGTTCGTCCAGCAGAGCTTCCTAAAGGCTGTTTTCCCTGCTCCATTTGGGCTGACGGCAAACCAAGCATTCACTGTAAAACGGGACAATTTAAGAGTAACTAAAGACAGCGTACAATTATCAAACTAGCCCAGGAACCGTAGAATAGCTAAGATGACCTAAAAATGAATTACAACTTTACAGAGTAAAAACTCCCCTCGGATACTGGCGAATACGTTGTTTGTCTATTATTGGCCATATTCTGAAGCTCTAAACGCTCGGTATGCCCTCGCAGCTTCTTCCTTTTCCGTGGGTTCCCACGGCGGGGTCCTTCCACTGAGCTCACTCGTACCAAAGAACGACTTTGATACTCGGATTCAAGAAACTTGACGGGCTTGTCCTTGAGGATCTTGATAGTCCCGTCTCGCATCAAGGCCGTAAAATACGCATCGCCGCAAGCTGTACATGTAAGCCTTGTGAAGAAAACGCGACTCAGTGACCTGCATACCAAAAACAGTCATTCTTCCGGCCATGCGCAATCTTTCTTCCTTTATTTTGATTGGGATGAGTTTCTCAAATGATGGTGTTGCACTTGAGTCTAAGCACATCCAGAAGCGAGATCGGAGGTCAAAGGGATCATGACCAGTCCGCAAATCAGGATAACGACACCAAACCACGAGTAGTTTCTATGCTAGTCAATAAGATGTTATTTTGGGGAATGAAAACTTACATTATGGGGGTCCATCTCTTGAAGCCACTTGAGCTGTTTCTCAACCCATTCCATCTGAGAATTGCATTCTAGAGACCAGAATAAGATGACTTTTTTGGTTGCGTCACGAAACAGACGCATTGCCTTTACGTACGCAATTTCTTTTAAAAGCGCTTCATTATTACCTTCATTTCCGAGTCTTTCTGTTAAACCTTGGATTCTTTCTCTGATGCGGTTGTCATGGTCTCGGCGTAGCGCGAGGTCTGTAACCATCGGAAGTACACCTGCAATACCCATACCCTTCGCAGCCAAAATTAATATATCATCCGTTGCCAAGTCTACCTCTTGGCCGTAAGGTCCATCTAGAAATAGAAGACTTCCTTCATGGAGCATTGAGATGGCCGTCCCGTGATTTCCATGACGGGAGAGGAGGAAGCTCACAGTAGACACTTGTCCGCTTTTGTCGGCCGGTGAATTGTACTGTGCAATGGCCGTAAAGCTATGAAGAAAATTGTATCTTATCCACACCAATGGTGGCCAAGTCATGGGGAAGAAAATGTAGAAATAACAACCGGGTTTTAATAAGATCGGATGGTCCAATCTAACGTTGACGAAGACAGCGCCCGCAGTGTTGGAAACGTATGTAACTTCGGCCGTATGTTTATAGTATAGCATCTTCATAACTCGTACCGCGGTTGTAAGGAGCCATAGTCCACAAGAGGAACAGACTAGAATCCGAGCACGATTGGACGATGTCGGTAAGATATGCAAGAGCAGGGCAACCATGGCTCCGACTGACGTTGCCCTATGGGACCATTGAAACCATTTCCCCAAGGATCGTTTTATAATTGGTATGGCCATACAAGAGGATCCGATGATCAAACCAAACACCTGCTGTTGTCAGTATGCCACTGCGCTCTCATTTTGCGAACACCTACAGCCCATCCAAAATTCGTCATCTGCCCGGGCTTTGGATGATGTGCCAAGGCTATGGCTGCATGGCATATTCCCTGTAATGTCGCAATGACACCCAAAGTGAAGTGAATGAGGGTATACCAACGGCGAGGGACATTAAGAGCGTCAATAACAGGTGCTCGTCCTCCTACACAAAGTGGTGCCAAATTCACTGCTGCGGCTAGAGCGGCACGCTGTTGAAGCTTTCTCCAATCTGCGAAGAAAGAAGGAGCCAAGACTATCGCGCAATTTGATAGCATAAAGAGAACCACAGTTAATGCTTGTACCCGCGTGATGCTGAACCAGCCTTTGGGAAATACCAGTGGGTATCGGAAATGGCGAATGAGGAAGAGTTTCGGGTTTGTGACGGTCTTCTTGAAAGTCCACACGAGTACAGCTAAGCAAATGAAACTGAAGAGTGCTACCATGTACCATATATTCCAGTCGTCCATGGTTTCTGTTATGATTGCAAGGGAAATGAAATGTTACCGCACAATGTTGGATTGTTGATGGGAGAAGAAGATCAAGGCGTGGTTAAGGATAGAACGGGCCGAGTGTAGTGCAGAGGAACTGCTACAAACGCCGATAGAGATTGATGCCTGCAAGTTGCCATACTAATAATAGAATGGCTATATTTAATAGGCGCGTCCCCGTCTAGGAGGCGGTTCTCATGACCACTTAAACACCGGGGTCCTGACTGCCGGCCTGGCCCACCATCTCCGGCACGGCGCTTCGGACTCGGAGCCATCAATCATTGAAGGGTGCTTTGCCGCCGGATGCTGAGCCGTCCGGATTCAATCGAGAGATAGGAGATGGACAGAAGTCTTGATAAAGGAAGACGCATGCCCACCCAAAGTACAACCTTAGATTTCACCACGCTCACTTAATACATAACGAGTCTTATTGTGCATCTCAACACAGCGTCCAAAATGCCCCGGAGACAGCGCTCAAAGGTCAACAAGAGACCAGAAATCGGCACTTTAAACTGCAGCTGGGGAATGTTTTCCAAAGCCAACGCCTTATTCCGACAGTACGATGTCGATGTAGTGGTCATTGCAAGGAGACCCGATGGTGGTATAGGAGGCTATCAATCGCGTCCTGGTCTAGCTCGGGACTTCCTACAGATCAACGAGCAGGATCTGCTTGGGCCTCATGAGGTGGATCCCTATATGTCCAAACCAAGCAAAGGGGTCGCGGTACTAAGAGCTATGAGCTCGTCGAGATCCTCGTCATGTCTCGACTCGACAGAAAATCGCTCGTCGAGAGCGTCGTCATCATGTGTCGACTCGATAGGAACCGAAACATCACCCGGCATCATGGAGGAAGCAGAGCCTGGTGTCGCGCTTCTGAATATTGTACGTACTCCTCACTGTGAGGAGGGGGAGGGGTTCATGGAAGAGCCCTTGCATCCATGGGCTGAGGTTCACAGCATCCCAAATGCCCAGCGCTGTGCCTCCCCAGAAACCATTTGTCCCATTCGCATCACAAAACCGGCCAAGGAGGACATTCGCCAACCAACTCCTTTGTCTAGGATCAAGAGAGAGGAAATCCTAGCACTCATCAAGAAGTTCGAATGATCTCAACAGCCTTTGGCCACTTTGCATGTTTTGTCTTATATCATTAGAATCATCTTTTTTCAGTTGTGTACAATTAAGCTATTTACAATGTCAATCTTATTACCTCTATAAGTCGGTCTAGTTCTAGTTGTAGTGCACTATTACAGCTCCGCTCCCAATTCTGCGGATGTCCTTGGCTATTGAAGAGCCAGCCTTGTTCTTGATGCTGAAGAAGATGACCCAGCTTATACGGAGAGTTACTGACATGATGAAACCTTCCTTCAATGGGGCCTAACTGCATTTGGATTATGGTATCCAGCGAATGTGCAGCAATAACTACCGTTCTGCAAAACGGCTGCCCTTCCCAGCATTTCTGTAAGACCTCGGCCGTGCAAAGCACTGCTTCTAACGTACTAGACTGATGGCCTCTGTACTTGATGTGGATTCGGTTTACATGAAGCCAGGCTAGAGTTCTCGTGAGAGCCGGACTCGGATGTGTACGGCAAAGAATTTTGACCACGCAGTTGTCTGGAGAGGCGTAGAAGTTTGGTTTGTGGCTCAATTCGATGTAAAAAAGTGAACAGAACAGCCTCTCCGCCGTGTTGTACAGCCGTGGTGCTGGGCAGCCCAGCTCCAATTTGCGGAGTCCAGCCGTAGGCGGGTTCAGCACAAAAGTAGTACGATTTGGTTGCTGGCATAAAAAGCACAGTGGCGACTGGTAGTGGCAAGGTTGTACAGGCAAGCAACAAATGGCAACACAATAGTCGCATAGTAAGTGGCTGCAATCCATCATGAAAACACCGGCCCTGATGAGACAGATTGAGCAAGTCGCTCGGAGTTTCACGCTCGAAATGGGTCTCCAGCCTTGCAGTCTGGCGAGATGTTGTACCCTAGGTTCAACCACGGGTCCGATCGTGTATTTGGCGATGTCGACAAACGCGCTGCGGACCTGGTCCGTTAAGCCCTTGCAGCCTGCCTGCTGTTCAAATGCGGCCAAATGCTTGACATATAAAGACTCAAACGTCAGGTTCGGAGGAAACGCTAATTTGCGTTAGAAAAGATTCGGTTGTAGTGGCAGATTACTCACAGTGTAATCCTGGGTGAAATGCGTTCATTACAAGTGCGGACGCAATGATGGGGTAATGGTCCACAGGTTCTGGAGGGCAAGCCGCCAAAAATTCTCCAATGTGGTGGCCCAGTTCTTCAGGAACTGGCCATGACGGGCGGGATGCGGCGACCAAATTGAATGTCTCCATGGGTTTGGCAGTATAATGTGCAATAGCGGCGCGAAGGAGTATTCTAGTATCGGACCCAGTGAAGTGAAGCCCTTCAGCTTGTCGATGGTTCCTGAGACCAAATAGCTTTACTACCAGGCCAGGGCTGGCAGAAGACTCGTTAATAACGCTGAGCTCTGTATAATCACTTATTGTTCTTTTTACACTCGCCACTGATTGTGTCCACTGGTCTGCCATCATAGTAGCTAGAAGTTCAAATTGAATGTCCTTTAAGCAGTATTTGTCAGTTGCGACAACAAAGTGAGTCCGAAGCTTGGGTTTTTGCAACTGTCGGCGCAGGACCCAAGAGCATACAAACGACAGGACCCGTTCAAGTCCACCGAAATCCGCTACAGAGATTAACACTATGTCGCTGAACAAAGCAAAGACATCGCAATAAACTCTGTAAGCCAAATCTGTCATGGTTGCGGGCGGCTGTTGCACCAGGTGGTAACAGTAGTTGCCTGGAACGGGCCCCGCTATGATGCGAGGTATGGCGTTGCCTGGTTGCTTGTGCATGTCGCACATCACCACTAAGTTACACCCTTGACGCTGAAGGGCTATGGCGAATTTTCTATATGGGAATCTCATGGCACCCTTGAGACCATCGCCTTGCTCAGTACGCCCCTGTATAAGAAGAATGGTCCGTGGTTTTGCTTCGCCTATTTTGTCGAGGATTTCGTACGGCGCCATGTTTTCTTGCAGGTATGGCCCAGGAAGACCAGCTGCACTAGACCGAATGTGGAGGAGGTCGTTGGGCTGCATGCTTAGGGGATTGCGACGGCAAGATTGTGTGTGTCGGTGTGCGGGAGACGGAGTCCACTGGAGCCTGGGCGTTGGGTATTATTTTTAATTTTGCCTTGTCCGATGGGGCACTGACACCGGGGGCCGGGAGACCGGTTGTTGTGGGCTTTAAACAATACCCTTGTATTATATATTTCTTGGACTGTATTAGATTTAACTCTGCAGGACAAATAGTAGTACCCATTTGTATAATTACTCTGGCTTGGCTAAACCATCAACAAGAAGTTGCCAGTAACCACAGAAGATGGAGTCTAAGTATCTAGAAGGAAAAGCTCGAGTTCCTTTGTCGAGTCTGAAGAGCGAGGATTTGGATGTTGATTCATCGTCATTCCCGATCAACATCATTGAGCATCTTCGTGATCCAGGACATGCCATCTCAGTTCGGATTACTCCAAGGACCCGAGATGACATTCTACGGGACTTGAGCTACTCACCCGAGCAATTGTATGCGACGCTTGAATTGGAATCTAGTCCTTTGATCAATGATCACCAAGTTTTCTACGCTGCCAAGGACTTCGATCTGGACAGAGCGAAGGCTGCCCTCGGAAGGGATCATATTTGCAACGTACGCTTGTACTGCATTCCAGGTATGTCATAATTGAAGATTACCATCGAAGCGTTTGGTCACGTTCTTATCAATATGCTAGTACAACCTCGCAAGATTTGCGATGGTGCCGTCTTCCAGAACGTGCGGTATTACATGGCCGGGTCTTGGAAAAAGAATCGTGTGTCTGTTGCCCAAGCCTGGATGGACAAGCTGTCGGGGTCCAAGAGGAAGATACTGGGTAGTCTATTGAAACATCCGGATATAATAGCAGCTATGGATAGCATGCTTTGTTTTCCTGGTTATTGGGATGGACTTCAGCTTGGTAACTGGGCAAAACATCTGGCCGCCCGCATCAATCCGCTCATCATCAACTATTGGGTGCATATTAAGAACGTCGCTTTGAAAATAATGGCTGGACATGAAGACAAGCTGCATCTATTTGATGCAAATACAGTTGCAATTCTTCAATATCGGGCGCCGTCGTGGAATTCGCAAGACCGAGCACAGATCTGCGATCTTTTTGAGGACGGAACACTGTTTCCTGGCATTTTATCAAAGAGTGCTCGAGACAGAATTAAAGACAACATTCTTGAGCTCCCGGATTCAATACCTAGCATCCAGACCTTTCATGAAAACATGAGATATTTGACGATTGGAGCTAAAATCCTTGAGAAACACATTGAGAACAGGCCGTCAGAGAGCCGGGCTGATACAATCGAGCCCATGTGTTCCAGTCTTATTGAGAATTTAAAAAAGGACTGGAACAGTCGTGGGGCTTCGATGGAAGTCGGCCACGGTCGCATGATCCAGGTGAATGAGCCAACTGCCGACGCTGCAGTCATTCAAGCATTTCTAGCCGCATTGCGCTACTTCCCTTACTTGTCACCCGAGGCGCCTCTAAGGGACTTTGACAAGAGAGTGTGGATGGCGGGCAATTTTGATAATAGCGTTCTAAGCCGTCTCTGTGTCACTCTTAAAGATTTAGGTTTCTCTAACGCGAATATTGAGAAAGGGCGTCTTCACCCGATTGAGAACCGGCACATATCGTACACCCAGCCGAAGAGGAGGAGGGACTGGCGCAGTGGAAAACCTTGCCTCGCGGGGTACCACATCCTACTGCAATCGTCTTTTTTCCCACAACTATTCGCGGAACCCTTAGATGACAAGGTGCCACCAGAGCTACGTGTGCAAAGCGATATTTTGCAAGCTTTTTTTGGGGGTAAACCGAAGGTTCCATCACTGGCATCAGCTGCATCTCTTCGTGCTGAAATGGACGTGGATACAACAGAGCCAAATGAGGCATGGAGGAGTGAGGCAGAGATAAACGAAGACACAAGGCTAGGTGAAGTATTAAAGTTATGGCCAAGGGGCAATAATGAAACGCGCCCCAAAAAGAAAGGAAAGGACAAAATGCCTCGAGGTATTGCTCGGTCTGCAACAAGTCGCGACAAGCCGCGCGTTCGGGGCAAAGGGCCCAAGTTCACATTCAGGCAGCAGAATGTCCCAGACATCCCAGCGACTCGGGCGTCTGATCTCTACGTTGGCCCACCAGTAGATCCAGCGGGTATCCCGACTCAAGCGCTGGCGCACTTGACACCCCCGACTAAGAATCCAAATCGGGCCAAAGAAAAGAAACGCAAGCATGATGAAGTATATGAAGCAGCAGAAGTGCCAGAAAAGAGGAATAGGAGGAAGGACCAGGTCGGGGGGATTCAAGCCGTGGGAGAGCAGGCTGGAGCAGAGCAGGTCACCCAAATACAGCCGGCCGAGGAGCCAGGACGAGCAGTAGTGGATGATCTAGCTAGCACGTCACAGGATGTGCGCTGGGAGATGAAGGCACCCTTGGAAGCACCCGTTGCAACGCCTGCGCTACCGCCCTCTATGAATTCCCAGAATTCAACACCAGTAGTTCAGCGAGGTCCCGAACCACTTTCGAAACCTGCTCAGCATGTCCATCCCGAAAATAACCCGCAAATTCCTGAAATTAACTACGATGAGGCCTTCTCTCCTCCTCACCTAGAACAGGAGGCTGAGCTTTTTGCTATCGGGGACTAATTGAGAGTAGAGCGGGTACATTGATCTATCATCTCCCTAGCTAGAATCGACTTAGGGCTCAAGTGCTGTCTTTATTGTATAAACGCCCTCCGGGCTGAATTAATTTAAATGTAGTTAGCTAGTTACCCGATTGCCGCAGGCTTAATTCACCAGATAATAAAACGCAAGCCCCACGAGACACACCAGCTAACGCGTTAAGCCAACTCTTCTCTCACCATGAAGAGGAATGCATTTGTGTGCGCCTCATTGGCAGCCTTTATCACAAATACAGTAATTACCGCCATTATTCGACACAGTTCTGCATTTTCTGACCGCGGCCTCATAGTTTTTCAGGTGTGTATCGTGTTACGAACAATGTCAGCTAAGACTGATATGCTCCGTAGATACCCAAACAAGATGCTCATGTCTCAACAAACTTAACCATTGGAATTCGGGGCTCCTGTGTTAGCTTGACCAATGAAATCCGGTGTGTTCGCTACGACGAAGCAGTTCTAGCAATGTCAACGAACTCTACGAATCGCATTATCCAACAGATATCTACAATTCACTTGGAGTGCTTGTCCGAAATTGAGATGTTGCTCGCGGTGTCAGCAGCGGTAATATGTTGTGCACTGCTCCTTGCAAGAAAACCTACAATTTGGGTTAGAGTTGGCGTCTTGTTTTGTATCATGCTAGTGATAGCACCTGTTACCGTGGCGGTCGTCTCACTAACAAATGCGACGAGAGCAATCACGAGTATGGGGTTCACCGCCGTGATAGGCCAAGGCGTGATCTATGGCTGGGTGATTTTTGGCGCTGCAATATGCGGATTCTTTTCCATGGTAATCGTATTAGTTTACAACTTCAGACAGGAATAATACCAGGAGTTCTCTCACTAAACGTAGACCATAATCCGCGAGCTATAGCGTGCCAGATGTGTGGTGGTCGGGACACCAAAACTTCCTCACATGCCAAGCGCGCGGCAAACTGCAATGCTAGGTGACCTATTTTTAAGAAGCCCCGAACCTCTATGGCATATACCCTGGCAGTAGCAGGTGTACTAAAGTTAAAATTGGCAACTGGTATAGAGGTTACGAGTAGTTAGGGATTAGGCCTCAGCCTGCAACAAGGCACGAGTGAACCAACATGACTTGCAATCAGCAGGTTTTCCACACCAGGTAAAGTGATTATCCAGCTCACGTCTTTTAGATGTTTCGCAAGATTCTCACCGTTTATGGGGAACGAACTTGCACGGATATATAGCGATCATATAATGTGCAATCCATCAAAGGATTGCCGACCGGTCAGAATCAGTGACCTGCAACGGGTACAAAAGAACCGATCCAGCCGTTTCTCTAAGCGGAGACGGAATTTTCTGAAGAAGGTACACGATCAACAGAAGGACTGCGAAGTAGATGTTTACCTGTGCGTATGCAGCAGAAAGGATAACAAAATCTGGCAATACTCCAGCGACTTCACTCCACCTTCACAAGATGAGATGGTATGGCGTACGAGGCAATATGTGTGTGACATATTTCTAACCTGCTCTAGGCTAATATGTACCCTCTGCCGGTTTTACTCGGTCCAGATGACTTCACCAAGAAGGAATATTGCATGGAGAAGCCATCTGGCTATTTGGTGCCCCAGGCATCTATCGCTTCCGGTGTTGCTGGGCTGGAGGCAGAGTCGAATCCCTCTGAGCTATTCGCAACTTCGACTAAGCCTGGACTCTCTACGTGTAAGTAGCTAATGTGCCATGAGAAAGAAGATACATAAATGCGAACCTCATTGTCTTTCAGTACTTGGATATCTCCTGTTATTTGATGCAAACGCTCTCGAGTCCGATGTAACTCGGCACGTAATTCCTGGCTGAAATCATAGTGCTCTTGTCGGGAATTCAGCATGTCTTCTTGTAGGACATGAACCTTCTCCTCCAGAACATACATCTTGGTCCGAAGTTTGTGCATGTCCTCTTCGTGCTGCTCATCGCACCTTGCCATTTCATCCTGAGACGCACTTAGGCTTGCCTCAACCAGATACATTCTCGAGGTAACTTCTTTCACATCCTGGCTCCATAGAGCATGAATGGCCCGGCAAGTATTGGACGATCCTGCGTTTGCTTGCTCTAGAACCAGCTTGAGAGAAGATGACGGGCTTTGCCGAGGATCACTTGAGCCTATAATCACATCCTGCTTTGTTTGGGCAGGTCGCAGTGGAAGCAGACGGCTGTCAGGCATTATCAGATGCTTTCAGAGGAAATTTGCAAGTATGCGTAAAAGCAAACCAGGCGGAGAGGAAATCGATGAAGTATGTATTTCAGTACCTAAACTAGCTCAACAACACGTCCGACCAGAGTCTAATATGCACAAGCTAAGATCCATTTATGCCTTCCCTGTTGCGCTCCCTGCTGCGCAACTAACCGTTACGGTCCGCAATAGTGTCGTCGTCAAAAATGTAGTCACCGCAGAGGTGACAAGAGGGGTGGTGACCTTGGAAGCGCCACTGTCAAAGACTGTGTCTGTTGTCACAGGCAAGGGAGATGTGGTTCTAACAGTTCTTCCGATCATATCGGACCGGGGGATCTCCACTCGAACGGAGTCAGCAGCCGGAGCCCGGGCGGCTGTTGTGTCCGTCCCCGTTGGATCCTTGTTCATCACTGTAGATGATGGTGTTGCCACCCCAGAAGTGACCCATGACTGGGACGGGAGTGTGACTGTGGGTGATGTCTCCTGTGATCTAGGGAAACTAGTCGTTGTCCAGGTAAAGACTGACACTGCAGTTTCGGTTGTTGTACGAGTGGACATGGTTTTGACAACAAGGACACTGGTTGTTCTGAGTACCTCGTTAATGCATCCAACTTGTGCCTCCCTATCAAGCTGCATGGTAGGATCAGATGTGCCATTCGTTATATTCGCCTGATAGCAGTATGGAGCCAGTCCGGCGCATTGCCTACCACAGTTAGTCGACCTGTTTGCAATGGAATGGTTATTGTGCTCACCAAAAGATATCTGCTTCCCCATTGGGGACCTCCGCAGGGGTGGTAAATTTTGCGATCAGTTGGCCTTCACATGGTGTGGTGGAGAAGTTGAAGCGCAGAGGGAGGAAAGAGGAATCGCCAAAACTCATGGTGGCTTGACATCTTGTGGACTGAGGAGCGTTAATGCTGTGTAGGCGGGTTAGCAAGTGTCCGCGTCATGGTCCTCGGGATGCAACTGACTGAGCCGACAAGACCGATTGTCCAGCCTCAAGGGAGACGACCGGGGAGGTGAGGCACATGCTATGGATTGCAGTGGCCGGCCATAGCAGGCACGCCAGAATCGAAAAGACGTCGTTGCGATACATTTCTTTGCCGTTAATTATTTCTAGTGATGCTGTTGGCTCGGAAGCAAGAGCAGTCAATCGGGCCATTTTGTACCCAAGAGACGTACCTATTTTTAAGTCCGTTTATATTTAATTGTATCCTGGTGTGATCTCTAGGATTGCCTTACTTTAACGGGCGCTTACCAGGAAATCTGTGCAATGTGTGTTTATTTAATTGCGGCCTTGCTCGGAGATGGCGCAAACGTCAGTCAACTCCTGTTTGTCCAACTCCTCTCATGCAACAGCATCATGTCTTACTTCACCTTCAATATGTCAGCGAGCACACAAGGGCCATCAACGCCCAAAAATCCACAGCGTAGCAGCGTATCCAATTCTGCTGTTCCACAGTTGGATCACGACTCGTCTACTCTCCCCATAAACTCATCAGCAACAATGCTCTGCGAGCCAACCGTTTCTGGGCAAACTGCACTTAATCCAGGGGCACAATGGTCTGGATTTAATAGTAGTTTGCTTCAAGTTGATGGGGCATTCAGTGGGAGTGCCTTGCCACCCTACGATCAATCTACATTACATGCCGCACTTACCACCAACGACGATTTGAGATGGTAGGTCCTTTCTAACGACATTGAGGATGGCGAACTCGCATGCTGACCTAGTCACCACTCAGGATGTTGATTGGGATGAACGAACGTATGGCCAACTTGGAGCAGACCGCAACTGCTGGAAATAGAACCATGGATCAGATGGGCAACCATGTTTCCGACATGCTTAGTCGCCTGGCAGTCATTGAAGGCATGATCAAGGTAGTTGAGGACCTGAAGCAAAGTCTTCGAGACTTTACCAGGGGATTGGTGCCACACATTCTTGGCGTAAATCTCGAGGAAGATCTTGAGAAACAGGGCTAATGCGCAACCAACGGACACACGGGTGGGGGTTGAGCGGGGCAAGTGACAGAGGCTGCATGAACGTTGGAAGGTAATCCGTGTACGATTTTAGTTTTTGTGTGAGAAATTGATTTAAGCCGTCATACTACTTCAATGTCCATCTTGCCTGCATACGTGGCCATCCAAGTGCAAACGAATCGCCGCCGATTCACCATGGCTAACTACACGTCCAAAAAGCTCCCATCCCTGCTCGAGCAAGCCGACTTGAGCGAAAGAGGCATACACCACCCCATTGCCAATCGTCGTCTGGTCTTACCTGGCCAATCTGCCAAGAGCCAAGACACTGCCAATGCACTGAGAGGACAAGTATCTCAGCTTCAGAAACAAAACGCCGGCCTGTGTATATCTCTTCATGAGGCAGACAGCCAGAATATCGCGCTACAACAACAACTTTCTGCCTACAGGCAATACATAAAAAGGCAGGATGATGGGCTAGCCCACGTTATCAAATACCATTTGCTCTGCGTTCTAGGGTTATCGAGAGACTGTGGTGGAGGCCACCTGGGACGCAACTGCAGCGGAAGACGCCGTGCAAAGCGAGATGAGAGGCGCAAGGGGGTCGGTCTCCTCCGCAATTTTAGCCTGTCTAGGGATGATTATTTCTCCAGTTTAAAATAAATACACGACGTTGTCCTTATACTATTGATCCCGGACACGCGCAAGCGCCCAGGTGCCGAATGCGACTGGACATGCAAGTGCACGCCCGAGAAACCAGCACTGCCCATATCCCCAACCCGCCGCCCACACCCCCAAAATCTCGAGTGAAGGATGCAACATTGGCGCAAGAGAACCGGCCGACATCACGGCGGTAAGCCGTAAAAGAGTGGAGACGGCCCGGGGCCTTGCAAGCTGGTAAATCGAGAAGCGGATGAGCGTGGGACCATTAGATCAGGTCCTAAACCTCGTCCCGCACTTGAAGGCCAAAATGACAGATTTAAAGTAAAGATACTCCGTAGATCTTGAAGATCGTTAGCCGCCGAAGTTCGTTGAGGCGAGATATATATACCAGTGCAAAGAATCATAATCAACGGAAACTACCATAAACGACAATATGGCACCAATTACCTGCAAAGTTGTCGACGCCAACAACCGTGGACGGCCTGGAGTCTATGTGGTTCTGGAGTGCAAAGACCAACTGCACCGTGGCATCGCGACGCTGGAATCACTGACTGATGAAGATGGCGGAATCAGTCTGTGGTTCCCAACACCCTCACCCGGGCGAACAGACGATGTGGAGCCACAGATCGTTGACAGCAGCAATATTCCTAGAGTCTCTTTGACTTTCTTCCCTCATACCGTGCCGTCAACATGCCCAGGCCCGTTCTTGTCTATCCACACGGACTTGTACCTCCAGGGGGATGAGTGCCACGGAATTACCCTGTACCTTGACCCTCATCCACGACTAGAGCACTCCCCTGTCCCGGTAGCCAGCCCGCTCAACAGGTTCGCTGCCGCAGCTGTGAGCACGCAAGAGCCGCAGCGAGACCTGTCAACCCCTTCCCCGTTGCTGCTGCCTCCACCAGTCATGGCGGTCGTCTCACTAACAAATGCGACGAGAGCAATCACGAGTATGGGGTTCACCGCCGTGATAGGCCAAGGCGTGATCTATGGCTGGGTGATTTTTGGCGCTGCAATATGCGGATTCTTTTCCATGGTAATCGTATTAGTTTACAACTTCAGACAGGAATAATACCAGGAGTTCTCTCACTAAACGTAGACCATAATCCGCGAGCTATAGCGTGCCAGATGTGTGGTGGTCGGGACACCAAAACTTCCTCACATGCCAAGCGCGCGGCAAACTGCAATGCTAGGTGACCTATTTTTAAGAAGCCCCGAACCTCTATGGCATATACCCTGGCAGTAGCAGGTGTACTAAAGTTAAAATTGGCAACTGGTATAGAGGTTACGAGTAGTTAGGGATTAGGCCTCAGCCTGCAACAAGGCACGAGTGAACCAACATGACTTGCAATCAGCAGGTTTTCCACACCAGGTAAAGTGATTATCCAGCTCACGTCTTTTAGATGTTTCGCAAGATTCTCACCGTTTATGGGGAACGAACTTGCACGGATATATAGCGATCATATAATGTGCAATCCATCAAAGGATTGCCGACCGGTCAGAATCAGTGACCTGCAACGGGTACAAAAGAACCGATCCAGCCGTTTCTCTAAGCGGAGACGGAATTTTCTGAAGAAGGTACACGATCAACAGAAGGACTGCGAAGTAGATGTTTACCTGTGCGTATGCAGCAGAAAGGATAACAAAATCTGGCAATACTCCAGCGACTTCACTCCACCTTCACAAGATGAGATGGTATGGCGTACGAGGCAATATGTGTGTGACATATTTCTAACCTGCTCTAGGCTAATATGTACCCTCTGCCGGTTTTACTCGGTCCAGATGACTTCACCAAGAAGGAATATTGCATGGAGAAGCCATCTGGCTATTTGGTGCCCCAGGCATCTATCGCTTCCGGTGTTGCTGGGCTGGAGGCAGAGTCGAATCCCTCTGAGCTATTCGCAACTTCGACTAAGCCTGGACTCTCTACGTGTAAGTAGCTAATGTGCCATGAGAAAGAAGATACATAAATGCGAACCTCATTGTCTTTCAGTACTTGGATATCTCCTGTTATTTGATGCAAACGCTCTCGAGTCCGATGTAACTCGGCACGTAATTCCTGGCTGAAATCATAGTGCTCTTGTCGGGAATTCAGCATGTCTTCTTGTAGGACATGAACCTTCTCCTCCAGAACATACATCTTGGTCCGAAGTTTGTGCATGTCCTCTTCGTGCTGCTCATCGCACCTTGCCATTTCATCCTGAGACGCACTTAGGCTTGCCTCAACCAGATACATTCTCGAGGTAACTTCTTTCACATCCTGGCTCCATAGAGCATGAATGGCCCGGCAAGTATTGGACGATCCTGCGTTTGCTTGCTCTAGAACCAGCTTGAGAGAAGATGACGGGCTTTGCCGAGGATCACTTGAGCCTATAATCACATCCTGCTTTGTTTGGGCAGGTCGCAGTGGAAGCAGACGGCTGTCAGGCATTATCAGATGCTTTCAGAGGAAATTTGCAAGTATGCGTAAAAGCAAACCAGGCGGAGAGGAAATCGATGAAGTATGTATTTCAGTACCTAAACTAGCTCAACAACACGTCCGACCAGAGTCTAATATGCACAAGCTAAGATCCATTTATGCCTTCCCTGTTGCGCTCCCTGCTGCGCAACTAACCGTTACGGTCCGCAATAGTGTCGTCGTCAAAAATGTAGTCACCGCAGAGGTGACAAGAGGGGTGGTGACCTTGGAAGCGCCACTGTCAAAGACTGTGTCTGTTGTCACAGGCAAGGGAGATGTGGTTCTAACAGTTCTTCCGATCATATCGGACCGGGGGATCTCCACTCGAACGGAGTCAGCAGCCGGAGCCCGGGCGGCTGTTGTGTCCGTCCCCGTTGGATCCTTGTTCATCACTGTAGATGATGGTGTTGCCACCCCAGAAGTGACCCATGACTGGGACGGGAGTGTGACTGTGGGTGATGTCTCCTGTGATCTAGGGAAACTAGTCGTTGTCCAGGTAAAGACTGACACTGCAGTTTCGGTTGTTGTACGAGTGGACATGGTTTTGACAACAAGGACACTGGTTGTTCTGAGTACCTCGTTAATGCATCCAACTTGTGCCTCCCTATCAAGCTGCATGGTAGGATCAGATGTGCCATTCGTTATATTCGCCTGATAGCAGTATGGAGCCAGTCCGGCGCATTGCCTACCACAGTTAGTCGACCTGTTTGCAATGGAATGGTTATTGTGCTCACCAAAAGATATCTGCTTCCCCATTGGGGACCTCCGCAGGGGTGGTAAATTTTGCGATCAGTTGGCCTTCACATGGTGTGGTGGAGAAGTTGAAGCGCAGAGGGAGGAAAGAGGAATCGCCAAAACTCATGGTGGCTTGACATCTTGTGGACTGAGGAGCGTTAATGCTGTGTAGGCGGGTTAGCAAGTGTCCGCGTCATGGTCCTCGGGATGCAACTGACTGAGCCGACAAGACCGATTGTCCAGCCTCAAGGGAGACGACCGGGGAGGTGAGGCACATGCTATGGATTGCAGTGGCCGGCCATAGCAGGCACGCCAGAATCGAAAAGACGTCGTTGCGATACATTTCTTTGCCGTTAATTATTTCTAGTGATGCTGTTGGCTCGGAAGCAAGAGCAGTCAATCGGGCCATTTTGTACCCAAGAGACGTACCTATTTTTAAGTCCGTTTATATTTAATTGTATCCTGGTGTGATCTCTAGGATTGCCTTACTTTAACGGGCGCTTACCAGGAAATCTGTGCAATGTGTGTTTATTTAATTGCGGCCTTGCTCGGAGATGGCGCAAACGTCAGTCAACTCCTGTTTGTCCAACTCCTCTCATGCAACAGCATCATGTCTTACTTCACCTTCAATATGTCAGCGAGCACACAAGGGCCATCAACGCCCAAAAATCCACAGCGTAGCAGCGTATCCAATTCTGCTGTTCCACAGTTGGATCACGACTCGTCTACTCTCCCCATAAACTCATCAGCAACAATGCTCTGCGAGCCAACCGTTTCTGGGCAAACTGCACTTAATCCAGGGGCACAATGGTCTGGATTTAATAGTAGTTTGCTTCAAGTTGATGGGGCATTCAGTGGGAGTGCCTTGCCACCCTACGATCAATCTACATTACATGCCGCACTTACCACCAACGACGATTTGAGATGGTAGGTCCTTTCTAACGACATTGAGGATGGCGAACTCGCATGCTGACCTAGTCACCACTCAGGATGTTGATTGGGATGAACGAACGTATGGCCAACTTGGAGCAGACCGCAACTGCTGGAAATAGAACCATGGATCAGATGGGCAACCATGTTTCCGACATGCTTAGTCGCCTGGCAGTCATTGAAGGCATGATCAAGGTAGTTGAGGACCTGAAGCAAAGTCTTCGAGACTTTACCAGGGGATTGGTGCCACACATTCTTGGCGTAAATCTCGAGGAAGATCTTGAGAAACAGGGCTAATGCGCAACCAACGGACACACGGGTGGGGGTTGAGCGGGGCAAGTGACAGAGGCTGCATGAACGTTGGAAGGTAATCCGTGTACGATTTTAGTTTTTTGTGTGAGAAATTGATTTAAGCCGTCATACTACTTCAATGTCCATCTTGCCTGCATACGTGGCCATCCAAGTGCAAACGAATCGCCGCCGATTCACCATGGCTAACTACACGTCCAAAAAGCTCCCATCCCTGCTCGAGCAAGCCGACTTGAGCGAAAGAGGCATACACCACCCCATTGCCAATCGTCGTCTGGTCTTACCTGGCCAATCTGCCAAGAGCCAAGACACTGCCAATGCACTGAGAGGACAAGTATCTCAGCTTCAGAAACAAAACGCCGGCCTGTGTATATCTCTTCATGAGGCAGACAGCCAGAATATCGCGCTACAACAACAACTTTCTGCCTACAGGCAATACATAAAAAGGCAGGATGATGGGCTAGCCCACGTTATCAAATACCATTTGCTCTGCGTTCTAGGGTTATCGAGAGACTGTGGTGGAGGCCACCTGGGACGCAACTGCAGCGGAAGACGCCGTGCAAAGCGAGATGAGAGGCGCAAGGGGGTCGGTCTCCTCCGCAATTTTAGCCTGTCTAGGGATGATTATTTCTCCAGTTTAAAATAAATACACGACGTTGTCCTTATACTATTGATCCCGGACACGCGCAAGCGCCCAGGTGCCGAATGCGACTGGACATGCAAGTGCACGCCCGAGAAACCAGCACTGCCCATATCCCCAACCCGCCGCCCACACCCCCAAAATCTCGAGTGAAGGATGCAACATTGGCGCAAGAGAACCGGCCGACATCACGGCGGTAAGCCGTAAAAGAGTGGAGACGGCCCGGGGCCTTGCAAGCTGGTAAATCGAGAAGCGGATGAGCGTGGGACCATTAGATCAGGTCCTAAACCTCGTCCCGCACTTGAAGGCCAAAATGACAGATTTAAAGTAAAGATACTCCGTAGATCTTGAAGATCGTTAGCCGCCGAAGTTCGTTGAGGCGAGATATATATACCAGTGCAAAGAATCATAATCAACGGAAACTACCATAAACGACAATATGGCACCAATTACCTGCAAAGTTGTCGACGCCAACAACCGTGGACGGCCTGGAGTCTATGTGGTTCTGGAGTGCAAAGACCAACTGCACCGTGGCATCGCGACGCTGGAATCACTGACTGATGAAGATGGCGGAATCAGTCTGTGGTTCCCAACACCCTCACCCGGGCGAACAGACGATGTGGAGCCACAGATCGTTGACAGCAGCAATATTCCTAGAGTCTCTTTGACTTTCTTCCCTCATACCGTGCCGTCAACATGCCCAGGCCCGTTCTTGTCTATCCACACGGACTTGTACCTCCAGGGGGATGAGTGCCACGGAATTACCCTGTACCTTGACCCTCATCCACGACTAGAGCACTCCCCTGTCCCGGTAGCCAGCCCGCTCAACAGGTTCGCTGCCGCAGCTGTGAGCACGCAAGAGCCGCAGCGAGACCTGTCAACCCCTTCCCCGTTGCTGCTGCCTCCACCAGTCAGCCAGAACAGCCGACCATCGCCGATGCTTCTGAATGGTATGCACTGCCACAATGGGAGTCGGGGTCAGAAACGGAAGGCGGAAGACTATCCGCAATCACCAAACAAGAGGCGCTGATTCGGGTGGCGGAGGTGGGACAGGGGGATTCGTGAAGAGAACTTCGCCTTCTTATTGGAGACATTACGAAAGCAAATTGTCGATTCTGCAATAGTTCAACACTAGGGCACGGGATGTATATGGCACTTGAATAATAAAAACTGGGGCTTTCAGGAGATGTGCACATGTGGCCTGTTTTTTGTGAAGGAAGCCTGTTGGCCAAATGAAGACGACGACTGGCGTGGCTGTGACTATCGCTTTTAGTTGGTTACCGACGGTACGGTCCGCACTATGTGGGCCCCAATGACAGACAATGAGGCCTACGCTAGTAAGCCTCACAATGGCAGACGCCAACCCTACCGTTCATGCTTCAGGTGCTTCAGTATGTGGAGTTGACTCCCCCACGTCTTTCCTCCATGGCCAGATGCACGTCCCACCTTCCGCCCAACCTGTGCGATTTACCCTGGCTGGCAGGCTGCACGGGCCGTCACAATCACAAAATGGTGACACTGACTACTAAGCGAAGGGCAGCCTAAATAATGTCCGTATAGCTCGGCGTTCGGCATTCTTCATCTATTCCGAGAAGATCCAGTGACTCGTAGGTCGAACCTCTCTAAGAATCATTATCTGGACATGTACATTGAAGTTATCCCAAACTGTTTTGCGGTTGATCAAGAGTCGGCAGACTTGGTCGTTCAGCTCAACCTTTAGTCTCTTAAAGTCACTCTCATCAACAGTAACTCCCCTAATACAAAAACCAGGTCCAGTGAATGAAATTCTTACACCAGATGCGTCACCCGCTCCAGGTAGTTCGCTCATGAGCTCTGAGAGCGACGTGACTTTAAACTTATGTGGAGGCTCCCACGTTTTATAGCTCATGTACCCATTGAAGTCTTCTCCTAGGCTATATTTGAACTGGAAACTGCCAATGTGGCAGGTATTTGTCATATAGTCAGTAATGATATCCTGTTGGATTATGCTATTAGCATTGTTGTTTGTCAAGAGTGTTTCGAGACTGAAGCCGTCTCTAACATCGCGACTTCGACAAGAAGGCGTCCGCCTCCAGCGCCGAATTTCCTCAGCAAGGCGAAAAAAAAGATACCCAACAAGTGTCTGGATTCTACCTGACGTGTTAACTAGAGTCGTAATTAATGAGATACAATAAAGAGCTTACTTCTGGAGATTGGCGGCATACACAAGGCCAGCGTCTCCAGTTGCTGGCCAATAAATATCGCCGCGTCCGAGTAGGTTTAAAAAATGCCGTGAAAGCCCATGATAAACCTCAAGCGTAGCATCGTAAGATGGACAATACGTGAATTTCATAGGATTTATGGCTTTCAAAAAGACCAGTATGTCATGGACGAAGATCGTTGTCTGGGGGTGACCGAAGTCACCATACCCGAGCTGAGCAAGGAGCTGGCGAAAAGTGGGCAACGCAACGGGCATTGTGAGGAGTGAAAGTTAATTTTAAGATGCGCCGCTTGAAACACAAGCAAAGGGCTGCGGCGCTTTTTATGCAGCTCGGATTGGGGTATACGCACGACATGGTGGCAATGACAACCGAGAAAAACTGTGGTGGGCTGAAAGCGCCTAGATCTGCCAGTTGCCAACACTGGTCCAACACAATGTGGAAAGGTTGCCTAGATTGCCGCAAGCTCTCTTCGATTAAATAGAGCTACTCTACAAAGAGGCACAATGTCCCATCGTACAACGGCAACATAGATGCCACCCAGGATACATTGCAATCATGACTCTCGTCAAGCTTTCAGTTGCCTTTGCGTGCGCTTATGCCGTCACCAAACTGTAGGGTAACCAGTAAGTCTCGTCAGTATTACATTTACTAAAGCCACAAAATGGACTAGACCGGATTGAATCATCTCGCAACCGTCGGTCTTCACGCCAAAGTGACGACTTTCGAACCAAGAGTCGCCGGGGAAGGCGGGGGCGGACTCACAGAAGATCACACCCTAAGCCTAGGTCTCGGTCGCCGTATGGCTACTGCAGGGCATCTTGTCGTCTAGCTAGTCTATTTACTAGGTACACATCAGACCATTCTCAGCTAGTGTTAGTTATAGAAAAAATAATGACATATCAATTTGCCTGCATCTGCGCAAACCCCAACATCCTTGTAACCGGCCGCCGACTCGCGGCTCATTGGTGAAGCCAGCTGCCAGTCGCCAACGCGTTTGAGAAAATTGGTGCTGCCAGTAACGCTGGCCACATCTTCTAGTACCAGGTACTCATTCCGTATCGTTTACCAGCACCCGATGGCTTTCAAGAGCCGTGTTATTAGTAACTTTTAGTTAGCAAACCACTACTACTGGCAGCCGACCGATGAATGTTACCGATAACTCGCTGATACCAGTAGCATTCTGAAGCAAGCTACCAGCACCCTTTGAGTGGTGGTAACCTTGCAAGCGAGGCTACCGGCACCACCTCCTGGATCATACCAGCAACTTCCCTAATTGTTTAAAGCCCATGTGAAAACTTAGGGGATAAGCCCCCGAAAGCGTAGCGTCCCATTACACCTAGGATTACCGTGCATGTCCGCTGTTCCACCCATAACGGTCAACCGGCGTCGAGTTGCGCCCACGCTCACCGCCAGGACGAGATCAAATTGCCTCTCCATGCAATTCCTAATTTCTTAGAGAGAATTTGTACCTTATTACGAAATTGCAATTTTACTAATCTAAGCAGGGTCTTCTCACAGCCATTGCGAGACCGAAATATTAGCAATCTTCCAATGCCGGAAGCCTGCAGGTGTGCTAAGCGCTCAAAAACTAACTACTCAATGCTGTTTGCCGAATTATGAGGAATAAGAAATGTGGTCGGTTGAAGACAGCCGCTGTGACTAAAGATAGTGGTGCTCTCGCGCCCTCAGCTAGCGCTTTGAGACGGCCCAGCCTAGTATGACCAGAACTAGATTTAGTACCAGACTGTTGAGCAAGAGAGGCATCAAGGCATTCAGCTGCGAAACACGTACAAACGTGAGATCAAGTCGAATGATAAACCTGCTCTTTTTATTAGACATATCAGAGCATGTAACTATTTAAAGGTGCTAAGGCTCAAGTGAGAGGGCTATTTTTTTTTTTCAGCATCTCGACCATCTTCTGTACCAACGCCACACATCTAGAACACTGCCAAACTCTTTTCCCACCTTCCCTCAAGATGTCTTTCGCAGAAAAATCTACAGCCCTTCAAAACGTCATGAAAAATCTCGATATAGGAGATGCCTGTGTCTTGAGAAAAGCTTTTTCCTACAGCCCGATACTCAAACAGTGCTACGAGTCGCGAGCTGATCCCGTTGGGTATTTGTCGCGAACGTTCCGGTACCCACTGACATTATTGTCCGCCATGTTTGATTCGGGCTGTGTTATCACTGGTCCGCGCGCTTTGGGGTTCTTCCTCCCATCGTCAAGTGAAGACTCGGCATGGACTTTCTTCGTTCCCGGATACAAGGAATCAGTATTAGACATGGTCAATGTGTTGGAAATTTGCGGGGTCTCGTGGCAGCTTGATGCAGCTGAAGTGGCAAGATCGCTTCGCCCACTTGGAACGGCCTCCATCTCAAGTGCGGATCTCGAGTGTCTCAACTCAAGGGCAGAATCCCTTGAACCAGCCGCAGCGGAAAATTTACTCGGAACAGAGCTCTACGGCAGATTAAAGGCATACAAGGAGATGAACTGCGGCAACAGGCTCAATTCGGACGCCTGCCATTTATCTGATCTGGAAAAGCCGACCTTGGGCATTGCTTCAGAAGAGTCAGCTTTTCCGCATAGTCAGGACACAAGCAGCGCGAGAGAAGCACTCAGTGTTCTTCAAGGATACATACAAACCAGTTCAGGGTCTCAGGGCGTCGAACTAATTATCGGCTCTTCTTATTCAGGCATCAACAGCTGCATGAGCTTTATCAAAGACTTTTACGCCAGCCATGTTCAGTGCTTCATCAGTGGATGGTGCGCGGGCCACATGTACTACACCCAGTCTAAGGACAAACACTCATCTATGTGGAGACCATGGCCGGGCCAGAAATACAAGAACGCCCACCTTGACGTGAAGAAATACAGACATCAAGGGTTTACTTTCCATCGGGCCAAACGCGGAGGGCCAGTTACGCGATCACTCAGAGACTCCCAGTCCTTCCTGCTTGATTATGGGGCCCTGTATCGGTCCTTCATTCGGCCATCGCACCACGCACTGCTTGACGCCTGGCTGGCAGAAAGACGAGATAATATTGATGGAATATCCTGGACAGAATTTGACGGTCGCATTTTCTCAGTACATGATACATTCGAGTCTTGTTATCGACAGTCCCGAATGACATTCGCCTCACATAGCGTGGATCTTCCCCTAAACAGGCTCCGGCGCCTTAGCAACCTCGTTGCGTTGAACTTGACGGAGCCGGATGCGCTGAGAGCCGAGTCGTTCCGGAGCTCGATTGGTCCACCTGCAGTTGGCCAGAAATGGCAACTTGGCGCTCTGGCTCGAACTGGAAAGGTGTTTAACAACCTTCGCGACGCCACACCCTGGTCCTGGGCCTTGTAAGCTATAGAATGATTAATAGATTGCCACTTGAGTTTGTAATGCATTTGCATGCGTCGTTATTAATGTGATGTGATCGAAGCACTCGAGTTGGGGAGTCCTTCAGCCAGCCGCTGGGTGCATAAACGAGGAGCAAGTACCTAGGTAGGTAACAGCTAGGCAACTCTATCACAGCTTGTCTCCACTTTAAAATCAAGCACCCCAGCAGCAAAGTTTCCCAACAGCACTTGCCGTGCCGTGTTACCCCCCAACCCATGTTCACCAGAGTAACCTATTTGGAAAATTTCACCCTTGTCTCCACCCTTTCGTGGATTATGGGCGCCTAGCTTCATGCCGTCCGTAGGAATCACAATACTGGGCGGGTGTTGTATCCGGCGAAAATAGCGGGGCTTCGGGGTTCATCACAAAAAAAAAAAGCCGGGGCATCACCTTCTCTTTGCCCCGATATGGGGCCGTCCGGAAACTGAAGCCGACGGGGCCCATCGGCCGATCAAAGATAACGCCGGTTCCATAAATATAAATACAGTATGTAATGCCTTGTGAATAGGGAAGCCATACAATGCAAAGTCACACCTCACCTCATTCTACGATGGATCATTCAGAAGCTCAGAGTCATGGTGTCAAAGCACCACTCACATCCCTACAAGAGCGCAATGCGCTGGGCTCAGAGATCATGCATTTACGCTCCATAACGCAGTATGAAACACGGCTGTTTAATTTGACAAGAGAGAATTGCAGATTGCAGACTGAAATTCAGCATTTGCATTACGTCAGGAGTCTCGAGAAACAAAATGCTGAGAAGCAGATACAAAAGCTGTCTGCCGAACTTCTTGCTTTGAAGCACCTGGTGAGTGTCAAGTGACTACGTGATTGCGTACGGGGGAGACTAAACTTACTGTTGTACCTAGAAGCCTCTGAGTATGTCTCGACGTACTGTCAAAGTGCGAAACCGTCAAAATCTCCAGCACGGAGATTCGGCCGGGCTTGGGGAAACTGAATCAGATAATACACTGAATGTAGATAGTACCTATTAGAGTGGTACCATAAGTTAGACAGTTTAAGAGCGCCCCAGAGGGTGTAACAACCAATCCAATTCAGTGTCCAAATGCAGTAATGTGACCTGCGCGATTTGTGGCATAAACATGCCTTGCTGCTCTGAAAGAGGATAAGGTCGTATGCACCTAGGCGCCAACAAAGTCCCGGGCGGTATCTGCGCAGACTAAAATCACGTTGGACGAGCTACATAGGATAAACCGAGGATGAATGAGGAAAGCCGGGGTTTATGACCTGGGCTTATATAAGTCCCGGCTTCCTCTTCTACACCTCAGACAACTTCCTGTCTTCCCAAGTTCCTCTTGCCACTTAAGACATATTCATCAAATCAAAGAAACCTTAGCATTCAGTTCTGCCTAGACGCCATCATGAAAAAGCAGCCGGCCTCTCGTAAGCGTCAGGCTGCTGTCCCCCTCACATAGCTTGTACTGATCTTCATACATAGTCAACGAAGTGTCCAGAGTGGACCTTGACCGAAGATTCGATCTCGCTCATGTTATCGATGCGCTTACTTGGGGGGTCTCTGCCGGTGTCTCTATTTACTACACGGTCCGCGCACCCCGAGATGGTCCCACCATCGGGGCGCGCATTTGGGACCAGAATTTTCAGTATGAGACGGGCCTGACCATTGATCCAAACATGGTCATTGCCTACTGGTTAGTATCGAGCATCAAACAGACTGATCCGCAGCTAAATCACCTATTAGGGTAGGAATGCATGCCGCGCTCTTTGTGCACATGCTGGCCAATATTTTCGCGGCCTCTAACGACATCAGCTACATCACAATCAGCAATCATTTCAGCATCAACAATTTACTTCACGTTGTTTTTCTGGTCTTGTTTGTACGCTCTGCCTTTGGCTGGGCCGAGTGTATCTTGATTCTCAATTTCGTCAACCTCTCTGTGCTTTACTTTAAGCATAGCAAGCTTTCACACTTCACTCGCATTTCAGTTATCTGCGGCCCTCTTGCCTGGAATTTTATTGCCATCCTTTGGAACTGGGCAATTGCCGTAACAGCTGGAATCGGCTACAACGACACTATCGAGGGCTTTGGTCTCTTTTTCGTCTGGGCAATTCTCGGGTATGGAGTGTTTTCCCTCCTTGTCTTCCAAGTAAGTTGAACTCCAATAACTAGAGCATATTTCCAGTTCTGACTCTGCCTATAGGACCTTGCAATGGCTTTCTTGCTGGCGTACCTCTGCGCCAGTATCGCCGTCGCGCAGCATTTTCTCCAACGCAGTGATCGAATGTGGATTCCGCCTGTCGTGATTGCAAGTCTTCTGGTGGTAATGATGTGTGCCGTCGCCGCTCGGTGCCTCTGGAATTTACGAGCGGTACGTCGGAAGAAAGTGAACGAGTCTGTGTACGCTGAATTCGATGAGCGTAAGGAATCATGCTAAGCTCTCATTGATGTATGGTTTACGCTACAGTCCACAGGTGGAATGGGTTTGATCTCGACGCAAGATTCTGATAATTCGAATCGGACTTTCTGATAGCATACTTAGCCGTCAAGGGTGATCTAAGTACAATGACACAACTAAGCTAATGGATATCCGAGCTATAACTTTCAACTTCCCTAAAACAGAAACCCTATTCAAATTAGCTATCTCAGAGAAACTAGTTGGACATTTGAGCATTGAGTTTTATTTTTGTCTTTCTAATGCTCTTCGTTCCTCGACCATTTTGCGCCAAACTATCTCTCTTCCTTGCAGAACATCCCATTGGAAGTAATACATTCTCTCAGTTCCCGGTAATCACATTGTAGTGTAAGGGAACGGCCCCACATCAGGACTTACATAGCTCGAGTCTGAACTTCCTTGGGAAGCTCTTACTTTCCTTGTGAACAATCGCTTTATCCAAGTCGCACTTGACCTTGCTCGTGCCCTTGTACCGTCACATGTAGGTGGTTAGCTGATAACGCATTTATAGGTAGAGAGAAGGATTTACCTTTTGTGCCCATCGCTCCTTCATGGAGTTCGAGCTAGTAGAGTCCGTGCCATATGTAGCACACTACCATGTTGCCCAGCAAAGAATATGTCTGAATCGTCAGTCGCAAGCTTGACAGTTGCCACCACGACAAAGTTGTTATCACAATATTTGTCAACCTAATCCGCCTCTTATGTTTCGTAGCACGTGTGTAATTTTATTCTTCTATCTATCGTTCGTAGAATGTTCACGATATGTGAGTTCAATCAGTGGCTTGACAATACACTGAGTATAAAATCGCGCCTATCCCCGCAGTTTGCATTTGCAAGACGGTGGCAAAATCCATAACCCAGTTCGCCTGACCCAGAATCTGAGATTTTTTTTTGCGTTTCCGATAATATCGCGGCAGAGTTCCGAGAAATTTGCTCAAAACTGGTCGATAGTTATCGGATAATGCCTCTGTAGACCGAAGTCGCAGAGCTTGGTGTAATGGCTGGATGTTATAGCGTTGGCTATTATGACTAAACTTAGCTGAAAGTTAAATTTGGACGAAAGGATGTTTTTTGGTATTAAGTAGAGGGCTGTAGACTTTATCTGTAGCACGACCACGAATAATAATAATTTTTGTAAAACAAGCTTAGTTAACAATGAGTCTCATAACGTGACAATAGTGGATTCACCATGCGTTGGGAACAGGCGAAGTTTGGCCCAGAATTACTGACCCACAGCAGCGATGCAAATTGGACCATGGAGTGCAATCTGTCACGTTATGAGACTTATGTTAACTAAGCTTCTTGATAAAATCATTCTTCTTGTTGATGCGAGTGCTGTAGACTCTGTCTGTAGCTCTCTTTTTAATACCAAAAAAACTTCTTTTTGTCCGAATTTAATTTTTGGCTAAGTTTAGTCATGATAGCCGACACTATGACAACCAGTCATTACACTAAGCTCTGCGACTTCAGTCTACAGAGGCATTATCCGACATAATCGGCCGTGGCCGGCCAACTTGAACATCGCAGTCAGCATCGTCTGGAAGTTAATCGTCCCCAAAATTGAAGGACGCAAGGCTGAGAGCAGGAAGATGTCGTTGCAGCAATATTAAGGAGCTACTGGATTGTGTCTGAGTCCGAGTCGTGCCTTGAGATCCAAGAAGTTGTATTCCAGCCAGTGCATGGTCAGCCGCCTTTCAATTTAGCGAATAGCCAGTTGTTGCTCGCCACTCTTTGTCAATTCCTTATATGAGCAAATTTGAGCCCTAGGCAAACACCTAAAAGAAGCTAGTGGTGGATGTCATGCACTCTGGCTACAACATGTTCAAATTGTGTTACATCTTGTCGTTATGCCCCGGCATATCCATGGTCCAATCTGTCGGTTTGTGGTCGATTTTCCATCACCCTCTGGTGCGGCACTTTCTTCCTCCGAGCTCCACCCCCCGCTAATCCATTCATGCTCTCTGATAGCTCGTTCGGCGACGGGAAACCCGTCCGCTTCGCGAAGCCACTTAAACATGTTTCGCGTCATAGACTCTGAACAGTCCCTGTCACGGTCAAGGTTGTCATAGTGAATGGTAGTATGGCCAGCAACAGCATCATCTACCTTCGAGCTGGGTGTAAAAGAGCTTTCAATTGGGTCTTGGGCAATCTTAGTGTTGTTCCTACAGTTCCATGCCCAACCGGCATATCTTAAGCCGTGATAGCCGGGGCAGGAGACGTGCATTTGCACCTCGAGAATGCAGTCTTTAAGGGCAATGGAGCCAAATGGCGTGAACGGGACGAGAGGGGGATTGCTGTGATGGTCAGCCTGCGATAGGAACATTAATCGAGCCTCGTCCGACCGCTGCACCGTTGTCGCATTTGAAGCAGTGCGCGACACAGGTTTCTGGATGAAAGAAACATAGCTGTTTGTCCAGGCCGCAGAATGTAGATCAATCTGAAACGCAACAGGGCGAGCCCATTTCATGATGTAGTGCTGGACGTTCATAAGTATGCCCCCTAACCACAGAAAATTCAAGTTGGGAGCTCGGCACATAAGCATTTGCGCCAGAATATGCGGCTCTTTGGCGACTTGTGTGTCAAGAATTGCAAAAGCGCCTTGAATCCAAGCGCCACAGACATTGCACGGGATGTCCGGTTCAATAAACGTGCTGCACAAGAGCGAGATTACTCCTGTAGTATTGCAGCTAAGGGCGAGCAATCTATCCAACTGACAGTTGTTGCTCCCCCATGGCGGAAGGTACTGTTCCACGGAAGGTTTCGACCGTTGCATGCGGGGAAGATGCATACGGGGCCAGCGAACCTGCTTCGAAATGCGGTGGCGTGTCGGCAGCAGGAGTGCGGCAGCAAATGCCGCTCGACTTTGGTTCTGAAGTCCATGGTAGATTGCGTAGTCAAGGACGTAAGCCATTGCAGTGGAGAAAGATGCCGAAAAATGCCACTCCAGAGGCGAGGGTACGGCGTTATAACGTAGAGCCAACGTCCTGCAAGACTCCAGTTTTACAGACCACGGCGACTTTAAGACCCTGCCGTTGTGAAAAATGCAAGCGCCCCAGCCTTCTTCGGGAGCAAGAATGGCCGCCCACCACCGCGCTGCTTCATATGTAATGTCACCAAGGTCCACGATTAAATCGCCGTCGCCGTTGCGGGCGTTGTCACGGCTGTCGCGCGTAGCCACGCTTTCGGTATATGACATAGTTGATGCCCCGGGAATGATCTCCGTCCATCGTGCAGATAGTACATAGGCCCAGGCGAGGGTGAGAACCAACATATGCTTGGATTCCTCATCGAAGAGATTCGGGCTGTCAATTAGGCGACTCGATTGAAGAGAAATGGCGGTTGGGCAGGCTATCGTAACTCCAAAGGTAAGTCCTATCTGCAAGGGGGGTAGGTTGCAACTGCCATTGCTGGTTTCCCAAGTAGATGTTCCCGTCGCATATAGGACGGTAGAGGAATTGCGATCGAGCTCTAGCTGTGGCGGAAAATAGGGATGCTGGGGAAACGCATTTTCAATGTCTAAGCTGGTTGCATCCAAAGGAGATGTGTCTGAGCTTGAGCAAAGGCTATGCCACAACCGGTAGCCTGCTTCATAATAAAACTTGTATGTTTCGTTGTCTGGTCGAAGGGCATCTGCCATCCTCTAGGTAGTAGGTTGGCAACGATGACTTGAGGGTGCTCAAGGCCATCGAGGAAGTTTGACGTGAAAATGGTGGTGCTACTTTTCGGGTATCCTGTGATCATGCTGAATGGAGGAATGGAGAGCCTTAAATACAGTCTCTAGCTCGCTCGGCCTGATTTATCAGGCAGCAAACCTGTCAACCCAACTAATGGTGTCACCACCGCGTCGCTGCACAGACAATATCGCGCCAGCTGTCTCGATAATAAACTTACTAACGTCATCGGTCCCCATTCACGGTCAAAACCAGCCCTCTATCGACAGCTTCTGATGATATTGCCACCGTTAATACCGCTGTAAGCGACCGTGTGAGCAGAGCAATGGTTCAATCACGTTGTCTTGAGACCTGCTCATTGTCTTCCCGCGCAAGCTGCTTGTCAGACAAGTGAGGGTCACAAAAGATCGAGTATAATGGCGCCGTATGAGAATTATCTGAAGAACAAATGAAAGATAGAAATGAACGCGGTATTTATCTTGTGAAGGAACCATGTCTGATACAATCCTAAGACTAGGAGGAGTCGTTGCTGATACCTACAATGCCGCGTCGCGGCATCGTAAGAAGCAACGACTTACCCCATTTTGAGGTTCTGATATCTGACACTGCTTGATGGCTTTCCCAACAGCCTACTAATCTTGTTATTGCATTACTAGCCGACAAATCTTGCTCGTGACCGGCAATACATCTGTTACCTCCCAGAAAACTGATAGACCAACTCAGTACTCTACACCGTATTGTACGATAACAAGATTGCCTTCATCATCCTTAGCGATAACAGGACAGCTACTATAGTCCACATCCTTGCTCTCCCGTCCATGCTCAGGACACGGCCTGCAAACTACCCATCCGGTCCAATTCTCGTCAACAGTGCCATCCATATGGATAAGGGTGTGAACTGTGCTGCCACAAACTTTGATCTTTCTGCGGCATCGTCGTGCTGCACACGGTTCACTGCGATGAACTTCGTTGAAGTGCCCGCAGGTGCTGCAAGACCCTGATCTGCCAGAGCTAATCATCTTACATCCAGGCAGATACGATGCCTTGGTGAACCTAGGAAAAATTAGGTTTGAGACTAGAACAATATTGTATATAGTATACATACAAATATCTGGGAGCCGAAGGAAGAGTGAAACTGAATAGCTCCTTATTGCGAGGTAGAACGGCGGGTTGTCCGACCTTTTATACAGCAAAGCCCGGTCAAGAAAGACTTGACATGGCAGCAGACCATCAATTGCAGCAGATATTTGAGCCCCTCTAGCACCTGCATCAGTGGCCTTGTTAGCTACACAAGCCATTGATCAGAACATTAGGCTAACCGTCATCATCAACATAGCAGCTGAAGGTACAGCATGGTTGTGACGGCATTCAAATTCGACATAAAAAACTTTTCGACATTGTCCCTACAGAGGTGGTTCTGAGGTATAAAACGTTGGCAGCCCTCGAATATCGACAACCATTTTCTGTCGTTCGAATCCTCATACCCTCACTAGATACGATAAAAGACATCATAATGGAACAAGCCCAAGACTTTTCTCCGCTATGTCGAGCCTGGAAAGAGACCGGATATCTACTCTTACCGGCGTCGTTCTACAATCCCTCAACTTGGCTTCTCTTCCATACATTCCACGACGGAACCACAGTACAGATAAGCACCCACAACTTCAACAAAACTTACAAGAACTGGCCCTGGGCCACCGACGAAGAAAAGAAACATTTCGAGGGGACGTTCGTCGATCTCAGTGGACAGGGATTGGGTGACAGCAAAACATGGGTCAAATATGATATGACAATAAAGGAGGCCAAGTCAATGGGTTTCGAAATCTCAAGATAATTCTGAGAATAGGGGCTGAAGGGAGTGAAGAGTTGCAAGGGGAAGCTGGCTGTCGCGACGGTAGATATCTAAGCATACTCAATATCTAAGCATACTCAGATAGTTTTACCGTTGAGGCATAGATCTATACGCAACATATCAACCGATTTCGATCCCATATGGCAGCGCACTGTGACGGGGCCAGACTTCTTTGGCTCTAGCCCGTTGCATAGCGTCACCCTAAGAACAATGGAAATTCCTGATCCCTTTATATTGGACACATGAACGAGAGCTCATCTAGATGACCTATCCTAGTATAGCGGTGTCAATTGGAATTTTGTTACACCCAATCTAGCCCACCTTGTTGGCATGTCTAGATACACTATATTAGTCCATAATAACATAATCCACGTCATGGATGGAAACCTTGAACACTTACGTAGAAGGGGGGCCTCGTCGCATAGACTGCTCTGTCGCAGATAGGCAGTCAATAGCCATGTCGAAATTTTCACTTAAGAGCGCTTTCACGGCATTAATAAGCTTCACTTTAGCTTGTTTATCTTCACTCAATGCCATCGAGTTTTCGAGACACCACTGCAGTAGTTTCCCTAATGCCTTTGCATCTCCAGGATATCCTGGGAGCTCCATGTCGATATCGATGAGCATTAGACGCGGCTTGGAAGCCGTTGTTGAAGGCTGAAGGAGCGTGTTCCACGGCCTTATGTCACCCTGGAAAAGCTCGTACTTCCGAAGCTCTCGAACGCCTCGGACTAGGTCTTGAAGTTGTTGAAGTGTAATGGGTAGGTTGCCTCCACTATTCTTTGCCAAGATGCCCAAATCCTCGCCGGCATAAGGCATGAGGATGCCCACAACTGTGTTGGGTTTTCTGGGTTGCCAATCGGCCACAACAACGGCGAGAATGGGAACGAGACAGAAGCGTCTGGACATTTCCGAATTGACTTGGTTCGCTGGTATTTGTGCCTTGTTTATAAGATCTTTTCGTTTTTCGATTTCGAGCTCAATCGCACCCACATCGGTATCGGTTTCAATGTACTTCAGAACGCATTCCTGACCTTTCCAAGAGCATCGGTAAACTCTGTGACCCATTGGCTGCGGGCTTTTTATGTCCAACGCTGTGGGCTGGAATATGTCGGTTCTGTGATCGTAAAACAGCACCCTACTGCGCGGCCATATTCGAATAGTGTACGAGTTATTCTGGCAGTCCGTCTCATCCGCACTCCATTCATGGTCCGGATCTTCCCTAATGTCAACGTAACTACGCCTGAGATGTTCTTCAATTATGCATGATAGCCACGTTATATCCGTCGTCTTTTCTTCAGCCCCGCGACAGGTTACTTCGACTTCTACTCCATGCCAATCGTGGTTGGCTGTATCGTACACCACCGCAGAGCACTTCCCCCCAGGTCTTGCTATGTGGCCGTGTATTGCAATTTTTGGGGCGCTGCGGCTCGACTCCATGTCCGCGAATTTTTCGTGAAAATGACTAGACGAGCATGGACGGAGAGTGATCGATGACGAAATCCGTGTCAGCAAATAAATAAAAAGGCTGCGTAGCAAAAACTGCGGTTGACCGGAGTAGGCGCTATGAGAAGTGAGAAACTAATAAAACGAACAAACTGATAGATTGATATTGTATGTTTTTGCAAACAGTGTGATATATCTCTTTAGATTGCGATCTTTCTCGGAAGGGGATGTGCTGCAATTTATACCTTGATGCCCCCAAGTCCAACGTCCTCCGCTCAACCACATGCTACAAGAAACACAGAGTTAAGTGCAAATTAAAAACACTTCCAAGAAAGTAAGGGAGGCGGTCAGTTATGTCTGCACCTTCCCGTCTGATGCTTTGCTACCCGAATTCAGACCCTCGTAAACCAAGTCATGAACCTCACGCCGCCTTGTCTACAGCTAAAGAGACGCTACGAAAAGTGACGTCCATGCGGGCAGTCCCGCCGTATTCTTCCAAGATAGTTGTTGTCACATAGTTTGAGCCGCCAAAGGTCACACAGACGCTTGCATGAATGTGAAGGTGTGACAGTGCTAGTTGTCACTTGTCAAATCATTTCCTCACTTGAGTCCTCATTCGCGAGTCTTACACACAACCAGATGGTTTTTGGTCTGAGCAGACTTTTAAGGCGTTATATTAATACAAAACTACATCCCCCCTGTGCTGTATTGCTCATGCAGACCGCTTATTGCCCCTATAATGATACAAACTCGCGGAGCAGGTTGTCGACGCGAGACTATAGCCGTATGAAACCAAGAAGACAACGGTACATCCATGTAGATGCAAGCGGAATATCTAGACTAGGCGAGTCCATTTTATGCCCTTTTCATTACATCAAATGCGTCCTCTGCAACCGGCAATGTTACCTCGACAGCTTCATAGAACAAGCTGTGTGCAAATACCTACAGAGGTCGACGCGCCAGCTCAGCGATCATCTTCATTCCACTTCTGATGTGATTGTCATTCCAGCTTATATTCCCGGTTTTTCCATTCTTAGCCCGCATGAGGCGTCACCGGTCGTCTGTATTTGTCAACAAGGCGATGATGCATACCGCCAATCTTGTCCACGCCCTCGAGTTACCTCGGCCTCGGAGGCTCCTCATGTGGAATGTGGCAGGCAAGGATATCCCCATAACTTCCACCATAGGACCCAAATTGAGTTAATGTCCATGGTTGTAAGGCAGTCGGGAACCGGGTCTAAAAACTTGAGCGTCCTCTCAACTAGTAATATGCAAATAGATCTTTGATTCGTATCGGAGTATATGGCCGTCAACTGATACAAACAAAATCGTTCTCTAAAAAGATGTTAGTATTTTCCCTTGCTCCCATGAGTTCTAAGAGTGAATGGAAAATTACGTCGGAAATGCCCAACGTCTGTTAGCTGGTTCGAATTCTTGAATCATCTTAATGTACGACTCCAGAGACGTGAAGCGGCTTTGTTGGGGGTTTATTGAAAGGCCGTGCGTATTTATATAGCGTTCTTTTAGCGTTACAAGAGGAGTGGGTACTTCGACAAGCTCTAGGGGCAGACACTCAAGCTGAGGCCGGGGAATTGAGGTGAGCCGTGGTGAAATATACGCGACTCGGAGTTCGAAAAAGGCTCCAGCACTTGTGCCAAACTTTCGTACGATGTCGTCTTTGGATGGTAACGGCAGGTATTTGTATAAAGATGGTGGAACTGGATTCATGTCTGTGTGAATAGGATACTCGCTATTGGTGTCAGTTGGGTTTATCTGCGGCAAGGAATAGGGGAAGGCGACAAAGGGAATTTACCTGATAATAAAGCAGCAACACCAGAGTGCAACGATATCCGCGAAATGATCGTCAAGGCTAGAATTTTTCCACTGAACCCTACTGAAGTATCAGTCTTTGGGTCCTCATATCGGATGCGATTTCAGGACTACCCAGAAGAGGATCCTAAAGCAAATGCCTTGGTGATGTGTTCATTCGCAAATCCATGAAATCCGCGACGCTTCCAGTACAGTGCCAAGAGTGCATGGGTTTGTATAGTTCGCCTATAGCGAAGACCGAATTGGAGCTCTTGAATATCCTGGCTATGAATTGGATTCATAGTATCCGCTAAATCTATGATTACCAACATTGATAGTCGATCGTTGTCGGAGCCCTGGCCAGCAAGATATTTCTGTCGCATGGCCAATACTTCATCCGGTGTAAAGATGGGCCATTCAGGAAGGATGTTTCCCAGATACATATCTATTCGACTGCAGGAGAATTTTTGATACGTTTGCTGATATGACTGCCCGAATACATATCCATCCGGCTGTGGTGTCACTCCGGCTGGGCATGTTGGGTCCGAATCGCCAATAAAGAGTGTGCTGTCTTTGTCAGACATTTTTGAAAGAGCAAAAGACAAATTAAATCAACTAAGATGTACGTTGAATGGGCAAAAAAAAAACGGATAGTTGGATTTGAACGTGCGGGAACTTGTAATTATTTATATTTCGGGAAAGTTCTCATTGCGACCAACATGTGCTCTCTTCAGTTCGTTCCTGCACTCAATGAGCGCCAATTTAATATTGCGTTGTTGCCACCGTCTTACCCGCATTTGCATGACTTCGTATGTGGAAATTAAACGCATGTATAGAGACAAAAGATATGCATGCAAAGAAGCACACAAAAGACGATCAAATCAAACTGTTATAAAGTGCGACATGTACGACTTGATATGTATATTTTACCTGACAATAGGTTCACACCAGTGGTAGTCCTGAATTAGTCTTGAGTACATTCTTGCGAGGCGGGTATTCCTACTCTGCAGGGCAAGTTGGCTTCAGATGAACTTATGCTGGACGGAATATGCGGTATTGAGGAGTACAAAAAGCTAGAAGAATAGCACATACAAGCACCGTGACATATAGCAGTTACCTATTCTAACTAGCGGTCTGTGTCGACGCCGCTAATCTACACCTCCCTCCATTCCCATACAGCTTGACCAAATTAGTGATGCACAAAAACGGGTTCTGCGACTCCTCGGGTGTTCGAAGGCTCGTTTCTCAAGTGTTTCTTTTGCGGACCGCGATCGGCTCGTCGTTCCCTTTTATTTCCCTCGTGAAGAGTCCCCAGCACGACTGCCTAATCAAGCCGGTTTCGAGGTCTCGGAAATGTCATGATATGTCGATTAGTTGTCGTCATTACTCTCATTACTCTTAGCCGAAAACTGCTTAGTGTTCTTGTCCCAGTGTAGTCTTCTTTTCCTCATTGCCATGCTATAACCCAGCCATAGGATTCTTTCGCAACGTTTACTAACCGTTGACGCAGGCTCAAAGTACTTTTCTTCATCATCAATCGCCGTATTATCAAACCAGTTCTTCGGGAAATAGGTTCCAGTATAGATTAAACCACGCATAGCATAGTCTTCGGGAAGAGGATGCGCCTTACCAACTTCGGGCCACGGAATTTCCGGAGTATCTAACCGTGGCGTATACTCGCTGGTCCGTAACAGATGGTTAAGTAGTAAAGCAGTCTGTTCCCATGGGAGGGAGCCCTCTAAGTACTGTCTCCCTACGTCAAAATCCATCATAAACCAGTAGAATACTAGGAGGGTATGAAGGCAGGGAAACGTGTTCTTGTCACCCCACCGAGCAATAACAATCTCATACGTGCGAGCTGTAAATCTCACCGCCGTTTTGAATGCGTCAGTCAGCACCGGATCCGGAAGCATTATAATGTCGTCTGTTTGTTGACTCTTCAAAACGGCATTCATAAGGACATTTGACGCGTCTCCAAAACTTAGGAGCAGACAGCTTAATGAGATGCCAATGAAATACCTAGCCTAGTTAGCTTGTTGCAGATCTTACGTTATTACAGTGACGTCTCTTACCCAGATTCAAGCCAATTTCCATGTTCTCTTCCAATGCGATTATCCAGAAGTTCCAGAAATTGCTTCACCGCTGGCTCGAGCTGATCCTCATGCGTGCCAGAGAAGAGTATGCCATGAACTCGCACAAAAGCTACATCAACTGGCTCCAGACGTTGAGAAGCGCTTGGATTTGCATTCAAGAGGGGATCAAATAGCGTCATGACGCTATCCCTAGCGCTGGGGAATGGCACTGGAACGCAGAGAGATTTAGCATAATAGTATAACTGTTGCAGGGCATTTGGTCGTGCCAAAATCGCTAGGTGGTGATAAAGTCGTCCAGTCATTGGTATCTTATCCGAAGCCTTGGTATACCAGAATCTTGATACACCAGTCCAAATTTCTCGATCTCGGATATCATCATCTTCAACTGCCATCCTGTAACGCGCCAAGTCACCAAGACACTCTATCCACGTGTCCTCAAACGACGGAATTGCCTCATATAGCTGTGCCATTATGGTATACGCGATATAAATGAATGTAAGCATATGCTCGAGCGAACCAGGCAGTTTCCGCCTTAGAAGCTCTAGAAACGAGTGTATACCATGACGCCACATTCGTGCAGGTATAAAATACTTAGATGCAAGTCTTCGGAGCGCGGCGCTCGCCGATGGGTGCTGGGATGCCAATAGAAAGTCATGATGCTCATGGAGAAGTGACCGGTGAAGGGAAATTAATGCGTGATATTGCTCTTGACTTAGGTCAGTCTCCTTTTGTGTGCTATCATATTCAATGGATTTGCTCTCGAGTAGAACCAGTCCGGCATAGATGCCGTTGACTTCGGCGGCAAGCTGGTCTGAAGATATGGACCGAGTATCTGGTTGCAGAAGCATTCTTGACCCCGACGCCGCATCAAAATACTGGCCTCTGTGCTTACGAGATCCCCCAGGTCTCGCCGGATTTTCACTGCAGACGAAGTCCTCATCTCTGTCAACTGGTCTAACGCGACTCCTGAGCGGAATCGGTGATAAGTTGCGTTGCTGAGCAGTTGACGCGACGGATGAATACGTCCTACTAGTTAATGCTGTTAACACCACAATTCAACATCCTTTTAAGATCTCGGATTACCATTTCCAAGTAATAGGCCAACTCACTGTGACTCGGTGCTAGCGCCGCAACGGCGCGGGAAGCACTCAAAGCCGCCTTCATCGCAGCTAGAGGTGGGTTCCAAGAGACGAGTACCTTCTCCGAGTTGCTCATTGGTCACCAATGACTGTGACAGTGGTTTTGTATCCCATGGAGCCGAGTCCATAGTCTAAGGGGTATACGTGTGGCGGTTAAGGGTGGGTATGATTCCGAGATACTCTCGTGTGACGCTTGTGAATTTCGGGTTTATCGCACAACAGGACTACACCTGATACGCTCTCCAGGGTGAGTTGTTGTGTTAAGGATGTCTTCAAGAGTAAGAATGGGACGAGACATTGAGAGGGCTCCAGGTTCGAACAAATGTGGCTCCTAAGGGCAGTTCTTATGCCGCGCAATCGAGCCTCTGATGAAAGTGGTTCGCACCGAGCAATGGCAGCCTTTTGGTCGCCTTGCAGATATCTTAGCCAGTAGAAGAAGTGATTTGAGAGCCGTATCGTGGGATTGCATGGGTTGGGTTGTCTCGCAGTGACAGGGAGAGCAGATGTTGCTGTGATAACGCACCCCAGGACGACGCAACGAATAACAGGGCAAAGCCCTCCGGTGGGAATACGAGCTGCCTGACTCCCTGGGACTGTTTGCTGACCTCGGGATCATGGTAATTGTGACTTGTCCTTTGCATGGTTGTGCTCTTCGGTGTGGTTAGTTCAACCGAAGGCTGGCAAGCATCACTCATACATGCAACCTAACCTGGTCCCGGCCAGTGAAGTGCAATTCAACAGCCTCAGCCTTCTACACCGCGGATGTTGTGCCGTCCATCCGTCTTTATTCCCAACGGCAGTTGATGTCCCGTGCTTTTGCAGCTGGATCCAGACCACTCCCTCAACGCAATGGCGGTTAATCTCTTGCAGCGTCGATCCTTCCGAACGGCAACTTTGCTCTTGGTTTCGGTAACCATGCTACATCATGGGAGCTCATACTTCCTGCTCTGGTATTGCTTCTTCGTATACAGGGCGAAGCATGAGTGCGTGAAAAGGATAGTGTCAACACGAAAGCTCTTCTCGTCTACTGCTGGCCAAATGCACTGGAAAATGGCCAAACACAAGGCCTACGGAATCCTCTTATAGCAAAATCGCTTCAGTAGCAAGAGAGTTCAAAGTCCATACGAGTCCAACTGGTAAAATCTGTATATTATACTGCAACCATATCATAATGTGGACCTGCCTTTTCAACCATCAAGGCGAAGCGAAACCCGGAAACGGCGGCATGCTTCAACAACCAATATGTTATAATAAGCAAATGAACATGACTGTATAGCTGAGCAGCATTTTATTTCTCCTGATCTTTGATGGAACCACTCCGAGCCACTAACCACTCCAAGATGATCAATGGTACACTCGGCAGTAATATCAGAGTTTGGTTATAGACGCTTTGCTGTTCTTCTCCTTTTTGATAGTAGGTCATGCTCTGGAACATCGTCGGGCGGTGATTCGTATCTATCGTAGGCTCTCTTTAGTTTCCCATTGCTGCATTCGCTACTTCCTTCACGGTTGCCAACATAACCACCTTCACCAAACTTTTGCCCTACAGCACCGTATTTTTCACTTGCAGGAGTGTCAAGCCTCATGGTGATGATACTGTACTTGCTCGATGACTCCTCTGCCGTATTAGCAAACCTGGCGTGATCCACATTCGGGAGACATTCAGTTGCTAAAAGGCCATTGGAATATACGATGCTTCCGTTTTTGGCTTTGTTGGTATTGTCATTGACCTCATCCTCGGCTGCATCTGCACGGGAAGCATTTTCGGAGGGCTGGTCGCCTTCGTTGATATCTTCTTCAATAACTCTTGGACTGTTCGGAACGGTAGCCTCATCACTATTGCCGTCACTCTCAGAAGATATTTCAATTATTTCATGAGCCAAGTAAAAGGACTTGCAAGAAGTAGGGTCCAAATTGCGACTTTGGGCATCGACCTTGCGTTGACAAACACCCTCGTAAGGGTTTTTTTCGGGTGTGTTCGGCGGGGCTGTTAGGCTGGTCTCGGTTTCCATTTCGATGCTTGTAGAAGTGCCTGCTTGTTTATGAACACCAGCTCATGAAAGTGGTCGTAGCTGGTATGAAGATATCACCTCGTTTCATGGAGGTGAAATGTTGAGGTTGAGGTATTTATAGGCCATTATAAGAAAGTCTTCAACCTTTTAAAATGTCACCATTGAATGCTCAAGGCGGTTGGAGCAAACCATCCTAGGATTTGGATTGCGCTGCTCCTGAATGCACCGGATGTGAAAGGGGCCGGACCCATATCGTACGATTGAATGTTCACTAAGCTAACTTGGAATTGCACCACAGGCAACAATGTAAGCCGCAGATCCTAGAGATATAGTCTAGCCGAAACTAGATTGCAGAGACCGGGGGTGAAGAGTGAGAAGACATGGCAACGTATCAAATTGAATGGGAGGTTTTGTAATAGCTTAGGACAAAGCGCGTTCGCGGAGACCTCAAGGCTGTCAAAATTTCCGGGTTGATATTTTCCTCGTTGACAGCCCGAAAGGTAACATGATGCTGGGTTACCTTCTGTTACCTCAACCTCCCCCGTACGGGAGGGTGGTTGATCCCCCCCCCCCGAGACGAAAAATCTATGTGGGAAACCCTCTGCAGATCGCCTGAACAGTAGGCAAGGTTCAGGTTCATGAGCAATATTTTAGTAGGACCTATGTTTTATACTACGGCCGTATCATCACTTGAGACACATACCTCTTTGAGGATGAGCATCTGAAATGGTGCCCTTTTCTTCAGCCACCAAGATTGTGGAAGATTCTGAAATAATTGCCGTTTCATTTTCCACTGAATATCAGTCGCGCATTTGACTATGGACAAACTTCCATAGAATTTGGCCTGACCTTTAAGCGACCATTCCGAGTCACTAGACCGCTCTGCAATGACCAATAGCTTGATATCTGTCAGCGACACACCAAGCTTTCCTATAACCCCTCCTTTTTTCGGCCTCCAGACGAAGTGTAACTTAATATTATATAGCATTGGTATTGCGAGTTTGACACGCTGCTTTTGCCGTTCCGATTGTGTGGTTGGTTGAGGCAGCTGACACTGCCTCGATTGTTGGACTGTTCGCCATATTTGACTCGATAGTGTAATAATTGTCCACAAAAACACTAAAGTATGAATATGTCGCCAAGTAAGACCGAAGACTTCCTGGAATGGTTCGTATATGCTAGCGGCAACATTGAATGCGTATTGACTTTGTAGGGGCTCATTTCGGATGGCCATTACTACCTCCTGTTCTTGACTCGAGTGTTGCTTTATTGTTTCTGTATATATTAAGATTAAAAATTCTGCAAACTCTTCAGCATGTCGTTTCTATGCTCTGGGGGACCATACTGACAGCGTCTTGCAAGCAAGGATGGGAGTTGATAGGCATTGTATACAGTATGTAGTTTCAATTTTATGGCTTTGGGGTAGCGACAAAAGTTAATCACTCATTAACTTTCCTCAAAAGATAGTGGCCACACATGTAGTCATAAAGCTCAAACGTGGGATCAGTTTGCCCCTGCGCATTACCTTCCGCGAATGTTGGTTCGTTGCCTCAGGTCAGATGGCGATAATGCTAAGAGGTCAAGTTATGGGGAGAGACTGCGACGACAAACGAGTCTTTTTATATCATCGCTTAGTTAATTTCTACCCCTCATCATCATATATGTATCCCGTCGATCTGTGTCTTATTTACTGTCGAAACTTTGCGTGATCCTAGAGTCACAAGGGCTGTTGTTTGGTTTTGCTGATCCTTGACAATCTGATGTACTTGACAAGAAGAGGTACGAGAACCATATCATGCTGTTTAATTGTCCCCAAGATATTCTAGAATCGTATTACAGGACCAAATATGACACAAACCGGACCTGTCCCCTGGCCGTTCTTTCTGTACGCTTTTGTGATTGTATCTGCGGTGAGCTCTAAAAGTTTGTTATCAACTTGAATCGTCATCAATTCGCTTGTGCCATGCTCGATGATCTACCTGAGCAGTCTTGTGAATCACTTTCGTGGTTATACACGTGTTGACGAAGAAAGCTCTCGATAACTGCAATTGTTTCGTTGGAATTTTCTTCCCATTCATTCCTGCTATCATCACATCCCATTCTGAGGATGAACCTTAACCTCCTTAAGGCTGGCAGCCAAGGAGTGAGACTTGTACTCAGAGTACAACTTTCGAAGCCTCTTTTTAGAGCAACCGCGAAAAGTGTCTTGATGCCTTAAGTCAACAAGCTGCTTGATATTCATGTCTACAGGCATGTTAATTATTCATTGCACGGTTACGTCGTAATTGATTGTAGCGATTCGACACAAGAGCCCGGTGGCGGCGCATTTTTGGGGCAATATCTCTGAAGGAACAATGTTCTTCCTCTTTTAGTCGAATAAGCAGACGATCCTCATCAGCAGTGAGCTGACAATTTCTTAATGTCCATAAACGAGTCTTTAAAGAACTGTCAGGGCGTTTGGGAAAGCGGTCTCGGATTTCACGCCACGGGATGCCTTCGTTCGAAAGTTCAAGTAAAGTGTCATCATCCTGTTGCGTGTACCGAAAGCGTCCCGTGGAAGCTGGGGAAGAATCTCGCGAACCAGCCTCGGGAGTATCCGTTGCGGGTTCGGAAAGACTGGGCGAAGGTCGTGTGCACGCCTCAGTAGTATAGGATGGCGAACGGCGTATTTGATCCACCGTACAACCAACGATGCGTCGTAATTGGGTATCGATGGCGATTTTCTGGTCGTCGTTGAGGCATTCTAAAGACCAGATAACAGCTAACGGCTGTAGCCCTACCAGCGGCTTCTCTTCCCAGAGGCTCCTATTATCTTCTATCCACTTGTTGATGGCGCATCTGCTCGAATCCCGCCCAGGCTGTAATTGAACGTCGAGTTCCGCAAACGAGGACTGCGCTTCTTCGGCCCAGCAGAGTTGCTGTTCGTTGACCTTGGCACTGTGAAGAATAATTTCCGCCAGAGCAGAACAGGCGCCATCATACTCTTCAGAGGTTTGATAATTGGGGACCTTGTAAGTCCAGGTCGCGCATCTCATAATGATTGAGTTCAGGAGGATTCGTGCACATGTCAGCATATTCAGAAGCATCAGCAGCCAGGGGTCCGTGTTGTCAGAGCTAATGCCCTGTGTACTCTTTGACAACTCCTCCCACCTGGCTTTGCAAGCTCGATCATGAGCTTGACACCGCTTAAGCATGACTTCGACTTCGACTTCCTCTTTATGTCCGGACGGACCAAGAAGGACCGTAGCCTTTGCGCTAAGCGAAGCCACTCCAACGCAAAGCTTTTGGGTCGAAGTGCATTCATCGTCTCCGGACCACCAGAGCTCTTTCTCCTTTTCGTCTTCTAGTGTTGCGAGACTATATATTACCTGTTGCAAGTTAGCTATTAGAGAGTCTACATCACGATGTAAACTTGAAGATCAACCCGATAAAACCGTGGACTTGAGAAGTTTATGGAAATCTTACCATTAAAGTGCGGGTTGCCCTGAATAGCATTTGTCCAATTCGGGTGTCAATCTGCTTCCGACCGCGTCCTCGGGCTAACTCAATAGCACCCTGTACGTGATTGCGCCAGCTTTCTTGCTCCCCAGTCGTAGGATTTAAGCATTCGAACAGCGCTAGAAGTAAAACTGCAGCCAAGGTTGCATCCTCACAAACGACACCTGGATCTTGAAGTGCGCTATGCATCGCCATCAGCGCTTTATTGTATGTCTCAATAGTCAAGCTTTTGTATTCAAGCTGACCGCCGGTCTCATTGATGAACGACGCCATAGCGCAAGCTTCAAATGCCAGTCGGTAATGCTCCCATTCCTTGTCGCTCTTCGATAGGATAACAAAACCCATATCGCCGATTTTGTTCTGGCTAGGCGATTCAAGATCATAATGATACAAAAAGTAAGCGATTGCCCTTTCCTGCAGGGGCATCTGGGGAAGGTCCGAGGAGCGCAGCTGCAAGGATCCTGCCTTTGGTGTCGAATATGAGGCAACTTTCTCATCCTGTGATATAGCATTCAGGGGTTCATCCTTTGCGAATTTTCTGCCGGAAGATTCCGAATATCCGTATCGAGTAACAATCCTTTCTTCGGGTGGGGTACATTTTCTCCCAGACTTGATGCACTGCTGACAGGGCCTCGAATTTTCACACTACATAGACTTCTTGTTAGACCTTCGGTTATTACGAGGTTAGTTGATCTCCAAGCAGTGCATTTACCTTGACTCGGAACTTTCTGCAACCCGTACAGGCCTTCCAAACCCGGCGAGATGACGCAAGCGCCTTATCTGGTGATGAAATGACGTCCTGTGTTGTGGTTGGCCTGGGCGAGGTCACTCTTGTGGTTTTCTGCCCTTTCTTTCTTGCGTACTCCACAACAGTCTTGTGGCAAAAAGTGATATCGGTTTTGGGTCTGGTACAGAGCCTGCGAGCCTTCGCCCCGTCGCACTACATATACTCCATGTTAGACTTTCAGCTGTTGTAAGGTTTAGTCAATCCCCCGACTGTGAATAATGGATATACTTTGATTCTGCGCTTTCTGCCACTGAAGACCATGGTAGTAACGAATGCGGCCTGCAGGTCTTAAATGTTGATTGTGGTGGTGTTTTAATGTAATATGACCAGGGTATGGGATTCCCGATGGACACTGGTATGAGCTCTTCCTGAATAAAGTCTGAAGAACTGAGTTAGAACCGCCACGGAAGGAAGGACTGTCATACTTATACATCCTACGGAACAATGGATCAGCCTCCACGTGAACAATGTACGCAGCCTAACGTGTGTCGAAAAACAACACGAACACCTGAGTCTAGGGAAATGAGGCTGCCAAAACTGTATTCCCCGGTTCAGGGGCACTTCAGTGGTGTAACAACAAAAGATCTTCCTTGCCGAGGGCTAGCCGGTATCCAGAAGGGTTGCACCTACGGAGACAGCCGCATGGTGGTGTAGAACATTCAGAGCTACTTTCCAGCGCCGAAGTCTGCGGAATTATTAGTGTATTCCAGGTTCTTATAGAAGCGTTCAAAGTGGTCAGTGAGGTTTTTAGACGTCCATAAAATGCACTACAAAGAGACATCTAAGTACAATTGTAATGAGTGGTCTATGATTTATGTCAACATACGTCGGTTTTTATTCTGTCAATACAGAGTGGTTCAAGCTTCCATGAGGCAATAGCAAACGAGCAGTAGTTATATCAATATGCTTGTCATGCAGAAGCATCACCCCTGTCAGACAATTGAGGGTCACAAAAGAACGAGTATAATGGCGCCGAAGGCGCCAATTGTATTAAATGAGAATTATCTAAGGAGCAAGAACTCCATCAAGGGTTTCAACGGAACCGTGCAACTCTTTATACACAAAAGAAATCTTTGATAGTTCAGGCGGTAGCAGCTACCTGCCAGGCAGCCACTGCAGTGTCCCAGTTTTTCAGGAGGTAGGATTTGGGTAGGCTTGATATGCGACACCTCTTCTAAACATCTTTTGGTACCAGCTCGATCTCAGAATCACTTGACGTATTTTTTGTTTTTGGCCTATTCCAAAGTAAAACTCCATCCGTCGTATCTTCACCAGCCATTTGCCGCCTGTTGGTGTCTCTCTCCTCACTCCTGCACTGGCGATATCTCCTAAATCCCGTGATAAGGTTCACAATTCCGATGACTGTGAACATTCCGTTTTGAACCTACCCTGTCAGCGTATGCAGGTTGATGATGGAAGAACATCTCACCAGTTTATAGTTTATGCGTGATGCTAAGACATCGTAAAATGAGATCAAAGAAAACCCAAAGGTGGCGATCTCGAAGCAACTTCGAATGTCCAGAGAAAGCCAAAGCTTCCAGTTCTGGGATTTTGCCTCTATACCTCGTCTAACTCCTTCGAGGCGCACAATGAAACATGATAGCATCATAGATCCTCGAAAAGCAGCTATAGCTGACGTCGGCAAAAGTCGTGACGATGATCTAAATTGGAAGTCTGCCGATAGCAACCCGATCCCAGTAAGTGATAGACCTAGTAAAAGTCCCTTCATCATGACCCCTTGGGCTTTGGTTCTCCCAAAAGCCGTCACTATCAGACCAGCCAATACGATACTCTGGATTAGGTTCAGTCTTTTGCCCATTTCCTAGTCAATGTATACTCACCTCTAATAGCATACTCCAGAGCAGCATCACTGATAACTCGCAATCCGCCCAATATTCCACCGAATGCTCCCCTAGTTCACACCATGTCGCCACCATCAAGACAGCACCCACCACTAAACCAGCAATAACGGAAAAATACAACGTACATAAATTTGTCCAGTACCAGAAACTAGTTTTAGATGAGCGTCCAGATAATAGGCTTCTTAATATTGCTGCTGTGCTAAGAATCGAGAGCTGTAAAATGGAACAGATTGTCAGCCCGATTTGCTGTGTTAAAGACAAGGCTGGAGTTTTGTGTGACTGCATGATATCAAAGGTGGAAGAGAAGTATGAATAAAAATGCATCCAGCTCCCCGCCATTCCTGCAGCGACAGCCTCATTTTAAGTAGTTGACTCAAAGGTCTTCAACAATGAGTTGTCCTCTGATGCTAGGGCCGGATATGAGGCCCATTCCCGTATATTTCCCTGCTCAACCCCTTCTCACCCCTTTCGTTATACCATTTCGGACTCGGTCAACTTCCTGACTTGGGAGAGGTCTCAATAATGCGTGTATCAGCTGGAGGAGATGATGATGACAAGGGGCCCTTGCGCCGGTATGAAAAGGAGCCGTAATGTGATTGTTGTGGACTACAACAGCAGGAACTTGTCTGTGGCTGTGACACCTCTAGGTCATTTTGCGTGCAATCTCTATTACAAAATTCATAAAACGATTTATCCACGCATCATCGTTATATTTTCCGGCAATATTGTTCCAGGTCCAATGACGGAGATCAATCCGTGACGGCTGGAGATCTCTCAAAAAAATTTTAACTTCTTGCTCAAAGTTAAATCGGGCCGAGTCCGCATAGTAGCGTTCCGTAGACATCCTGATCGCAGCTTCAACGGCAAAGGAATCAAGGTCGTCGCCGCTTGCCACGAAGGCGCGGGCAGCCCAACCCAGAACGAGCGTAGATCCTTTAATTGCCAGACCATTGTGTAGAACATCTTCACAAGTGGAGCATGGTCCGAATTCGAATCTCAATAGGACGTTTTGTGTACAGCTGACTTCTTCGTTGCATCGGCATGCCTCGGTATCATAAATAGTGCAGCAGTGAAGGCAAATACTATGCTCTGTCTTATGCATTGGCGGTATTTTTATTGGTCTTTGGGAAGACTTTGGAGGGGAAAAAAAGAATGAAAGATATTTTGATGGGCAGCAGGTCAGGTTTGGAGGAAACGGGAAAGGCCCCAGACGAAAAGTCAAAGAGATTTTATAGCCAGGTAACGCAGGGAGAAAAAAACCAACCGCCCCTACGCGACAATATACGTGATGGCCTCACGCACAGCTCTGTGCTATAATATTTGGTGGAGTGCCCAAATTGATGCATAGAGGCGAAAAATTCGTTGAGGATTGTTTCACTTTGAAATGGGCATCATGAGATACGGCCTGGCATCTGTGGACGCCCGCGATTAACAGTCTACGAGCGGGTGAATTGAAGGAGGCGGTGGATGAATACAGAGATTTTGTTATAGCATACTGTTTGCTACACCATATTTGGCCTCTCCTCCACTGTTTTGGAACTATAACGAAGAGTCCTGCCGTTTTTGACACCAGTAGCAATCGGACACTCGCCTACCAAGCAGCCACCCTGCCGTTGGACTTCCCCATTGCCTTTGCAGTTATCGATTCCCAATCTGTCGCATCCATGGTAGCCATAGGAGCTGGGTTTGAAGCACCGCAGCTAAGAACTAGCACAAATTCCGTGTTTAGTCGCGGATTTATCGTCTGCTCCGGAATGGCCGCCAGCTCACCGCCATTGCTGCAGGGACAGCCTCATTATAAGGTCTTCTGTAGACGACCATTTGATTGTTCTCGGTGGCCAGGGTCGAAGATGAGGTCTCATCCAACGAGCATGTGGGCTATCGCTGGAAGGCCCAAACCCGACCCTCTTGACTACCATCGAACTGGTTAGTTCTCTGCCTCGATAGGAGAGTCTCACTGGTATTGCGTGACGGCCAAATCAGACGGCTGTAATGACCAGCAATCCTTACTAGTGCGTCGGGGAATCGGTACTGCATCTATCATTGGCTCCAAATTGAACGATGCAAGCCTTGCTAGTACATGCAGTTGTGTTGGACTGCGGTCGTTCAACACCAAGCAACCAAGAAGGGGCGTGCACAATGTTTTACAGAATCGTTTGTGTAAAACATTCTGCACCCCCCTCTCCCTCCCCCTAATGGTGGCCGACCGCCATGCGACCAAGACAATCCCCTGCTCTTCTGTACATTTCATGTTAGCTGGGTTCATGAACAAGGCCGATCAAAGGAACGCACATCGGGGCAATGGAAAAACCCGTCATTACACATTTCTTCAGTGTAGGCTCGCCGTCCGCTCCCAAAATGCTCTATTCATTTTCACTCTCATATCCTTTGTCCAAAGATCAGAATGAGTGGTCTCGACCTCCTTGCGAGGTACCTTCGAGATGGGTTGTTCGATGATGCCGACTTTGCGAACTCTTTCGTTCAAGACCAGGAATCTGACAGCAACTGGGCGTTGCGTCGGTCTTATAGCGCCCAGGGACACACCATCAGAGAGCATTTCAACATTCAATTATTTGACCAGGACGATATTCCACTCGTAAAATGCAGCCTCAAGCTGTTCATACAAAGCCCTGATGCTCCTCAGGATGATACAAGGGAGAAAATCTTCAAGCCACGGAGTTGGTTTGGTCCTGACTTGTACGTCTTGCTTCAATAACCAAGACAGTTGATTAATTTTGAAATAGAGATATCGAAGTGATTGAACAGCAGGTTGACTCACAACATCGGCCAACGACAACAACCCTTCTACCGGCCTCAACATCGACAAATTCAGTGTCACAAGGTTTAACCGAAGAATCTGTATTGCCATCTACTATACCAGGACCCGAGCCTGCCCCAAAAACCCTGACCGGGAAAGTGGCCATCAAAAAGGACCGCAGTCTGGAGCATCGCATGCTCACGACAGCCAAGGCTTTCGTCAGAGGCATACAGATTCTTGTCAGTAAGCCTCAAGGAAATCAAGCCAAAAGATTAAGGACCATCCGAAAATGCTTTGACACGTCTGCAAGAAATGAGCACCCTATCGAAACTGGCCAGCTCATGCGTCTGTGGATGCGATTGAAGAGTGACAAAACGCCAATAGACCAAATATGCGCCAGAACGACTTCTAAAACTAAGGACTTGGAGCTGAGCGTGGCTTCTATAAAAAATGTGGGAAACTATATAGCGGGTATAACGGAACTTGAGAACGCGCGGAAGGCCAGAGACAACGGATCCAAATATCTTTGTGGTCGTGCCCTTGACCGAATCTTAGAAGCGATTTCAAGATTGGTTGAATACTATGGGAGTGTGGCGATTACTGTATTCACCTTCCTAGAAGGTAGGCTTTCTTACCAACACGACAAGACACCACGTTGCTAATTTTCAAAGTTGGAGGCTTTGGCGTAGCGCGGCTTGGGAATACTGCCATTAAAGGCGCGGATAACGAAAGGTATTTTTACGATGGACTTGTCGCCCTGATTGATTTGTCATTGAGGAGGTTCGTTGCTACAGCCAGAGAAACTGAAGCAGATGCCATTTCAGATGCCATTCCAGTGTTAAACCCAGTAGCCTTTCACTGGTGGTATGAAGGAGAAAAGGGCCGTTATGAGGATCTGTGCCAGAGCTTAAAGCTTCCTGCTTTCGCAAACGCCACTACAAACATCTACACTGAGAGACTTCCTAGCACGATACTCGACGAGTTTAGTGCACAATCGCAACAAGCCAGAAGTCATGACGGTAGTCATGATAACAACAACAATGTTGACTATGCTAATAGCGAGTCTGGGAGCAATTCGCCAGACAAGTCGACGGATTTTATCCTGCACAATGCCCAGAGGCTTGCGAAGTACATGTCTTGCAACAAGGAAACGTACCTACAGAGCTTCGAGGGGGATAAGGAGAAGCATGGTATGGCAAAGCTCGCCTCAAGGATATTAAATGGAACATCATCGCAAGAAGAGCTCTTGACGGCTCCGACAGACGTGGTGTACATGATAGTGGAAATGTTGCTACTAGACAGCCGGTCAAAGCAAGGGGTCAAGAGAAAGCGAGCCTCTGGAAATGAACAGGACAAGAGATCTGATGGCTCAAGCTTTCATCATGACTCGCGGCAGCCAGTGTCGCCAGTTGATCTGCTTGACCAGAACACCAGCGGCCAGGCTGCACCGCTGACCGGGGGAATGGATATTTCTCAAGGGCTCCCGCCCCTTGATCCGCAATTTCCTCCTGGTTTTTTCGGTATGCCAAGCCAGTTCAAATATATTCTGATGCATCCCAATCTGGACCGCAATTGTGGTCGACTAACTTTTAGACAGATATCGATTTCGAAGGCATGGATACGAATGATCGTCTTCCGCAATTCGACTCGCAACTTTCTCTCGATTGGGCGAACCTCATGGCTATGGATTCCTTTGGAGCGCAAGGTTCCTCCAGTGGTGGCGTCTTCCTGCAAGTCTAGTTTACCATAAATTTGAAGATCTTTGAATTCAATTGCGGCTATCCTAAACGTTTCGCACCGACCGTACCATTAGATAATATGGTACTCTAAGACGGAATTTTGTATCTGGAAATATAACCAGCTTGTCCTTTTTACTAGCTTCGACAAATTTGTTCTCTGAAAAAGGCTCCCCTATTGCTGCCAACCAAATCGGCACCTTATCATGCGTGATTGGAGTGATTATGGCAATAGAGCCGGAGCGCGCCTCATGATATTCACCATTTCCATCCCCAGTACGCACGACTCTTGCAGCCTTTTCCATGGGACAGACTGCAAGCCCTCGTTTGGCAATAACATCGTTAATAGATGCATCCTATTGTTTTTCTACTTTAGCATAGTTCTGTTATCCAACGGCGTGTGTGCCTACCTTTTTCAACAGTATGCTGGTGTAAATCATGATTGGGAGCGTCTCGTCGTAAATCCATAACTGTCGACCCCGCTCATCTACGGTCTTTGTGGAGTGGACGACTAGACTCTTAACAATATTGTCTTGAAGGCCGTCCGGCGTGTCGAGCTCAAGGAGTTGGTAACGATTGTCTTCAGCCATCGTGTTTGTTTCGTTGCAAATTTCACGAGAAGTTTGTTGAGCATCCAGTCTTTATATATACGTGTCGATGGGCTGCGGTAACTAGCGACTGTCCAAAGCGAAAACAGTCTTGATCCCGTCATCACGCATGCAGACTCGCGTGACTTAAAAAACTGGGTCCGCTGTCCAATCAATCACAGGAGTCGCCCAAAATATACAACAACACGAAGTGCCCGAGCATGCATGACGAGAAATGCCGATAGTTGGAATTCTGTTCCTGTATTATTCGTACGTAGAATTGAATGAGTGACCTGTACCAGTAGCCAAAATTCCCAAGCTCTATATTCCATAAATCATGGCCCAACAAGCAACGCGTTTGCGTTGCCGTAATCTTACCCTGAAAACGGTGGTAGGCCAGTGTTGATATCCATACCAGAGTCTTCATCTACATCATCATAATCCGTCACATCTGTTTCGGTCTTGTCGTCGGTAGCAGAGAGGGGGGAGGTAGGACTTTTCGATGTTGTGGATTTGTGTTCGTGAAGACTATCATCGCGGCTCTCTTCCTGATTTACACCTTCATCTCGCGAGCCTTGGGAGGTTGAAGCTAGAAATATGAAATTAATGATTTCGTCTGGTTTCACTGACCTGAGACATTACCTGGAATATCAGTGCTGCGTTGATTTACTGCCAAACAAGATCAGCGTCAGTTAGGGGAGGGGAATTGACTCATATTCACCGTTTCCTGCGCAGTGTGAAATGTGGTTTTGTTCTACCATTGGAAGGGATCCGGGCGTATGCCTGTGCTCTGGATTGCCAGATCGGGGCCCTGAAGAATCCCTATTACTTGTCAGCAACGTATAATACGCTGAGGAGCATAGATCATTACCCAGCTGATGGTGCTAATCCTCTGTCTACATTTTGATCATAAATACGGGTTGACGGGTTAATGCCGACGTACACTTCTTCGCCTTTCTCTGTCTGAGGTATGGTATGTTCAGCCATTTGTGAAATAGTTATAGAGAATGATTACAAGTGAATGTAGACTGGTATGAATCTGTGCCTTAAATTTTCACCGCTCCAGCAGATACAGTCGGACGTTATATACGAAATTCTCTTATCTCTTGCCTCACGAATTCTCCGTACATCAGCTTTGGGATGGCAGATGGCTCCTCTGGGCTAGTTTTCATGCATGAATTGATCAGCAAGCTCCTTTTCTGATGCAAACCAACAATTTTTCTGCAAGCCACATCACCATTAGAGTAGCATTCATGTAAATTACCGTATAAAACAATAGAATTTGATAGATGACATGCGGAGAATAGGCGTTCCGGTAGGCGAGTGTCACTCGAATGTGTGATTTGAGACCTGTAATGATGGCCCTGCCCCGTTATGGTTGGCCGACTTTGGTCGATTTTGGTCGAAATCAGCCGAAATCGGCAAAATTCGGTCCTTTGTTACTCCGAAAGGGCAGTTTCAGCTTTGACTATTTATGACCATTCGCGACCGATTCCGACTCTTCTCGACTCTTTTCGACCTTCACCCCACGATCGAATGTTTCATTGTCAACGATGCCGCAAAAGAAGCTAACGTCAGTCATCGACATAGTGGACAAGCTCGTTGATGTTTCCATCGCTATAAAGAATCGCGGGAAGTTAAAGGACCCCGAGGAGGCCAGAGTAGGCGACGCCTTCGCACTGTTGGCAGCGGGCCGGCCACCACCTGGATGCCCTGGAGAGGCAAACAAATCGCGGTACCTAGAATTTTTGCTGCGAGTCAAACAATTTATGGGGCCGGCAGGAGTCGTTATTTCTGCAGCAGGGCTCGGTGTATCAGCCGTAGCTGGCATGAGGGACCGCCTGCGTGTCGATCTGCCAGTCAAAATGAAAGAACGGGAGAGAGAGTTTGCCAAGACAGAGCTTGAGACCATAGCCTGCATTTTCTCAGCCAAAAGTGAGTCTTTCTAGTTCTCCCATGTCATCGTTGTGCTGACTTACTAGATCATCAGCCAAGCCAGATGGCTGCAGGTGCCTCACAACGTGGAGAACCTGCCTCCTTGTCTAGCACTTCGACAGTTCGTCGTATTGAAGCTGCTGCAACTGCAGCCTCACAATTTACTGGAGATGCTTATGAACTTGGATGGGAAGATGTCCGGGAGATCGTAAATTCAGGGCAAGAAGTAGGACGGGTTTATCTAATAGATACATATGCCGAAGCAGTTCATTCTTTTGTCATTATCCCTATTTCTCCGGAGTTGACAAATCACTTTGCAATGCAACGAGCAAAAATATAGAAAGTTATCAGTTCTCTTCCTGATGCATAATATACCCCACGTTCAATGAACCTGAGACTCTGAACCACCAGTTAATATCCCAGGGCACCCCGACCATATACCCAGCATCTTCGGTGCCAACGGTACCGAGATGTTTGTCGGCTGTGCTATCGAACACGCGGATCGCGCCCTTGTTTTCGGGTACATCGATAACAATTAAGAAAGTATTCGCGGGAGGCTGTATTCGTGTACCCTTTGGGAGATCATGTCTCCAGGTAATGCTGCACTCGCCGCATTGTAACTAGGAACGTCTTATTAATTTCGCTTTCGCAGAATATATGAAGACTTCCTTACCTGTTCCCTGCAATGTTGCTTTAGATCATCGTCGGTCATCCGTGGCCATTTGATCTTGGTTATCTTCGACATGCTTCACGTATCATAAGATTGTCAGCATGGTTTTCGGGAAATGGAAAGAATTCTTCGCTGTTGACGTTAGTTTCAATACCAAAACGCACACACGGTCATCAACTCCCAGGCAGGCCATAACTGTACTCTGTAAAGGCGCGTTGAATTAAATCTCTGATGCGCGCCAACTGTAGGATCAGACCTTCGCCCCATGTTCATAAATGGACGCAATTCAGTGTCATCGGTGGTTTGCAGTCGCGGATCAGATAGAGCGAAATAGAAGAGCGGGGTCCTCAGGCACTAAATTTGATGGTTGCAAGCGTCGGCGGTCGAGCAGAGCTTCGCTGCTAGAAGTACCGAGTGCCGCTACTTGATCATCGAAGAGGCATTAAGGTAAAAATGCGCCGTGTCAAAAAGTGCAGGATGCGGTATATTCCTTGTCATGTGCCTTTAGGTCGCAATATGTTGGGAATCAACTCCATGCCTAAGTCACGTGAAGATAACACGCCGCCTCCACCTCGGGCAATCTATACGAAGTCCAGCGTAGCGCTACATCCTCGACAATCGGCGACAATGCTGCAAGACAACCCGGAGAGACTATGCATCCCTACATGTGTTGGGTAGTTACAACTACTTTGTTACATGCTGTCCCCCTTTCTGATGAGGACACTATTCTACGACATCTTGCGTGACGGCTTTTGTTCCGTAGCGGGGTAATGTTGTTAGCTGATCCTGCTCTTACCTGCACAAATCGCGAAGCGAGTTCTTGTAATCCCATGAGTAAGGCAGCAGTCAATGTGACGAGCTGTAAGGTCGAACAAGATAGGAGAATATTTGTCATTTGCAAGAAGTACTACAAGGACTACATCATACGCAACGTTTCTACCGAGTCCGTTCGCAACCTGGGACACACGTTGCAGGTCACAGGGATGATGGTAAATAAGCCCGAAGCAGAGGCAATTGGCAAGGTTCTTGCATGAGTAGCAGATCCAAATCTACATTGTCATGCCATTAGTTATTTGAAAATAATGCCATAAAAACCCGTGATACACCAGCTACCTACTGCTTCTTCCGTGGCGACCGTGATCGCGACTTATTCCGTTTAGCCACAGACCAGTCACCTATATCCAAGGACAGTTCATCAGCAGATGTGTCAGAGTCATAGGAGCGTGATTTGTGTGAATGTGAATGAGGTCTTAAAACCGTTTCCTGGCTAGTGGTAATAGTGTCCTCGCCAGACCCTTCATCCGCTAAATCAAGGCCTAAACCGCTGGCCGTGAACGACGCCACTCGTTTTGCCCTTTCATTTGCTTGCTGAATGGCATTATCTCTCTGTTCTTTTGCCCAGTCCCTGGCGTTGCGGAATGCAGAAGCGCCTTGGCGAAATGTATCAGCATCGCCAGTAAGGCCCCACGTTTTGATCTGTGTCGTTACGAAACCAGGCTTTCCTTCTGGTGTACGTGGCGGTATCGGATGGCTGGTATACATCTTAAGCGTGCCTCCATGATATATTGATGAGATTGTATATGCCTTGTTATCATACTCGGGCTCCGGCTGGCCATACGACTGCAAACTGAGCATACCCCTTGCTCCGAGGGCGCCATTATAACACGACTGTCGGGAAGCAACTGACAGAGTTCCATCAGGGCCTTTGGCCTCGAGGAAAAAATTTGCCAGGATTGGAAGATCGCTCTGAGGCGAGGGGTTGATCTTACGGCTTTGCTCTCTGCGAACTCTGATATCGAGCTGTTCGGGCCGTGCGCCGTGGTACAGGTCAGGCTTGCCTGAAACGATCGTGCCGTCGGTCAAGTCGTCTAGGTTTGTAAATGGAACGTCTCCGGCAACACACTTGCTATCTGCGATTGTTCCTTCGATCAAAGGTATGACGTTTGTTGTAATTTCACGCTCTTTAAACGCATGGGTGTCTGCTCTTTTAAACCTTCTGAAATCATCATTGGAGAATCGAGGTGGGGATAAAGACGGTCGAGGCTGGGCCATCGCGTGCAGTATATCGTTCATGTTCTCAGGCTCTGGTGGCAACGCGCCATCTGGATATTCATAACCATCTGGGAATATATTGTGATCGATGAGATTTTGCTGAAATGCACGATCATATGGACCAGTGCTTCTCGTACTCGTAGTATTAGGAGTCGCGTTGGTCTTTGACGAGGATTGGCTGGTTCTCTTCACGGGCGACTGCGAACCTCTCTTTCGACGCCCGAGGCTCGATTGACTGGAGCTCATATTGCCGCCCAAGTCTATTGGGAATTGACACTAGATTACTATTAGCATCAAATTGCATATAATATCGAGCTGTACTAACGCCTCTTATCGCGGAAAGATCTGGGCCGCCTTGTCTTGCAAAGCGCTGAAGGGTTGACGGCTGTCGAGGCGTATGAAGTGTTTGTATGCGACTAGGAGGATGACTGCTTAGCTGATTTCGCCGATCCAGTTCCCTTATTGCGTTACGAGTAAGGGGAATCGTCGATAGACCGTCCCAGAATTTGGGAGGTGGGAAGTATGAATGGCCGCGTTTCTGCTTCTTCAAAGGGCGGGTGGACTGGCGGTCCTCGGTAATTTCGTCTGGAGATGAAGCGACGCCGCGTTTCTGCCCTTTTGTGTCTCGGCGCTGCTGGCTTCGTAACGTTGGCATCATTGAACGCTCACCGCGTGAGCTTGAAGACGGAGGAACTCTCCTTTTTATGCAGTTGCAAGGTCGAGTGGTTCCGGTGGTGATGTCGCTGCACCGCCTACTGATTGGCGGAGATCGCGCGGCGCTTGGTGAGACGCGTCCCACCATTGCAAGGGAAGCTCGCAGCCTGTAGAAAACACATCATGCTCGACCTTCGACACGACCAGCCGCTCTTAGCTTGCAAAAAGCCAAAATTAGATCAGTCTTCCGCCGTCGTAACGTGCACAATCGTGTCCCAGGTACGATGCGGTTCAGCGCCTACGGGTAACCTACCCACTCCTTGGCTTGTGGGGCCTCCTGGACTAACAGTGCGAGGAGCAAGCGACGGACTGATCATACACGATACGGAAGCATTGGCAGCCATCAAGGTCGGTCCTTAAGTCGCTATCATGTATTCTCTACTCTAGCTGTTCTTTGATGCCTGCCATATTGAGATCTTGTCCATCAACAAAATTCATTTCATCTAGCTGAACTCTCGGTTGAATTTCTATATCCATACAACTGGTATATATCTCCGATTCCCCTCCTGGCAAATGATCACTCGGAGAACTCGGCCAATCCCAGACCCAATAGAGGGTGTACCAACTGAAAGGAATACTGACAGGAAGCCGGATGTCATTTTGGCACCAAAGGTCGGCACCTTGTGGGTTCATTGCAGCTTTATGGAACTTGGCCTGTCGTTGCATGGAGAGTGGACCGGTATTAATCTGATAGCATTGTCCATCATCAAAATTTCTGACCGCAAGGAGTCTGCCTCGACCATCGCCGCCGGTGCCGTCCGTATTCCAAACATTATGGATGGAGGAAAGCAATTCATCGTCGCGAGGATATAACGTGCCGTATACGTATACGGTGCCACTATTCTTCTTTTGTGGCGTGAGTCCTGGCAAGGTGACATGGCCGTTCTCCTGGTATTGCAGAGCAATGAAGGCACCAGGGGCTGCTTGGAGTGCCGGAAGATCAGTAGTATAAGTCCTATTTCTCTGTGTATTCTTGCACAATTTGTCTGTAAGCAGACCGTCGGGAATTGTTGGCAAGAGATGTTGCATTTTAAAGTCGTTGAAATTCGGATCAAGCCTGGAAACAGCACCACGAATATAGCCTGGGTTTCCGATCATTGTGCCATTGGTGCCAATGACCATGAGTCTCTCCACCCACGAGTGTGAGCATACAAGACCAATGAGGGCGTGGAAAACGGCTATCTGACGGACGAGCATTTCTGAAGACGAATATTCTTTGCAGGTTGCAGTGGCGGTGGAAATTAGGCGCTACTCAAACAGGTCTTAAGTCCATCGGGATGTTAAAGTTAATGGCAACAACTCAGCACTACCTTCTAGCGCCGAGCAGAAGCTTGCGGCAGACGGCCAGCTTCTGCCGGCTTCTCTTTTGTCGTCAAACTATGTGTCTTATATTTAATGCTTTTGGCAGCTGGTGTTGGATAAGTCTCCTCGGCCTCCACCCAGTCAGAATGTCGTGTTCCTGCCAATTTTATGACTATCGCCCTCCAGGTGCGGTGCGAGTGCCTTGCAACGCAAGCTCTCTGCTCTGGGGTCTCCAGCGGTGCAATGCAGCGGCTCAGCCCAACAACTGTTACTTTGCTGGAAATGTTTGCTTAGTCGTGACCTGACGGTGCGTTTCCGGGTTTGAGTAGTACCTCACTAGCACTTCACCTCAAGACATCGCCTAGGAGAACAGAGCGCAGTAACATGTTGATGCTTCACTTTGGAGGTACTAATTTTAATATTTTGCTGTCTGACGGAGATTGGATGCGGGGTGACCGGGGCGCGACGGTGCTAGATTGGGAGCTTCGGCATATGATGGGCAGGATTAAATTGTACCCCCGGCGGCTGGACGACCAGCTGAGATTTAATATGAAAGGCTCCCGAACGATGCCCTCCCTATTAATATTGTTTCGGTTATGTTCGATCCCAGAAAGTGAAGCTCAGAAGGAAAGATACCGAAACAGTTTGAACTACTCTGCATAACGAACTGGTTCTATCCTTGCATCGTGTTATCTCGGAGAAGGACAAAAATCTACCTCCGAGGTTTGCCCATGTCCAACTGGTACTGCTTTTGGCCGCACTTGAAAGACGTGTCCGTCAAAAACGTCTGAACAAGCTAATCGTGACCAGAAGAGGCATGAGCCATAAGACGCAGGCAATCGACATGTTTATCATCTCCTGATACATAGCCTTGGATTCTAGAACTTCAAGAAACCATACTTGGCATCTCAAGCATGTTGGTGGAAAGTGGTATCATATCGTTGGGTCGTTGGTACTGCTGCTGTTGCTCTTTTCAAGGACAGCAGGGATTTCTGTGAGTTATGGAGACTGTTCATATCGCCAACTACTGAGCTCAATAGGAAGGACACACACAAGATGGATATTTCTATTTTTAGGGTTCTTGCCGCCGATGCCTGTAAGCATATACCGAAAACTTAGTGGGTGTTTGCATGGTACTGTCCCAAGTCACAGAAACTATGGTAGCGGCTGGAACATGCGACTGCCAATCGCATGGGGGAGGAGATAGAGAGATGCCTTTGCAATGAGACATTGAATTTTTGTTTATTTTCTGGCTCTTGACTGGTGATATCACTTCGACGTTCTAGTTTTCTCTTCATTATATTCCGAAAGCGTTATATTATGTCAATTGGGCTGCTAGGATCGACATGTGACAACATTGGGAATCGTGCATCGGGTGACAGTTCCAAGTAGATATGGCTGCACCTGGCTATGGTCGCACCTACTGGCTATGGTCGCACCTACTGGCTATGGTCGCCTACTGGCTATGGCCAGCCCTCTTACTGGCTATGGTCGCCTACTGGCTATGGTCGCACCTACTGGCTATGGTCGCCTACTGGCTATGGTCGCCTACTGGCTATGGTCGCCTACTGGCTATGGTCGCACCTACTGGCTATGGTCGCCTACTGGCTATGGCCAGCCCTCTTACTGGCTATGGTCGCCTACTGGCTATGGTCGCACCTACTGGCTATGGTCGCACCTACTGGCTATGGTCGCACCTACTGGCTATGGTCGCACCTACTGGCTATGGTCGCCTACTGGCTATGGTCGCACCTACTGGCTATGGTCGCACCTACTGGCTATGGTCGCCTACTGACTAAGGCCAGCCCTGTTGGCGAAAAGGCGTCTCTTAGGTGTGGGCAGAACGCTTCGCGATATCACTACACAAAGGGTATAGACATACGCGTGTTGAATTATTTTCTAGTTACAAAGGTATGGCTTTATTTCCTCCCCAATACGACTAGTGACTTTATAGTTAACTGGAGATCCAGACTCCAATATAGTCTCGGTGAATTTGGACAGTGTCGCACACGCATCCACTAGCTTTCTTGGTATGTGTTTGCGAGCTTCGGCAGCAAGTACTTTGAAAGTCGGGTTATCGACTTTGTGCAAATTCTTTCTATCTTTATGTTAGTAGTGGTCTTTAACAATGCTCATAACATAATTTTTTGAACCCATACACAAATATTTCTGCCGTTCTCGAGAATATAATCAAGAGCAAGGGTGACGACCCGGTCAGCTCACTAAATCGTTCAGCAGCTTGTTTGAGCCTCCAAACGTGGTTTCTTGAAGTTTTGGTATTCAAAACTCTATCTTTGGCTTGTAGAAACATGTCAATGGCCTGGCTGTCATCACGCCGACCAGATTTGGTCGAAATTAACCGGTCCTGTCGGGCCTCCCGGATGCGCCTTTCGAGTGTGTTGAGGAGGGCTAAGAGTTGGATGTACCCAAACCCAGAGGGGAGATTATCCCTTTTGCCTGCGATCACCTGATTCAAAGCCAATGCTCTCGACTCCATATCGATTTGAACAACAGGTATATGCGGAGGCACAGCTATTGTCCGCACCAATAACACCCATTCAATCAAGGTGGTTTCCCAAGTTTGTACAAAATAGTCGATCGAATTCCGTCTAACAAATTGATGACTGAACATGAGAGCCTCGGAGACAGACTTCCGCCTGACTCTCGATACATTTGTGCCGGCGCGGCTTTTGGTAAGCTCTGCCTTTGCCGGCGGCGGGCGAGGAGTAGGCCTAAGAGGCAGAAGTGATGAGCCGGTGGCGAAGGAATATCGATCATCTGTGATATTTTGCAATTAGTTGGATCCTAGAAGGAGCTTGCGTGCATGCTAAGAAGTTACGCATAGTGATATCCCCATCATTGTCAAATGATGTTGCAGGACGCGAGAGTTGGCCTGTTGGGTGGTGCATTTCTGGATTGAGTGTTTGTGCCCGGAAGAACATGGGGGGGTGGGAAATGGAACTGTCGCCTGTTCCCTGGTTTGCTACGTGACATGGAGTTTCGTCGTCGTGCAACGACAACAGTGCAAATGCCCTGGTCAGCTCCTCAATATCGAAATCTGTCATGATTCGTAATCCGAGTTAATGTGAAAAACTTGAATATTGCTACAGGTGCCACGTATCGATTTTTTATATTTTGGCCTCCGGACCAGAGCACATTAAATCTAGTGTCACTAACTCCTAGAATTAAGTCGCCACTAAGTTTAATGGTAGTAACCATTTTTAACGCATTAATCAGGATATTTCTCTATCTTTGTCCCAGAAAGAAACCTTAATCGAGGTGAGATAACCCTTTCTTCCATTTTAGCCCACCCGAAAAAAAAAATGGAAAAGAAGAGGTGAAAGGTCAAAGGTTGACATTGACTAGCAAACGTCGCGTCACCGATGCTGAGCGGACTCGAGGCAGGCGCCATGGCGTGAAAATTATGGGTGCTAGGCTACTGCGAAGTGGTACGGCCACCGCACCCGCAATTATGCTGTAACTATCGTTTTAGAGCTCGCCGTATTGCTTATCTTCTTAATTCATGACAACTTTTTCCGCGAAGCTTTTCGCACTTGTCAGATGCACTTGCGTCTCCCTGGGCTTACTGGCGTGACTTCAAGGGTCGACGAGATCATAGTGATTCCACGGCTTTGGAAGGTTGCGGGCCCTTTCAGACCAGTGCTTGTATTATCTTTAGTTGGACTAGCCGCCCAGAACGGCCAGCATCTTTGGCTTACGTCTAGCTGTATGATGATCACCAACTGCAGTTCATCGTACTTAACATAGGTCGAGTCACAAGAATGGTATCCATGCATCAACCCATGCTTTATCATGGCATTTCAAATGAGTCAACTGAAGTCTTTCTTCACAGCACGCCTGTGCAAAACTCGAGTCCAACGCCAGTATGAATCCCATCGGCCACAGTACCAGAAAATGGTCCTTGAGGCAGAGGGAGGCATAGCCTTGATCTACTTCATTCTTGCTGGATTTTTCTCCTGGCTTTTGCTGGCCGGTTTCCTTATTTCCCCATCTACGTACGCCTCGGTCCGTGATTTGGAAGTGCCTGCAGGGGTAGGAAAATCCATTTTCGACACCGTTCGCCATCTGCCACTCGCAATCATCGCGTCCGTAGCATGCGCTTTGGCGACAATCGGCATGCTTCTGCTTTGGTGGATATGGCGTCATAACTATGTTTGGATATGTCGCTGTCTTGTCGTGTGCGTGTTTCATTTGCATTTGTGACAAACTGGCCTTCTCTAACATCCCTCTAGCCCTACGTTCCTTCACTCTTTGACGGGATTTTTCTCAACCTTGGTGAATGTTTACTCTGTGCAAGACGGACAATGGTCAATCACGGCCTGTATTAGCGGTGTGGTGTCTGGGGTGTGGATGCTGCTATCTCTGTCTGTGTATGTTTTATATCAGGTTCTATTGCGAAACCTGGATTAGGAGGGCTATATTTGCGTGTGGTGGACATAGGATATTACTGTATTTTGGGAGAAAACGAATGTATAGGATAGGCCATGTGATTAAACACCTCAAAATACCCGTTAGTGATTTAGTTCAGTGACAATTGTTCTCGTCGTAATCCTTAGAGAAGCACCAACGTGTCATAGATAGGTTGGATTGACTTGTATTTTGAAGGCATCAATAATTGGGCACAAGCTCACAAGCCTGGCTGGCGTACTAATGATGTGCACATTCAACTACCTAGCTATAGCAGGACTCTACTGGCAGCAACGGCTCTGTGGCCTCCTCGGTGGACAAGGCAACTGGGCACGCTGCTTAAAATACCAGCAACCAGGCTGAGCGCCTTGTGTATTAGGGCAATGGGGCAGGCGAAATTACCACCAACTTAGGAGCAATGCTACCAGCAGCAGTAACACCAATACCACACACCTGGAAAATGCGTCATATTTACCGACAATCAGGCAGCGATCCAGGCAATGCGGAATCCCAAGAGCCCATCTGGACAATACATCCTTGCTGAAGCTATACAAGCATTTGACAAGCTCCGGGACCTAGGATGGGAGATACAATTCCGATGGATCCCAGCACATGTCGGAGTGCCTGGCAACGAGGCAGCCGATAAAGCAGCCAAGGAAGCTACTGGATACGATCCAAGCCAACAAACCTCGGTGGACCCTCCTCAAGAACCAAATTGGCTTCAAACTCTCACTGCCACCACGAAATCTATCATTCGCACAACGATGAAGGAGGAGTGGAAACAGTCATGGGTTAAGGCCAAGCATGGGAGAGAACTCTTCCGACTTGGAATCCGGCCAGGAAAGAAATCATTAAACACCCATACAGATAAACATAGAGCGATCAGCTCTGTGATCACACAGATGCGGACAGGCAAAATAGGCCTCCTGGCCTATCTCCACGGAATCAACAGAGCGGACACCGACAAATGCCCATGCGGATATGGGACCCAAACCGTACGACATATCCTCCTGGAATGCCGTGACTGGACAGAAGAAAGAGTCAAGATGTGGGCAGGCAAGCGACCATGCGTTGACATCAAGCGCATTCTCTGTAGCTCGTCAATGGCGGGACAAGCAGCTAAGATGATCCTCAGGACTGGCTTGCTCGGTCAATTCCAGGCAATGCCATCCACGGTACTCCAATATACGCAATCTGCGTAACGTAGACGAGTGATTATTGTTAAACAGAAGTCGAGGAGGGCCGGGAAGGGCCCGACATGTTCATAGATACAGAACAGCCATGATGACTATTCGTACCGAGGTGACCGCCTTCAAGCGGAAGGGAAAGCAGTTCGGACAAGGAACGGCTTAATTCTCAGAGGAGTGAAACGGACACTATTGTATGTTTAGTCGAACGCTGCATAGCTGCTTAAGCGGCTGGGACAGTCGATGAATTAATAAATAAATAAATAAATAAATAAACATTGGTGCCAGGGCTGCCAGTAACAGCTTGGGCCAGATGACCAGTAACCTTGGTGGCTCAGGTGCTGGTATGACGCCGCTACCAGCAGGCCAGTGGCGCAAGTTGCTAGTATTCTCTGCCTACCAGTATCCCGGACAGGCAGGTTGATGGTAACTGCGGTGTACCAGTAGCGAGTGTAGTAGGGCTGCTGGTAGTGGCCGGCTACTGCCAGTGCTTACGTGCAACGTGCTGGTAGCGGCCTGTAGACGCTCCTGAGCTACCGGCAGCTGTGTTGGCAAGCTACTAGCAACTAGTGGAGTCTGCAGTTCACCGTCCTTGAGGTACTGGTAATTTGGCGGCGTACGTGCCTGGCCCCACCGGAATTAACTGGTGTGGTTACCAGTCACTTCGAGATGCGCCACAGCGGTTACTGGCATCCTTCCATTGTGCATTGGTAGGTTACCAGTCACGACATTTAGGCAAGCTACCAGCATAAATGGCTACCTGTAACAGCCATGTGGCAATTGCTGGTAGCGCTTAAGTGCTGGTAACAAGGCCATAGCGACTACTGGTACCTCTCGACTACCAGCAGTAGCACGTCAGCGGTTACCAGCACACTAGGATACCACCAGTCAAAGCTGGTTGGTTACTGGCACCTATTGGGGGGAAAGTTGTAGGTGCTAGTAGCCCATGTCGCAAGTTAGTGGTAACCTTGGCCCCCCTAGATGTCCGATTAGCGGTTGGTGGTAGCTCTGGGCGCCTTGTTGCTGGTACCTGCAGTAGCTACATGATTGGGTCAACCGCACTAGGAACAATGAAGTAGTCGCTACCAGTATTTTAAGCACGCCTGCGATAAACCACGGCACTGCCCTGCAGCTGGGAGCTCATAACCATCAGTTGCTCTCTCACATTCGCCTCGGAATATATCAGCCACTACCATAAAATGTATCAAAGATCGTTCAATTAATGAAAGGACGCTTCAGAAACACTAAAGCATGCGCATTCAGACTATCGACTGACACCAATGCACTATAAGCTAACTAGCGAAACTGCCTAACGCGGCAGATATTACCTGATTACCTGGATACAACAAGGTAAGTATCGTGTGCTATTTCAATGAGAGGATTTGTGGCAGAAGTGCGTAACCACCGAACCGAAGTTTCAAAACTGAGGGCCATTTCTTTCGTTTGCTTCAATCCTTTCCATCAACTGCGGACTCAGAAACTCATCGGATACCCACGTATCCTCTTTAGACGGCCGACCATGCCAACGTAAAAGGTGTTGGCGTCTTCCAGCTCTCTGTCGGGCTTTCAAAACATCCACGCCCGCGTCAAAGCCTCGCCAACTTGCCTCAAAGCTATTCAGCATTCCCTGGTCTATGATGTGTTTTCTCGGCTCCCACGTCGTGGTGGCATCAGACCATTTCACCAGGAAAGTGTGTCGCCTCCACCGAGCAAGCAGGCAATCCACTCGGTAAACGTCGCGGCAGACACTTGGGTATTTCACCTTTCCGGCTTTAGGTCTCCGATCCTCGAGTTTGTTTGGTGTCTGGTGACCTTTTGGGGCTGGATCGTTCTGGGCAACCAGCGTATTCCACAAAATGTCACTGGTAAAGTGTAGCTGGAACATCGCAGTGCCATTCTCTCTGGTGCACCTTAGGACCGGCTGGCCAAGTGGCCATGCCTCGTGGCTGGCAACACCGGAACGAACAGGCCGTTTTTTGTTTGCAACAGACTCGTTGTCGTTGCTTTTTGTCGTGCTCCTCAGCAAGCGTGTCTCTCGATTTCGCGTTATGTCCGAACGTCGGTCCGAACGTTGCTGTGAATTACGCTTCTTGGGCTGACGGAACACAAGCCTGCGACGCTTGCGTTGTGGCATAAGCTTTTCGTTAATCCCGCCGTCCTGTTGTTCCGCGGTGAGTTGCCTTTTGGGCGGGAGACGGCGAAGGTTGTAAGGTTTTCCGGAACCACGACGACTAGTTGGCCGCTTTTCCGTTTCTTCGCAGGGTTCATCCGGCTGGCTCTCTGTGCCGCCTGCATCGATGCTTGTCTGGCGCTCGTCGTCCCGTCCTTGGCCAGTTGGCGACGAGCTAGGGCAAGAACCCAGGGGCAAAATATCATCAGGGGCTTGGTGTTTCCGAATGGCCTCCATCACAGCTCCTCGATGCGAGACTGGGTGGCTGCATCCCGACGGAGGTGTTTTGACTGAGGCGGGTCGAGCTACACTGGGCAGTTCGTTGTCGCTTCGCGGAACTACTTCACCCATACGGCCATGGCCAATATTGATGCTATGAGCTTGGACGAACCGGTTTGAAAACAGGGCACTGCAATTCTGCGATTGAGAAGGCTGGACGAGGCTGGTCGCCGATCGGCTGGGAGGATCTGTTTTCTCATGGTGCAGTGCTTCATCCCTCGGAGGCAACGCAGTTGTGGACTGCACTGAACAACACTCGGAGGCCGCTGAGACGACACAAGGTCTTCGGATAGGAGTGGGCCACACCACGCTTGCTCCATCATCATGTTGTTGTATTGGCGGAGACACCAACATGTTAGAGTCGGCGGTGACCCCCGGACTCTCGAGAGCCATTGAGGGGGAAATCACCTCTCTCGAAGAGTTTGAGGTTAATGAATTGGGACTTTCCCACTCATCTGGTAAGCAAAGATCCTCAGATGAGCTCCCTAGGATCTTGTTAGGCATTGCCGGACATTGGAATTTGGTTTGCAATTGCTTACCGATTGCTTCTGTTGGATCATGTCTGACGTTAATCAGTGACGCCACAATCTCAGATATAGAAGGAAGCGAGTCGTCAGGATGTTGATTGTGTACCAAGTGCACGCGCGGGACATCTTGTTCCACCACCTCGACATCACTATCTGTGTCAGACTCGGAATCGGACGGGATCGATATCACATCTTCCAAAGTCCACGGACGACCAAGAAAGGAACAGACTCCCGCAGTTTGTGCCATCATGCCGGTATAGTGTAAAAGAGGGCTTCTAGAGAGTCTGCTAAGGTTGAAGCTATGGAGGTGAAAGCACACGAACTCGGTCAGTCCGTCCGTGTGACTAACATCGAGGTAAGGGGGCCCGACCTACCTCCCGGCAAACTTACAGGAATACAAGGTATGACCGCCAGCGCCACTTACAAGTCGAGGACGGCGAATTTGTGAGGGACGATGAAAAAAGTTCAAAAAATTTCATGCAGCATCGTAGGGGGGGGGCCTTTATATACCCGTTCGTACTCGACATCACGTACTTCGTAGCTCTGCCACCAAGGGCTCGTCATGCCTCCAAATCTCCGCTCATGCGGCCATGCGGCCTGTGAGATAAGTTTATGGTACTCCTCATTGGCAACATCATCCTCGCTTATGTTCCTTGCTTATCAGCCACACAGCGTGAATCTCGTGTCCCAGACCATGTTGTCGAGAGGAAATACTAGTATATATATTCAACTAAATGAGTGGATGCTAGAAGATTTCTAACAAAACAAAGTCATAGGAAATGAGATGTCACGATTCAATAGATAGTGCCCTTATACTGATGACGGACACCACAACTCTCCTTATACATTGTCCGTTTGGCCCGGATTCTCTGTCTCTATTTCCACTTTTACCCAACCAGACCCATCAGCACCCTCCGAGTCGGTCACGCTCGATGCCCTTACGGAATCATTAGGTTGGGGTTCCATTTCGACCCTGAAGCTGTGACTATCTTGAGTAGCATCGACTTCATCGAGAACTTGCGTGTCTGAAGTAGCATGTGTAAAAACATCCACAGAATACATTTGGAGTCCAGGAACACCGGTACTTGTTGCAAGTTCTCTAGCCTTATCGGGATCCTCGGGGTAACAGTCAGTCCAAGAAATCACCGATACATCCCGCAGCGCAAAGGAAGACTCCGGCCGTTCAGAGGCGCTAGGAATCTTGCGGGAGCAGGGGAAGTCGATGTCTGTGTCCCCAGTTGCTGCAGAATCTTTGATCTCTGAAAAAGGCAGTGTGCGGGATTCTGCCACCGTGGGGGTACCAACAGCACTCAACGAGACAGACCGCAAAGCTGTGCAATCCGTATCTTTGCGGGGTGGAGTTGGAGAAAGGCCAGAAACTTGGGCGAATGGTGCGCCAAGATGTTCATTATGGTATCGATTGCTGTTCTTTTCTGGCGTTTCTCCCGTGTCGCTGAAGTTAGTTTGAATCCATGGAGGAAGGCCAAATGTCACGTTTATGCCCCCGTAGCTCTCGGTTCGGTTGCCTAAGGCTGTTTTTGCTGTGTGGTATTCACGAACATTCTCCTCGAAAAGCGGGAGGCCGTAGCTTATGTCCATGCCCTCGTGAATTCCAAACTTCAGCAGATCTTCCTCAGTCCACATCTCAAGGAGAGAACTTGCGGGTACGTCCTTGCTAGTGTCCCAAATTCCCAATGGAGATGTGGACGTGTTAGAGTACGGCCCACTGCTCTGTCCAGGAATCAAGTCTCCCATATCGGGGTTGGCATCAGTATGGGGTTTATAGATCTGTGCACTGCCAATGTCGAGTTCATGAATAGTAGATGCCAACTCAGCAGGGGCTTCCTCGAAGTTTTCGGGCCTGGATATTTTGTGAGAAGGAACTTCCATAAACCCGAGGGAGCTGCAGGCACCGGTTCATTAGAGGGAATGCCATACCCTTGATGGGGTGGAGTTGAAAGAATACTGATTTCTTCTGGTCAGCTTGTTCTAAGTCCGATACTTAGCTATCAATGAGCTATTACATACGCTTCAGTGGCTTCTTTACCATCTGTTTGCTGGCCTTCCGTTAGGCTGCATCCTTTCTTGTTGCTTTTACTCCCGTCTCTCATCCGCCAACTTTCTGCCACGGTTTCATCCTGTGACGCGGGCATGACAGAGCGGGTGACCAAATTGACGTGTTCGTTGGGCGCAGACATCTTTCGACAATGACGAATAAAATGATCACGGAGGATATTTATTGTATCACTTTTCGCCAAGTTGTTTTGAACTGGTATGAACGTACAAATAGTAAATGACAACGAGAATACGAGTTCAGATATGCCGATATCGTGTTGCCATGTGCCGAAGTGGATTGACTCAATTGTAAAGCCTGAGCTGGACAAAGCGAGCCTTATATACATATTCTCATCACTTCCTGGGACACACAAATGGTCACCGCACGCATCTACAATCTGGCATCGGTCATATTAAAACATAGGCCTTCTCAAACACCCTCCCTTCCCCCTGCCGAACGCATGCAAGTTCCGCGATGAATTGAGCTGTGTAGATGGTGGCGTGCATACTCGATGTCAAAGTGACTCGTCAATAAGCTGGGATGCGGAGCCAATAGAAAATGAGATTATAAAGTTAGTAGACCTCTAACTTTGTGAAGTACTAAGTGTGATGTTGGTTGGCTAATATGTCCCAGATTTTTCCAGGTTTAGTGCACGTGATCAATAAGTTTACGTCATATGTCGGTCTAATCCCAGGCCAGGCACCACCACGTTTGGTGAAAATTGCGTTTTGTCTCGCCTCAAAATAAAATACATAAAAAAAAGACCGGCCATGAATACCCATATGGCCGACGCGTTTTGCCTTTTTTCTTCGGGTATCTTGTTTTTTGCAGCCTAAGGCTGTCGGAACCCAAATGCGCGATGTATTGCACGTTGCTAATATGCTACCCAACCTGGATGTCCGTACCCCACTCGCATTTCAAATAGCGCAACCAAGATCCTCGTGACGAAGAGTTCAACTGTCTTTGCAGCAATCACTGGAAAAATACGCATCAAAATCGTCCTTGCCATTAAAAAACTATGGCAGTTAAGTCAAGGCACTCTATATTATCTCTAACTCCGCTAACCATCGCAGAGAGGAGATGATGCCCTCGCCGGGCGCGATGAATTAAACATTGCGAGCCATCGATTCCCTCCAGATCCCGACAACGACAGGAAAATCAAGTTCCAAGGGCTATATATTTCTGTCTTCAATGAAGAAACTCAGGATCGGAAATTTCTCCAAGAAGACGTCAAAACATACACGGACTTTGACGTTCCCAAAGGCTATACAACTTATGTGAGAGGAGTCGAGAAAGTCCGTTGGATTGTTTAGGAGGACATGGCATGCTTTACTCCGTAGGTGTCATTTAACCTATACCCATCATTGTGGCCAACCCATATGGTGAATGACACGTCTTGTGTTTCATCTTTTGGAAACAATGTCGCAAAACAAGCTGTGGTTCCGTATCCCTGAAATCTTTCCCATTTCCATTGTGCGCTATTTTGTACTGCTCCTCGAAACGGTTGAGGGAGTAGTGCCACAGAAGTTGCAGGCGCATTTGTGAACATATGCTTCATCTCTATGCGGCGGTATCAGATTCCATTGCCATAAGACAGTTTATCTTAATCTTACCTCGATGGAGGTCATTCGGTTTTCGGAACATGTGCCCGCTGGCTCTGGTTGCCACTGTGGTTGGTAGGTTATGGCTGCTAGTGTCTTCGTCACGAGGCCGAGTAAGCTCTAAAAAAGTCAGTAGAAGCGTTCCATTCTGAACGAGCTACATACCGTGAAGAAGCTGATCAAGTCCAAGGCAACCATGTGCCTCTCCGCCCTTTAGTCTCAGGAGGGTGTTGCGTATTACTTCTGGCCAATTCTTCCTGTCCCTTGGTTCAATGTCATCTATTAAACAGTCGAAGATGTCGTTTGGCATAAAGCATGGACCCCAAGTGCTTGGAGGGTGACTCATTGCCCAAGAGATCACTCCGTCCACACTCAGTTGTTGTATCCTTTCACATCGTTTTTGAATGACTTCCTTCCTCCATTTTGTATCCTTGGAGTCAAATTCCGATCCAGGCGGGCCCTGGAAAATCAACTTTATATTTCTTCGAAAAACTGCGGGGTTTCGTAATTTACCGCTGCTGAGAAATTCTGAAACAGTGGTTTCTGCTCTGACCCTGTGCTCCTCACTTGCTTTCCAGATTTGCTCCGTCCATACTTGCCTCTTTGCTCCGGCTTTGGCTTCGATTGAAACAACAGCATCTCTAAGACTTGCAGACAGTATCTCTAGCGTTTGCAACTCAGCCTGTGACAAAGTGACATCGCTGAGAGCTGATGCTAGCAGGTCTAAATTTTGAGTTACCGCGTTCAGCTGATCAATGACGGATGCCATGTTGGAGCAAACAAGCAGGCAAAGTTGTCTTAGATGCCATCTAAGTTTATAGATGTCTCTATATATACAAGACCAGCCACCAAGCCCCCGCTTTTTCAGAGGGGGCTCCCCGCGACTCGAGGCCTCCAGCCAACCCCAATATTGTCAATTGATTCGCCAGATGCCGTCCCTGATTCAACAAAAGGCCTGTTTTCATGCAGCGTCAACCTAATGCAGAACTTGTAAATGTAGACGACTTCCCAAATCAGGAGGCTGCATATGCAACATGTTGCTACATCATCGCCGACCGGATAAGCCCATGTTGGCCGTCACAGCGATTGCCAACGACCATAAATACTACGGGCAAACTGACTAGTTTCAGGTGGCTGGGGTTATTGCAGGTGATTTTTCACAAAACACCCTTTACCTGCCTAAAAGGGGTAGTGACGGGAGACGAGATCGGTCAGAACAGACAACGATCGATACACTGATTAATTGTAAACGCGCCGATCATTCCTTATTGTGATCCTCTTATACTAGTTTCCACACCATACTTCTGCATACCCTGATGTTCTGCCGAACTGACGTATTATGTTCCCATTGTTGCGTGGCCTGGGAAACCTGGGACTTGCCAGAGTACTGATGCGGAACAACTAGGGAAGTTGCTGTCAACCGAGCATGTCAAGGGAAGTCAGGGCACACGATAGGATAGATTCCTGCCATGTAGACGACCAAGTTTTTATTGCTGCCGAGGATGCGACACCGAGAGACTTTGTTCAAAGCGTCGTCACAACTCAAGCGGGGGCCACAGTGGGGTCCGTTATAGCATCGCGGAGAACATTCTTCATCCGCAAATACAACCGAGCGTCCTCCATCTCCCATCTCCTGCCATTGGGAAACACAACCTTGCGTAGCTTGTTAACCCAGGGTATCAACGGCGTGTAAAGTGTTGTGAAGTATTCGCTTGTAGTCTTGATGAAGTCTTGTTCATGGGACACCTGACCCTTCTTCAACTCTGCCAGCTCTGCCATCTCCACGTAATTCCATTTTTCAAATCGCTGCACAGTCCGGCTGTCGTCTGGTCCGTTGTAATGTATGCATATCCAAAAGAGTACCCAGAAAAAAGACTCAAGATCGTGCATGAAAGAATGCTGTTCCCCCAGTAATGCACCGATGGCCATGAACGCCCTAGTGCCAGTCTTTCCCATTGCTCCCGAAGCCTCGTCTCGATGCTCTCGAATAGCAAGGTCAAGGTCGATCAAGAAAGCTCGCCAGGAAGGGTTCGCCTTGTCCTCATTCACCCTGAGATTGTTGACAGAGATGTCTCTGTGGAGGAAGCCAGCCTTGCGCAAGGATTCGTGGCCTTCAATGCAGCCCTCGAGCGCATCAAGCAGGGCTGCCCGGGAGCTTGCCTTGTAGATCGGCTCCCCATAGTCTCGAAGAATGACACGTCGATGTATCCGATTTGACAGTACGTCCAGGCTAGGTTTTGTTGGGGACGCTGAATAGGATCGCTTGCTCGGAGGCAGAGCAGCGTCCGTTTCGCTTGATGGTCGTTTCACCCCGGAACTACTACTACGCCCTTTGCGTGATATTCTGGACACAGTTCCGCCCACGTTCGACGGCAATGTTCGTTTTGGCTGGAAATTCGTAGCTTTGGTGACGTCCAGCCCTTTTCGGACATTGTTCCGAACATCATCATCTGTACGACGGATACGAACAGTCTCATGGTGGTAATATCGAGCAACGTTAGTCACATCTTTCTCAGTTGCTTCCTGGAGCAATTCGCCCTCTTCGTCCCGGTCGACGTACTGCCACGAGTCCTTAATGACAAGTGGATTATGTGGATCATTGTTGCGATGAGCTTTCCAACAAGTTGTCGCTCGGCCTGCGATGCATGGTGCGCGCTTTATGACCTCGTCGATGACGAGACATTCTGTCTGGCCGTTTCGTTCGATCTCGATATATTTCTGGCCGCTGGTTGTTACTATGGTAGGATCAAACCCAAGCATCTCCTCGTTCATTCGCAGAAACCCCAGAATTGTGGCCACAAACTGTAGCCCACCTTCCTCCTTGTTGATGTCAAATTGTTCGGATGCGATCCCCCCAAGCCTGTCGAACTCCCATATCCTCATAAGAGACCCACAGAGAGTAAATCCCAAGACGAAGCGACGTGTATCTTGAGCAGCGAGCACCTCTCTTGCGTACCTTGCAAGGTCAATCCATGCAACCGATGCTATGTCGGCCTTTGGGTTATTTTTTAGTTCGCCGACAACGAGGATGTGTGCCCAGCGATATCTTGAATCCGTAGTGTCAGGTTTATATATAATGTCGCTATCCACAAAGCCGATATCCATGCTGCGCTTGCCTGTGGAGCCTTCCAACGGTGTCTTCGGCTGGGCCAACAGCTTTCGTCTCGCCACCGAAGTCGGAATGCGGTTGTCTGCAAATGCTTCCAGCTGCGAGATCAAGCCGCCAATCCAAGTCAGCACGTCGCTCTCTTTAGCGCCCGCAGGCCATCCACTCCAACCCTCCTTGAAAAGTGGACTGTCGCCTTCAATACACTTGCGGAAGACCGCCTCAGAAACCATGTCAAGTTCTGGGATATCCCCAAAGAAAGACTTATGGAAATTCGGAAGTCCCACGTATAGATGTTCGAGTTCCAGTTTAAGGACAGGATCCACATTCTGGCGGTATTCTGACGAGTTCACGAAACTGCTCGTGTTTTGGCTCCACGGGGTTTGTTGGAGGGAAGATGCTATCGATCGGGGAGGAGGAGTGGATTCGGCGGCTGCGGTAGATACAAAGTCCCAAATCTGTACATCCTTAGTATCGTCAGAGATTGCTATCTCGAGAAGTGGCTTGATACGATCAAAGTCGAAGCTATCCGAAGCGGCAGCAGTAATAAGTCTGAGAAGAACTGAGCGGAGGGTGGCACTCCCAGATGTCGAGTGAAGCGAACCTGAGATTGGGAGGTTTCGCAAAGATGTAAAAAGGGTGAGTGCAAGGTTGCGGAGATCTGTCTGTATTGTCAGAATCACATGGACATTGGTGAGCTACCAAATTACCTTCAGCACCAAGCTGACGAAGCGTGTCTATTGTAGACGGAAGGTTTCTGCTCGTGCAAATCGAGGTAAACAGGGCGCGAAAGGCATCGAGTCCATTTCGTATTGGGTTTTCATTAATGAGCTCCAATCTCGACTGATCTGACATGATGAGGTAGCACGCCGCGTAGTGCCACAGTGTACGTGATCGGGGTGCAAAGCGTGTTGTCACGGCTACCTAATATTGGGGTCGAGTCAGCTAAGTTGCAACACGGAACAACCAAAATACCGAGAGCGCATCACAGTGACTCCTGTCATGTGGCTGGTTTGCGGCTGGCTCTGGGCACAGCTTGATGTTAATTAGGCATCAGCTGCAGAGGCAAAGGTACAGACAGGAGGGAAAGAAAATGTGTAAAGTCATTTCAAGAGCCTCTGGAAAAGTTCACCCGAAATCCGACCTACAATCTGTCCTTGAAGGGGGCCTCATCGCCTTGCCTATCATAAGGAAAGGTGAGGTAGCTCGGCGCTTGTGGGTGTGGACCTTTGACCGCGTTCTGGTCATTCATTGGACAACTCAGAACCGTTGGTGATAACTCCAGCGCCTGCATAAAACGTTTGGGGGGCCATATCATCGAGTCTACCTCGGGCTGATACATCAGTTCTCCGTTGCATAGATTCTGGCAGGTTGGTGGGCGGTTGGATGAAGTGCAAAGACCCTCAAACTGGAAGCGACCTTCTTCTTGGGCGGCGTCTGCGGACACCATATCCCTATTGATTAGGCTGTAACGGATTAAACGTGAATAATCAGGTATTCGCTTGCACGAGATCTAAATACTTCTCCTTACGTTGACTCTGTTGGGGGTGAAGGGAGATGGCGAAGAGAGGTGATTTTGCGGTTGACACTATGGCGGAGGGTTCAGTCGAGGGTGGAGCACGGGTGGAGCACTCCCCTTAACCTCCACCCCAACTTTTGAGGTCTGGGCGGCAAGAGGTTGCTTATGATGGCTGCCTGTCCCGACTGGCAGGGATGAGAACCTAGCTGGGGTGAGGCACGACTGAGAATTAACAGTGAACTTCGGCTCCGAGACTTCAAGCGCGATGTAGTAGAAAGCGCGGTACAGAAGTTGGTCGATCAAGCATACACAGATCCATTGCTGCGAAATAGTCTCGGTCTCCAGGGGACAGCTGTGTCACAAAATATGTCGAAATTTTGGAATTTTGGAGCTGGGGTGACTTGTAACTAGTAATTATCAGTTACAGAAGAGCAACAAGCATTCGCGGGTTACCAGTACTTTGGCGGCGGAGGTACCTGGCCCCGCGGGAATTAACTGGAAGGGTTACCACACTTCGAGGGTGCCCACAGCGGTTACTAGCATCCTTCCGTTGTGCATTGGTGAGCTACAGTGGGTGTACCAGTCACGGCGCTAGGCAGGCTACCAGCACTGGCAGCTACCGGCGACGACCACATCTTAATTGCCGGTAGCGCTTAGGTGCTGGTAACAAGGACGTAGTGATTACTAGTACCTCTCCACTCCCAGCAGTAGCAGTTCAGCGATTACCAGGACACTAGGATACCAGCAGTCAAAGTTGGTTGGTTACTGGCACCTGTTAAGTGGAAGATTGCAGCTGCCGCGGTGGCTACGTGATTGGGGTGAACGCCCGAAGCACAATGGAGTAGCCGCTACCGGTATTTCAAGCCCACGGCACTGCCGTACGTCTCTCAAAACCACCCAATGCTCTCTCTCATATACAAAGGCGTGGGTCTCCGGTTCCTCCTGCCAGCAGCTACCGGCTGCATGGTGGAGTAAGTTGAAAAGCCCGAGTCGATGTCGAGCTTATCATGACTAGATCTCGAAGGGAGCTCGCCAGAGTCGCTGAACGAATTCCATTCAGCGGCATCGATGCCGTCGCAGCTGCTCACGCTGCTGGGTGACGATGTAATCGTAATCGCGGAATCCTAGGAGGAGCCAGGTGACAAAGACGAGTGAGTTTGGGCCTTGAGCATTGGGCTTGTCTGCGTCAGTATGATTCCGTCCGTACCGAGCAGTGTTAACCCTTGGCAGTGATGGTCAGATAGACATCGAGAACGCCTTTGCTAATAGCGGCTCGCGAAAACAAGGGCATGATTTATCAGACTTTAGAGGGCTCGGAATCCTCGATCGCTTTCTGACACTTCTGGATTTTTTTTTTTGGCTATGGCTCTTGGTATCATTTTGGGAAATTTGTCCTGAACACTGGGCGACGTGTCAGTACCGGTAGGTGTAACTCACCCATCCCGACAAATTTCAGATTTCAATGACCATGCCCACTAACTCTTGTCTTAAAAGCCGCTGGATTGCTAGTGATCACGTATCCTATCCTGTGTAAGGCACGATATGAATCATTTCACGAGTCGCTTTCGCTCAGAGCAGTGTGGAAACAGATTTGCTTTAGCATATTTGTGAACTGGATCGCATTACTTCTCATGGTTAGTATTGCGCCCATGGGTAGCACGACCTTTGTGTCTTATTGTTGTTGTCTAACTTCTGTTAGAAAACTAGCTTGCCCTCGCATGGGCTTTCCTCCCTGACAATCCCATCCCTTGTTTTATCACTCTGTTGCAGCATAGAAGGATTGTATTTGCTATAAAGAATCCGAATACGCACAAAACGCGTTTCCGCCACGCTCACTATGTCACCCAACATCCAGCTGGTCCTCCGATGCCCGCAGCACTCACCTAATCGAACATGGTGCGCCTTCGAGGCCAACCACATGGCGGATCACAGTCTAGGGTAGACCTGGAGTTTCCGGACACAATGCATTGTTGTGCATGTCTCTTCGACTTTGCCAAAAGGCCGCTTCCTCCATTCCCGGGATTACGCCGGCCATACTTGCAGAAGTCTATGTCGCAGGCTGGAAGGCGTGGTTACGCACGAAGGACATGGTTGCATTGCAAGCCGAACGCACATCGCCGTCAAGGCAATATTGGTTTGGACTGCTGCGCTTCCCAACCAAGCCACATTGTCGTGAGGAGAATTTGCTGTGCCGATTCTGACCAGCCTTGTAGTCGGGCCGCGTGCATAGTGAAGGTGGCGTGCGGCAATTCAAGCGACTGCGGGCAAAGCTCGCACTGGTAGAGTCAAGGATCAGATTGAGATATACCTGACTTGTCATCCCGACATGAGACATGCCAACCGGCTCTGTGACGAATGCCCTTCAGCTGAGAAAGTACAGGGGGAGTGCAGTAGGCGTGGCGGCATGTACAGGCTCACATCTTGAGCCAGGTCCTGGCGCTAATCAGTGCTCCGGAGGAACGTCTCCCTCTCGACACTGGCCGTGACATTGGGTGTCGTGGAGTTCAAGTACCCAGATTCTTTGTGGTACAATGCGCGTCAGAGCGACTGGAGCCGGTCACGATCGTGTCATGGACGCGTTGCGGCTTTGATTGTCCTTCGGGCTCAAGGAGCTGGATGGCAAGTGCGGAGTCCATCGTCAGAAACGTCAGCTTGAAAAGCGTCTGCAGGTGGGAGTGGCAGCTGCTTATCAGGCATACGGCTCGAGGGTGCTGCATGCGAGTGCCCACAGCATCACAACCCCCAACGTGCGTGTGTGTAACTGGCGAGATCCTGTTGTTGCGGCCTGGCCCCGACCTGGTCCTCCTCAGCTTGCTTTCGTCCTTCTATGGTGACTGACAAGGCTGCGCTCTTCGACTGACTGCGATAAACAATATGCCATCGTCACGTCTCCTTCCTCTCCCTGGGTGACTCAACCCCAGCTTCCTCGTCGACATAGGCGAACTGCACAGCCCTATCAGTCCACCCGCCCATCTGACGGCCTCGTGCACTTCACTCCGCACCATGGCATGCAACAACGCTCTCGACAACCCCGACTCCTATGCAGTCGCCTGGATTACTGCTCTTCCCGTTGAGCGGGCCGCTGCAGAAGCGATGCTCGATGAGGAACATGCAACTCCCGCTGGTTTCACTAGACACCAAACTGACGAGAACGTCTATACGTGGGGTCGCGTGGGAGAGCACAACATCGTCATTGCCTCACTTGCCGCTGGAGTCTACGGAACTACCTCGGCTGCGACCACGGCCTCGAGCCTGCTTGCCTCTCTGCCATCCATCCGTCTTGGCCTTTTTGTCGGCATAGCCGGCGGCATCGCCCGACCGGATGAGAGCCACGATATCCGGCTTGGCGACATCGTCGTGAGCCAGCCCGATGGGACCACGGGCGGCGTCTGCCAGTACGACTTGATCAAAGCAAAGTCGGGTGACAAGCGTGAGCGCAAGGGCTTCCTCGGGCGGCCTCCGACGGTCCTCCTCAATGCGCTTACCAAAATCCAGGCCGTTCACGAGCGGGAAACCCCCAAAATTCCCTGCTTCCTTCAAGAGATGCTGAAGAAGAACCCGAAGATGGGCAAGAGATCCAAGAAAAATCCCGGCTATGCTCACCAGGGCGCCGACAACGACCACCTCTTCAAAGCTTCATGCGATCACGTCCCCGGGCCGGACTGTCGGGGCTGTGACACGGCTGGCGAATTTCAACGCGATCCTCGAGACACTACCGACCCGGAGATCCATTACGGGACCATCGCATCCGGCAACACACTTGTCAAAGACGCCGCTGCGCGCGATCGGATTGTTGCTGACGTCGGCGAGGATTGCATCTGCTTTGAGATGGAAGCGGCCGGCCTGATGAACCACTTTCCCTGTCTTGTAATCCGAGGGATCTGCGACTACGCCGATTCTCACAAGAACGATCGATGGCAACGCTACGCCTCGGCCACCGCCGCTGCGTATGCCAAGGAGCTCCTGGCGTACGTGCCGGCCGCGGAGGTCCAGGAGACCAAGAGGGCACTGGAAGTGCTTCAGTTAGGTTAGTTCGTGTTTCATCCACTAGGGCTAGACTAGCAAATAATAGACCGAATACTATTTGAATTTGGAATACGTCCTGACTGCGAGTAGTTCAGCAACAGATCGATGGCGTGCAGCAGACGACAATTGCAACGAAAGCTGCAACTGATTCCATCAGGTCTGACCTTCGTACCGATAAGATCGAGCGCTGGCTTCGGCCCCCAGATCCGTCTACAAACGCCAACCACGCGAGGAAGCTCCGCCATGAGGGGACAGGAGCGTGGCTCCTGGAAAACCCGATCTTCCAGCAGTGGCACTCGGGAGCGCGTCGACATTTATGGCTGAAAGGGCTCGCGGGATGTGGAAAGACAGTCCTCAGTGCGACTGTGCTGGATAATCTCACGAAGGGAAACGACCGTCTTATCCTCAGCTTCTTCTTTGACTTTAGCGACACGACAAAGCAGACCTTGGATGGCATGCTGCGGTCGCTTGCGTTCCAACTTTACCAAGGCGGGGCTGGTTCTGTAGGTCTTCTTGAGGCCTCATTCCAAGCACACCAGGATGGCCGCCACCAACCTGCTACAAAGACTCTCGAGGACGTTGTGTGCAAGATGCTTGCAGTCCAGAAGAAGGGTTCTATTGTTCTGGACGCCTTGGACGAGTCGACAACAAGGGATGAACTTCTCCGGTGGATGAAGGACATAATATCCAGGCCAGAGTTGAGCGATGTCCAGCTGATTTGTACCGGTCGGCCTGAACCCGACTTCGGGGGCAACATCCCCTCGTTGATAGGTGAGGGAAACTGCTTAGCACTCGACAAGGAGTCCGTCAACGCCGATATCCGATCGTACGTCGCAGCGCAGCTTTCACAACGATCTGGCTTTCGGGAGAAGCGCCTGTCCCAGGATCTCCTCGAGAGGATCCGGAGGAAAGTTGGCGACGATGCCGACGGGATGTAAGTCCTGACCCAGTTCGTCCGTGTCCCGGCCTTTCCTGAAATGCACCGTAGGTTCAGATGGGCAGCCTGTCAATTAGACAGTCTTGCCGGATGCCCTAGTCCCAAGGCCATCAAAACCGCGCTATATCATCTGCCCCAGGATCTGAAAGAGACGTACGAGCGAATGGTCCGCAGTATCCCGAAAGACTGCAGGAACAGTGCTCTCCGCCTGCTACAGTTTCTCGTCCATACCCATCGGCCTTTGACGGTGCCGGAGGCAGTGGAGATCATCGCGACAGACATAGAGGAGGATCCACCATGTTTTGACGTTGACGGGAGAGTGTTCGGTGAAGAACAAGTTCTACAGCACTGTCCTAGCCTAATCTCCATCGTTCTTGCGTATAGTCACGGCAGGCCCACAAAGGAGCTACATCTTGCACACTTTTCCGTCAAAGAGTACCTACTGGGAGAGAACCAGTTCAACATTACGACTGCCAGCATTTCCATCACGAGGACGTGCTTGACTTACCTTACGGATATCAGCGGTAGCCACATCGAAATCAAGCAGGATTTTCCGATGGCAAGATATGCGGCGGAAGTCTGGACGGGCCATGCTGCGTTGGCTCAGGCTTCGGAAGATATAGTTCGAGCGACAGTCAGGTTCCTAGAAGAGGAAGCGACGTTCCAACGATGGGCTAGATTGTATCAGGCTGACAGGGACTGGGACGATGACCCAGGTCCTCCACGAGGTTCCAGGCTCTACTATGCTTGCTGCCATGGGCTCGTAGCGCCTGCAAGAGATCTCTTAGACAAGGGAGCGGACGTCAACGCGCAGGGCGGCCGCTTCGGCAACGCTCTCCAGGCCGCCTCGCAGGACGGCCATCAAGAGATTGTCCAGCTGCTCTTGGACAAGGGAGCGGACGTCAACGCGCAGGGCGGCCGCTTCGGCAACGCTCTCTATGCCGCCTCATTTCGAGGCCATTTCGAGATTGTGCAACTGCTCTTGGACAAGGGAGCGGACGTCAACGCGCAGGGCGGCCGGTACGGCACCGCTCTCCATGCCGCCTCGTGGAGAGGTGATCAAGAGATTGTACAACTGCTCTTGGACAAGGGAGCGGACGTCAACGCGCAGGGCGGCAAGTACGGCAATGCTCTCTATGCCGCCTCATCACGAGGCCATCTCGAGATTGTCCAACTGCTCTTGGACAAGGGGGCGGACGTCAACGCGCAAGGCGGCTTCTTCGGCAACGCTCTCTCTGCCGCCTCGGAAAGTGGCCGTCAAGAGATTGTCCAACTGCTCTTGGACAAGGGAGCGGACGTCAACGAGCAGGGCGGCCTGTACGGCAACGCTCTCTATGCCGCCTCATCTCAGGGCCATCTCGAGATTGTGCAACTGCTCTTGGACAAGGGAGCGGACGTCAACGCGCAGGGCGGCCGGTACGGCACCGCTCTCCATGCCGCCTTGGGGAGAGGTGATCAAGAGATTGTGCAACTGCTCTTGGACAAGGGAGCGGACGTCAACGCGCAGGGCGGCCGGTACGGCACCGCTCTCCATGCCGCCTCGTGGAGAGGTGATCAAGAGATTGTACAACTGCTCTTGGACAACGGAGCGGACGTCAACGCGCAGGGCGGCGACTACCGCACCGCTCTCTATGCCGCCTCAGATGAGGGCCATCTCGAGATTGTGCAGCTGCTCTTGGACAAGGGAGCGGACGTCAACGCGCAGGGCGGCCGGTACGGCACCGCTCTCCATGCCGCCTCGTCAAGTGGCCATCTCGAGATTGTCCACCTGCTCTTGGACAAGGGGGCGGACGTCAACGCGCAGGGCGGCCACTACGGCAACGCTCTCCAGGCCGCCTCGTCAAGTGGCCATCTCGAGATTGTCCAACTGCTCTTGGACAAGGGGGTGGACGTCAGCGCGCAAGGCGGCGAGTATGGCAACGCTCTCCAGGCCGCCTCGTCAATTGGCCATCTCGAGATTGTCCAACTGCTCTTGGACAAGGGGGCGGACGTCAACGCGCAAGGCGGCGAGTACGGCAACGCTCTCCAGGCCGCCTCGTCAGGTGGCTATTTCGAGATTGTCCAACTGCTCTTGGACAAGGGGGCGGGCGAGTACGTCAACGCTCTCTGTGCCGCCTCGGAAAGTGGCCGTCAAGAGATTGTCCAACTGCTCTTGGACAAGGGGGCGGACGTCAACGCGCAGGGCGGCGAATACGGCAACGCTCTCGAGGCCGCCTCGCAGGAAGGCCATCAAGAGATTGTCAAATTGCTCCAAGAAAGGGCGCTCTCCAATAAATCGGGCGAAGAAACTTCGTCTCGTGTACCTCGAACCTTCTAATCACACTTAATAATTCGTTCAGTAGCCTCCACCATGGTGTCCATCAATCGCCTAGCTTCAGGCCTCATCACTCTTTTCACTTAGCACCCAAGCTGACTATGGCTGACAAGATGGGCATAAGTTCCAGGGTAAATTGCCCAGAGTCTGTGACGACGATCTGGGAACGATCCGAACACATATGCCATCCTGCGATCCTCACAGGCTCGAGGGGCCACTTCACAGATCAGCTTGCACACGGAGGGTGGGATGGATGGCAGGACGGCGCTGGCGCTGGCCGCCGCGAACGGGCACGAGGCCGTAGCCAAACTGCTGCAGCCCAAATCTTTGCTCACTGTCTCTATTTAGTGTAGTATCCTTGACTACAAGGCACCTCGTGTCTGGCTATCTAGGTTTGGACACCCCAATCATGGTTCAGCAGGAACCGCAAATCCTGTAAGTTGTAATATCTTTTCCAGAGGTTGGTCGAAGGGGTCTAGGTTCCTTTATAACTATGATCGATGGGCGTCACGTGCCGTATATCCTGATGTGGCAGGTCGTCGCGTAATTTTTTGTCAGAAGTATGGGTGGCAACATCACGAGATGGTGCCATCTCGTAACACTATTGATTGGATAGCTGAACAACGGTCGAGTAGAGCGAAAGGCTCCTGGCCACATCACAGTCAGCGGCGCACCTCACCATTGCCGGCCAATTTTTTTTTTAAACACAACTAATTATTATTGTGGTGGGTTTGGTTAGCGATAGCGGCCATCAAGCCATTCCAGATGATTCAAGTTGTTTTCCCACTAGATGCTCTAAGCTGAAAGTAAAGTATACATCGTAAGGCTTTTCTCCATTCCCTCACTTCCCAAGTCCGCTGTTGGGCAGTTGAAGCACCCAACCCACATAGCCTAACGTCTCTATGAGGTTGGGGCTCAACAGCTCCTCACCGACCCAAGAGCCCTTGCCTGCTGGGCGGCCGTAGAAATGCAAGAGACATTGTCGCTTACCCCGTTTACTTTCTCCCATGTTCAGCACGTCGACTCCCTCATCAAATCCGGCATAAGCCGACTCAAATTCGCGTAACATTTTCTTGTCCAGAATGTTCCTTCGCGGCTTCCTACTAACCGGTGCTGCCGTCAACGTCCCATCTTAGGAAGAAGATGTTCTTACAATTCGCTCTTCGTGTCTACGCGGCCGAGCTTTCTCTCCTCCCTCTCCCATGCAGCATGACCAAAGTTTCTGGTCACCAAGTTTTTCGCCTCTTCCTTCGCCTGCTCTCCACGCAATTGGCTGCAAGGCAAGAAGGTGGGTACCCAAAACGCTTCAACTTCAATGGATCCATTTGATACTCGACGCGCTTCTCCCAGGTGCATGCGTATTCATGAACACTGCTAGCCAGCGCAACTTTCATACGCGAAGCCTTACGTGAAGTGGCCTTCGTCTGCTGCTGGGTCTTGTGCTTCGAGATTCCTCGTTGCTGCTCACAGGCAATGTTCCTAGTGAGGCACGAAATACCAATCGGACGTGTTTCGGGTTGATCAGAGCAAGAAAATTCGTCATCTACAAATCGGTTGTAAGTTAGACAAGATACTTCAGCTTGGACAGATTTTACCTTCTGGTGAGCCCCCGCGTTCACGTGGTGCCTCCTGCCCATTGACAAGCTTTTCATACTCAGAAAAGAGAGCATGAAGACGGTCAGTATCCAAAGACGTAGGTATCAGGGGTACCTCGGGTTCCTCCTGCCCGGCCATCGGTTGCATAGCGCAGGAAGTCGAAACGCCCAAGTCATTGTTGAACTTTTCGTGGACACCATCGTTCTCAGGAGAGGGATTTGGGTCTATGTCAGGCTATGCTTGTGGGTGATTGGTTGGAATACGCGCTGAAGCGATTTCTGCCTGGAAGGGCAATAGTACCAACACGCATGGCTAGCACAGCCTTGGAACCAACGTTGCCAGCCTTCTCGCATGCTGGTGCAGGAGAAAACTCAATGCCAACCACGTCCTCTGCACGTTGACGGAAATGCAAGTTGGACCTGACGGGCCCGCGGCTCGCGGACGCTTTGGCCACAGGACATCGCTCCCATTGAAGTGAGCGAAGGACGTGTTATATTCGGATCTACTTAAAATATATATCCCTTATCGCTCTGATGCGCTACATCCACGTGTTGCCTGCCCGATCTTGACGACATGTAGCTGATCAATGCCTCGTCAAGGATCAGCGGGGGTTGCATGATGTGCGGCCCGCTGGTGGCGGCATGGAAGTCAGCCATTGGCGCGCCAAACTGAACAAGTCTTAACCCTGTAGGGAGTCAGGGGAAAGTGCTCTGAGGTGTGGTTGTAACCAGCAGTTGGGCTGTGCTCCGCCGGTCACGGCACCATCCGTTTTCCAACGCATTGACGTAAAGTACGGTGGCAAACCGTAATCCTCCCACACCAGCTCTCGGTTCTCTGTCCTCCAAAAACGGACACCACATCCTCCAAAAATGGAGGCACACTCCTCCATATCTGGAGGCATTGAAACTCCGGAGAAGAGCTTGACGGGTTTGCGAGGTCTACTAGTGGCTATGGTCGTATGTATTGGCAAGACAAATTATTTTAGTTTATATATAGAAGATTAAAGGCGGTATAGGTAGAACCGCTCTCTGGAGCTAAGGGCGAAAGAACGGAAAAGCCAATTGACTAGCTATATACATAAGCCACGGCGCTAATAAGGCCTGGGGTTTTAGATTTTCAATCAAAGTCTATTAGTTATAGAATAAGGCGCCTTGTAGCGCGCCGAGGGTCTGAAATTACTCTAGAGTCTAGACATACTATTCTGGCGATGCTCATTATAGCCCAAGATGACAAAAGATCCAAAACTTGGCAGATGTTCTTTCCCGGTCGCCTAATGCTACATATGAGGGGACCAATAATTGATAGTTCTGCTTTGCCTATTTCTCCGTGGGTTCACCCATCAATATTGCAGTCCTCTTGAGTCCTGACGAGTTGGCCTTGACCTCGACCAGCGGAAGTGCTAAGCGCGAGGATCTCAATTCACTTCACATTTTCATCTTGAAGCGATTCTGGTTCCGAGGCACAAAAACAAGAGAGTTTATTTGAGCTTCACTAGTGCAAGAGGAAGATGAGTGAGTTCGAGACCATCTAGACAATCTTGATCACAAGCTCCCCACAGCCCAATTCACTTGACCACTCAGTACAGTGCTTATCACTCCATATAAACACATCGTTCCACCCAAAATCATCAATTTCATCGCGCCTGATCGAAATGAGCCCCACTCGGCGAAATTCACCAAACATACATGTTAGAATCAAACCCAGGAGTTCCACTCCATTAGCACTTTCCATCGATCTAACTGGATAGCAGTATACAGTCTCAAGGACCATGTCTTGCTCGTCATCAAGACAGTAAGCTGTACCACAGCCAGGCATCAAATCCCGCTCATGTTCCGTCACTCGGTGCATTGGTGGCAACATCAACAAGAGACCCGAAGAGAGAATATACCCACTCTTTAGTTGACCAGTAGAGTCTTTAGTTATATATTCTACATTGAAAGTTAGTATCCTGACGAGAGGGGGGCCCCAACTATACTCTCGGTGGCCGCAGGCAAAACGGACCCAACCCTCAACAGAGGCCCAAGACCATGATGGTGCTAAAAGTCTTTATTCAGCAGTGCGTCATATGGGTGAGGAATAACCACTGACCACACTAACCGCGATAAGATGTTCCCCTAAAGGAGTATGGCCATCTTTCCACATACCACAGGAGGTCCAAGGTCAAGTTTCGCTCCCATAGGCCAGCCACGTAAGTATCACCAAGAAGAGACTGCATTTCTTGAGCGATGCCAGAAACCGCAATAAGTTTATCAGTAGCCTTGGTTATTTTGCAAACCATGAATTGTTCAATGACTTTCCTCCATGGAGCATACTGAGCGCCAGGTTCCTCGGTTGCCCAGGCTTTTGAGCATAGCCCTGAGTCTTCGTCTATATCCTCATGGGCGAAGTCAGGGTTTGGTCCCAAGCCTTTGGGAAACGATTCGCTGGCCTGCAGCTGCCGACATTCCCAGAACAACTGGGTATTATTAAACGATAGAGTGCGGGGACTGAGAAGGCGCTCTTGAAGGACCCATCCCCGGTGATTCAGTGGCGTTGAAGTTACTCCCAAATGCCATACATCGCTATAGATGCAGTAGTATGTTCTTTGATGTCCTCTCCATCTCAAGTCTATTTTAAAGGGAGCATGTGATAGAATGTCTCTGTCAACAAAGAGCCCTTCTTCACCGTTGGCTGCAGCTGTTGCGGCAATATTGCAGAACGATTGCCCGTACACCTTGCCCATGACTGCGGACTCTTTTCGCCAATCATCTTGGCAATCTTGCTGTATGCACAGAGAGTCGATCCACAGATATCTCATTCCTAAGCTTCTTGTGAATTGTACTGCATCTTTAAAAGTTCTAGGGAGTTCTTCCAGCGTAATCTTTCGCTGGAGATGGTCGACATTCCTCGAGGTAAGTGTAACTGTCGGCTGAGAAGCCCATCTATGTGTAAGTGCAACATATTTGGTCTGTTCTGTGTCTTTCTGCATTTCACTGGTGTTCGCGAGTCGAGGATGGCATGTACCTTCCACGTGTCCAATATCAATGAGCCGTGTTGGGAGCCAAGCCGGCTCTTTCGCTTCCCGATTGCACTGTAGATGGTTGTTGGTGCAAGTCGTGATCCAATCTGTGACTAAATTGACACAGGCCTTTGAAGATGTACTGGCTAACTCACACCCTTTCCCTCGAATGAGAAAAGATACATCTATGCATCAGACATTACTGTTAGTGACATTTAAATAAGTCAAATTTGATAATGAGAACTGAACCTTGTTCTAAAAATAATTTAAAATGAACCAGGGGCGTAGAGAACCCGATGCGATCGAACTTGCCTGCTTCTCTATTCCAATAGAGAGAACAGGATAATCCCCGATCTATAAGATCCGACTGATGCCGAGGCGAGGCTAGAATGCTGCCATGTAAACTTTTACAAATAGGGCAGCTAATTTTTGCAGAAGACACGATATCGTCGTATGGGCGCCTCGAATAGCCGATTTGAGTACTTTTATCGGTATCCCAGTCATCGTGTGGTCGAATCAGCAACTTTTCGCAGGTTGAACATAATCTATGCCTGTTCATAGTCTCGTTGTCGTTCTCCTCGGGCCCAGCTAGTACAATAGAACCCATTCTGCTCGGCGAGTATACAAGTCATTCGACTGCATGCAGCCAACACCAACCAAGCCTTAGGCTTTTGAATACAACTAGCAGCTAGATGGAAGCAATACGACAAGGGCTTTTGTACGCATGAGGTTAAGATATGTGAGGGGCTATACTTGTGGTATGAGGCAAGTTGTGTCGACACGTGACCTCAGCGGCAGGCGCATTGCGTTCGTGCCGTACTTGACTTTTGCTATTATCTGACATACGAACGAGGTGGGCTTCTGAAGAATATGCAATTTGCAAACACATGGTGGGTAGCAATTGTCCCGTTCGGGCACAGTTGACGATGATGGTAATGGGCAACGGGCCGAAATAACCAGCTCTATCCTTGCAAATAGTCAGGGGGTCCAAGGACGGTGGGGGGTGATTGTATCGCAATTGACGAAAGAACATCAGTTTCCAGGTGCCAGGGCGGTACCGGTACCTTTAATATTCCATCCTTTACGAAACTTCACTGTGCAATACGGCGGCAAACCGTAATACTCCCACACCAACTCTCGGTTCCCTGTCCTCCAAGAAAGGATGCCACATCCTCTATTTTTAGAGGCACACTCCTCTATATCTAGAGGCAGCAAAACCCCGGAGAAGAGCTTGACGGGTTTGCGAGGCCTCCTAGTGGCTATGGTCGTAAGTGGTTGGGGACGATGTATTTTTCATATATAAAGCTCGCTTGTAGGTGGGAAAACACCAGACATAAAGGAGACACGAGATTCGCCGAGGCCTCTGTTCTATGCTTGACAGGGTCGTTAGAGAAAATAGCCCAATTCATCTAATAACAGCACTGTCTTTGGTATCAAAGGTCATTGGTTTTCCAAGGCCTTGAGGGGCCAAGGGCCTTTATAAATCCAAGAAGTCGGTGAGGGTCTTCAGCCCTAATCCTGTGACCGTAACCCTTGTACGTGTGACGAAATTCAATAGCTTCGACGATCCCGATCTCAGCAGCAGCTTCAACAAGCCTAAATTCAGCAGCAGCTTTCAAGGCCGGACTAATATCCTGCCCTGGCCACCGCCGCTTTGCATCCCCTTAGGACAACTCGTTCGTTGGCATCACCGTCTTGTAAATAAAGACTTGAATTCATACATGACACTGTTTAATTTTGCGCTGTGATATTGGTCAGTCACGTATCAGATCCGTCCGAGTTCGGTGGCAGGTTAGGTCGATAACGCTTCACCATGCAGACGCAGGGCAGTACGATGAGACTTTAACGGTTGTATTTATAGATGTAGCAAAATAGAATACAAAATAGGTCTTCTTTTATTGGGTTAATTGACAAAGCAACTCAGAGACCAGTGCTCGCTGCTTCCATTGCGCAAAGCGGCGCTGCCACGCACCACGACCTGATAAGACGTGCGGCGACGCTGACTTGGACCACGACGGCCCCGAGCTTTCGAAATTCACATATAGAGCCTCCACTTGTCGAGAAGCTCGACGGTGGTGAAGCCGGTCTTTTTTGTTTGCGGATGCGGCAACGGCTTCCAACACATGTTTAGTCTTGGTCAGGGAATTAGATACCGTACTCGTCGTAGGGCAACATGCAATCGGCCAAAACCTCGCCCTTGGTGTTGCAATCAGTGATCTTGGCAATGCAGCCTTGTCGGTTTTCCCATCCAAAGCGCACGCAAAGTTTGTCTAGTAGACTTGGCCCGACTAGTTTCTCCTGGGTGCAGTAAATAAGCTGTTGCCCGGTCGGGAGCTGTCTAGCTGGTTCGGCGTCACCGTTCCAGTCTCTGCTGTCGGATTCGGCTGCCTTGCGGAGCTTTGCAAATTCTTCTCGCTCGCATGCCTTGGCATATTCCTGGCATTTCGGGTCTTTCATATAGCCCGCGCAAAACTGCTCCTTGCTTGGTGCACCACCCGGGCCCAGAGCATCCGCTTTTAGTTTTGCCTGGGTGCAGTCGATAACCTGCTGCTTGGTCGCAAGATTCTTTGAGTCCTCGTAGCATTTCTCAGCATACTCCTTGCACTTGGGGTTTCCCCGAAAGCCCGCGCAACCTTCGTCCACAAATACGGTAAATCCCGTGTCTGGAGTACGCGCGGCTTGAGCATCCCGAGCTGGCTGGGCAGTGGCGAAGGCTACAAGGCCGGCGGCCACAAGTGGAGTGAACTTCATGGTGGTTGTTGCGAGACGTAATCGTTGAAATAGATAATAAAAGAATAAGGCTGAATGTGCCAGAAAAGAGAGTAATTGGATTGATGTGAAGAGGAATCCTGCAGAATTCAAACTCTGTGTCAAGGACGGCATCACCTACTTATATAGACAGTTGGTACAGCGAGACGATTCGGAGCCATTTACTTCATTCCGTTTAATAACTGATGGACCGGCGGGATGCCATGGGGCTCATGAGTCGTATTTACCCGCCAGTTCAGGATAGACTGAATAATGTAAGCGCGGCAGTATGCTGCAACCGGTGGGTAAGGTGGGAGCGATGAACAGGGGGTCAGGATATAGGACTCAGGAATCGAAGGTTATAATTATGCTTATCATGCAGTATCCACGAGCAGTGCTACAACCTACCAGGTCAGATAACAACGTAAACCCTTGTTATAAGTGTAAGCAAAGCGGCAAGCCCGGGAGGGGCAAAATTAAAGGTCGGAATTAAAGGTTGAAATTGAATTAAAAAAATAAAGTGAAAAGCTATATTTGTTAGCTTATTAAACTTCTCATAATACCGTAAAAACTCAAGCAAAGCGCTGCTTTACTTAACAAGCTACTACCCTGCCGCTACTATTTCGTACGATAGCTGTGAGGAGTTGGCCCATGGTCAAGCAGGCGTCTGCAAGTCCTCGGTATCCTACTTGGCCGTTTTGATCTCGGCGTTCTGTAGTGGATTCTGGTCCGAAAACTGGTAATATCGAGAGCGCTTTATCTGTTTAGATGCGAAGTGGCTCGCGGCTCCGCTGCCATACGATGTTCTTCGGTAAGCGAGTCTCCACGAGCCGCTCCGCATCTACATAAAGAGATAACAAGCTCCACGCTAATTGCTTGGCGAGACCTGTCAATATATTCCAGAAGCTCTTGGCATCATGTTCCCGGCGCCCCTTTGAGCTAGTCAGGGATCGCCATCTGATCCTCGTTGGTGTCTTTGTCATGTTATCCCGCATGTCCACCGTATTATACCGTGCTGGTCGACGCATCTTCCCACATCCCACATCGGGAACAGCTGAAGTTTTTGATCCTACGAGAGCACTTTGTCTAGACAGATTGACAATTTGGCCATGTGAACACGTAGCATAAAGCTGTGTTAGGACAATAGGTATGGGGTGTGCGGGTTTTGCTATCACTAGAACCAAATGTCAAGAGAGGCAGCTTAGTAGCATGTAGGGCTTCTGATAGTAAGGAGAGAGCAGTTTTGCCCTCGTATAGTGTACGTGGTTCCAACTTGGCAAGTTCTTCTTGCCGCTACACTTTATCTTCCCTTCAGAGCTCTTTAGAATCTATCGTCATTTTGATAGGTTTGTTAGATAATTAGGCTAGAAAAGGCGCCCTATATGCGTTTGGAGATTGCATGTATGCATCTACATCATTGAATCGATGGAGCAAGCCAGGCGCTGCTAGGTGCCGTTACTGCCGTATACCTTGGCAAATTGCCTCGTAAGCGGATCAAAGATACTTCGTTCTGCCATTCCTTTTGTCAGGCTATAGAATGTGATGTGACGTTGCTGGACTTTTGGTACTTGGCTAATATTCGAGGATTTGTCCTGTCCGCCGTGAGCCACGAGTGATTTAAACGTTTTAGCGAGCTGCATCTTGTGTGCTAAGGGGCGTACCCTGGAAAAGCACCACACGTCTTGTTTGATGTCTTTTAGGGTATATTCGATAGCGGGTTTAATTTTGTCGAGGGTGGAGTAGTTAATTTGAGAGGAGGATTTCACATACAGATGCCTTGAGTGTACAGAAAGCAGTAATGAATCTTTGGCGGACGAGGTCGTCGATGGAGAGCTACCAGCACGCTCTCGAGTGGAAGAGCACTGCGGGCATTGGCCCATCCACGCCACAGGGAATGACATGTGTACCAAGCAGTCCAGGATCCCTGTTTCCATCTAGTATCTCCTGTCTAGACGCTTCCCTGAGCCCATTCCAATAGACGGCGGGCCAAGCAAATGAAGGATCCTGCGCTATATTGCCCCATCGCAATTGTTACACGGAAAAGGCCCAACTGTTACACGGAAATGGCGTTGGTCACACAAGGGCTACGGTCACGAGACCTAGGGCAAAGTCCCTCACCGACTTCTTGTATAAATAGACGGCTTCGGTCCCTTAAGGCCTTGAGGAAAACCAAGGACCTTTGATACCAAAGACTGTTATTAGATGAATTGAGTAAATTGCTCCAAGCCCTCTACTGAGCCCTTGTCACACCAACAGACCGTGAAGCCCAACAAAGGGGCTTCACCGATACGGGACTTATTAATTACACGGCTTAAACACGTGCCCGGGTAAGAGCCCTAGGCCTAGGTGTTCCTTTTATGTATATAAGGCGGCCACCTTTCTCTTCTTCTCTTGTAGAAACTCAAGACCTTAGAGACCCTTCGAGATTAATATTGAATTGAGCCCTTTTGCTTCCAAGCCCTCTTTGAGCCCTTGTCAGAGCAGTCGAACGTCCATCCCTTCCGACGACCTGACCTAGGCTGTCCATGGAGAAATCATCAAGGGTATGGGACCTATGCCCAGCACCGAGAAAGTCCGGACTTAACGCGCCCGACGTCGGGTCAGAATAATCCATATGCATCTCCAAAGTATGGCAAGAAACGCGACTCTTTTCGTTATCCCTTAGGAGGTGGGTAGAGTAGCCCTGTATATTGTTAATTTCTTCCACTAGGAGTTGAACCCTGTCTTTAAGGTTTTCATTATCCCTTGTAAGATATTCTAGATGCTGTGACTGCTGCTTGATCCAGTTGCGCCATGCGCGCTGAGACTCACGGTCTCTGGCTCGCTTGCGTGCCACTTGGCTTGGAGTAAGGCCTGAAACAGGCCGCCGGTCTGAATGGGTATATCAGCAAAAGACTGTGCTAGCTGATAATATATCAAAGGGCCCTTGCTTTTGGTGTGTGAGAAGGGCTCGATAGAGGGCTCGGAGTCAATAGCTCAATTCATCTAACAGCAGTCTTTGGTATCAAAGGTCCTTGATTTTCCTCAAGGCCTCGTTGACCAAAGACCTCTTTCAATACAAGAAGTCGGTAAGGGACTTTGCCCTAGGTCTCGTGGCCATAGCCCTTGTGTAACCGTGTGACATTGGGGCATTTCCGTGCAACATGGTGATTGTTGGCTGTGTAGCGGCAAGTGTGTGGCCTGTAGAGGATCCTAGAGCTGGACCCATTGTCACGTATTTGCGCAATAAGAAGAGAAAAAAGAAGACGACTGTATGGAAGACCTGGCAGCAACGAGGGTACCAAGCCAACGGCGGTGCAGAAGATCCGAGAAATAACCTACCTTGCACCCAGGTAATCGTTTTCGGGTACTGTCTCGCTGCACAGTCAATCAAGATATGATTAGTGTTCTGTGGGAGGGACATGGGCCTACTCAAAAATATATATGACGATTGAAATGGGGAATAATACTATAGTGCTGGCTTTCTTTTATAAGCAGACCAGCAGATCTCCGTCCACCTGCAACGATCTAAATAAAAGCTTGCGCCACGGCACAGGGGTTTAACGAGCCAGTATGGTTTGTTGTTCGCTCCAGCTCATACACAACGTCGCTTTCGCCGCAATGTTCCAAACACGTCCATCATCGTGGTGCAGTTGACTGTGCGATTCGATAGCAGAAACAGGTTATTGTGGCAGACGTGCTCTTTCCCTCTCGACTTTTAGAGCGTTATGAATCTTAACCAGTGACTTTATCGTTCTGGCTCAGAGTATCGCCAAGGCTATTGTGGACTGACAACCGTATTAAATCTGCTGCAACTCTGGTGCATTCTTGGCAGACACAACACTAGCTGCAAGCCCTGTCCTAGCACTAATAACGAACAGGGCAAAGAGAAAGAAGATGTCGACTGGAGTTTTGAATATTCGCCAGACCTGTTGTGGCTGAAAGACATCACTAGATATACTGCAGCGTGAGCTGGCATAAAAAGCCAAGGCCATTGTCGTCCTGCCGTCACGTAACGTTGGAATCCAGGAACCAAGCTCAGTATTCTAAGCACCATCATTTCGAACAAGGGAAGCGCAAATTTGCCGGCGAGATTTGGCTACGTGAGACTCGTGGATTTTTTTATTTTTTATTTTTTATTTTTGGATGCCTAGAGGAACGAATAAGGGAGCAAAGAGAAATCAGCGAGTTTGTTGGCGAGTCCGGTCGTCGGAACGCCACGATGGCGATTAGGTTATGCATAAGAGCTGTGCAAAATGATTTCCCAGCGAACCAAATTAAAAGCCGACTAAAAGAACAAAAGCAAGTTATTAGGATTCCATTCATATTGCCTGCAATAATTGCCGCTTTAGATACACATACACTACACATCAGACACTCTGTTCGGGAGCAAGAGTAGCAACTACAGAGTGGCAGCTTAGGTCAAGCTCCAAGTATGACGAAAGCTGTTCATCGTCATCCAATTCTTGTCTCACACGCCCTCGACATGTCACATGCACAGCGCCCAGTCCATCTCCAAGCTCTGCAATCAATCAGCCACGTCGCCAAAACCGACGACTCCCGTATCAGAAAGCCCGACTGTGCATGGGGGTCACGACGGCCTGCCACTACACTATTGCAAACTATCAAGCGCCCCGACTCTATCCACACCGTCTGGCGCAATACGACAGGACCCACGAGGCGTCAACACGGCAGCAGCTCAACTGCAACTCCCTCCCGTAGGCGCAGGGCCCAAGAGCTGCCAAGCAGCAAACGCACGCCGCATCTGACGTTGGCGCTATAAAAGCCACCTGAACCAGCTATCGACACCGCAGCAAGAGCTAGCGGCAAATGAATGATTCCAAAGCGTAAAACTATTCGAATGCCGGCGACGCAACGAACGGGTGGGGCGGGTCGTGGTTCCGGAATGCCGAAATGCCGGAGAGCCGCACCTTCCCGACTCGGGTAATTCGGATCGAGCCGGTCGAACCCGGTTGGTCGGCTCGACTGGCCCACAGTCACCTGGGACGCGACGCGATAGGCGGCGGCAGTTGCTTCAGGCGTAAGCACTTGACGTCTGCGCATTCTACCGACAGGGGCGGCGTGGATTGAGACTTCGTGTGGGAGGGGAAGGCTCTTGGCCAGTCGTGAGTTGCGTCGCCCCGCGCGTGACTCGCGTAGGGTTGAGACTCCCATGGCATCGTTGGGATGCGGGGGAGGAACTAGAGGGGTAGGAGTTGGATAACGCAAGATGGGGAGGGCTGATGGCGGTGATGGAATGAGATGATCGAGTAGCAGTGACCTGATTACCGAGTTCATTGAAGCCACGGTGAGATGGGGCCAACTGCCTTGTGTGCTATGGTGGCAGATGATATTTATACGTCATGGCGAGAAATGATTCGATTTACACTTGGCGGGGAGCCTCGGAAGGACAAATGGTTGATACATTGTCACATTTCTTCCAATGGCGGCCAAAATTTCTTGTTTAATTCGTCGTCACCGCCACCAAACCGTACAGAGTCAGGGCAGAGAGGATTGAAGGCTCATGCCTTGACTACGTATCTATGTACGTGAGTCATATCATTGGGTAGCAAGGATTCTTGCTATTCATCGTGTCATCTCTGAAAACTTGGGATTTCCGACTCTCAATATTTCGTCACTTCCTCTTGGGCAGCCCTTTATATGAGATTTGATGGCGCCATGATGTCGATGGTGAAAAACGAGACACTCGAGTTTGCTACGGCCCACTATACGCACATGGAGCAGCACTTTTTGCCTTGTACTACTTTACTCATGTTTGTGTTCCTCCCTAATAAGCTCAAGCCGCCGTCACTCAGCGTACGTAAACAGCTTTAGCAATTAGATGTACAAGATAGATTGTCGAAGCGTAGTCTTGATGACATGTATACGCTAGTAGATTATTCGCAGTGTACTGCAGTGTCTGTTCGACTCATCGTGCTAAAGCAGTAGAAGAGAAACTGGTGACGTTTCCGTTTTCACGCTATAGCGCCAAAACTGACTCATAAAGAGCCCAGGCGGCGGTTTTGCGGTACTATTTGGATACGACGCAGTGGCTGGCCGCGTATGACTTTTCATGCAGCCCCATTTCTACAGCATGTCATTTAGCTTACGCGGAAGGGGCCTCATGTGAGGAGCACCAGGCCATGGTCTTGGTGCATCAGGGCATGAATTTGTGCAAGAGTGGTCGCGTTCGACGTCACACGGAAATGGCCGGCTACACGAGGGCTACGGTCACGAGACTAGGGCAAAGTCCCTCACCGACTTCTTGTATTTAAAGACCCCTTTGGCCAACGAGGCCTTGAGGAAAGCCAAGGACCTTTGATACCAAAGACTGTTAGATGAATTGAGTAATTGCTCCAAGCCTAAGCCCTTGTCATATTCGACCACTGAGTCATGGAGCAAAAGAAAATGCAGCAATAGCGGCCCATGGTCAAATGTCTCCGATATCTGGCTCCAAGGGTGCACATCTTGGCTCTGTCTCTAGTCTTTGACACTCTTTACGAATCATTGAGTAGCCGGCCTAAAACGACAGATGAACTTGATGGAGCGAGACTCGGTGATTTCCTCGTACGGTATTTTATGGCCTTGTCGGATTACTCTCAAGCTGTAAATATTCGTAAAACAAACAATCCACCGCTACAGTTGCAGTATTTTCTAAAGGGCACATTACTTGGAGAGGAGGAGGCAAGGTAAAGCCTATTGGTCAAAGAGCCCCAATGACAGTAGAATACCCCTGAGAAAAAGAATGTGTGTGATGGCTTCTAGAACCAAAGTCTCTGACATGCACTCAGACGACAGCATATGAGGACCACTGGCCTTCTTCCTCTGTTTGCATCTAGTACGCCAAAAGTGGAAGACGATTGCACAAAGATCTATCATGGCTTTTCCACGCTTGCCACAGCATCATCTCCCACCTGGACACGTTCTAGTCTCAAACTTGGCAAGAAATGAGCGACTTCATGGCTCCTTTGAAATTAAGGACTAGAAAAACACCGAGAGATTCAAGCTGCAGCCAGGACGAGTTCCAGGAATGGTGGCAGCACAGAACCTTTAAACACCCTTTCCCTCCTCACGCTCATCACTACATAGTCCATTTTCAGCTCCAACACGACGTCAACTCGTACCGAGGTGCAGAAATCACGCCTGTCCACGATAGTAGACCAATGGCACGGTCCACAGAGGCAGCTACAAACTCCAGAACAACAATGGTGAAGCCTCGGCCGTTTACAAGTTCGCCAACGGCCAAGCAACGCCCCTATGTTGTCAAAGAGACACGAAGAAACCCGGACACGGACGCCGCTCACCGCTCTCTCGACTCCAAGTGCGCAGGCCCAAACGAAAACAGCAAATCTTGTTAGCTCGAGCGTCATCTCCGAGATTCATGTCACCTCGCCCAGCATCCCCATGGAGTCATGGGCCATGGCGACGGGGTAACGCCTAGTTTGTGCAGCAGAGTTCCCCGATGGCCCAACATGAAACTACCACTGCCCTCTGCCTCATCTCCTACAACCCATCTTCATCCCCTTGTTTCCTGTCCAATGACAAGGGCCCCAGCCGCTTGGTAGAACAACAACCGTCAAGCCAAAACTCTATTCCCAAGGAGGAAGGTAGGCCGTCGCGGGCCACTTCCCTTTTTTTCCCGAAGCCGCTTGGAACAGCCTGGTAGCGTCGAGTATTCCCCGGTAAGCTAACGGCAAGCAGACGGCATGGCCTCTCTGGCCGCGACGTGGCCGCGACGTAATGTCCCGAGTGCCGAGGCGCCGCGCTCTCCGACCACGCTCCTTCCCACAAGGCTCAAGCCCTACCGCACGACGGTTTTGGCCTAGCCATGCCCATCCACGTGGCGGTAAGGCGTGCTTCAGAGCAGCGAGGACGCTCGAGATGATTTCCCAATCAGGGCGGCGTTCCGGCCCCAAAATCTCCAACCCCTCGCGAGTCAAAATATACTACTACTACCGCTACCGCTACTACTTTGCACATACCTCTGGGCCGCTTCCCCACCGCCAATCTGGCTGGCCACGGCCGAGATGGTCGCTCCCTCAAGGCCCTTGGCAGGAGGTCGGTTCGGACGCAGGCAGCCCCTGGGTGCCGGTGCCAGCGCTCGGTCGCGATTGGGCGGGCGCCGCTGCCGTCGACTGTGAAACCCAGCCACAGGCTGAGACGGCCAGTGCCTTTTTCCACGACGGGTATTTGGACGGCGGGCGGGCTGGCGCGCGGCTGCGGTGGACCAGTCACCAGCGTGTCTTGGTACTGGCAGCGTCCAAGTGCCTCGGCGAATGGGCACGAGCAGTCACAACGTGGTGTTTTGGCTTTGGGTTGCCCGACGTCTTAGCACGGCACGCGGCGACCGTCAGAGGAACGGAGTCAATGGACAGGCGATTAGACGGCGATTGCAGCCCCCTATTGTTCAGGACAGGCGCCGAGGCGGACGTCGCAGCTTGAGGTGGTGGTGACGCCGGAGGTTCATAGTGCCGGCTGCCGGGACAGGCTGGCCAGTGCCGATTCGCCGGATACCACCGCCTCGGTGGCTGGCCGGCGCATGGGCATGCCATGATGCAGCTGTGTGCGGCGCCTGTCCAGGCACGCTGCAGCCTGCGAACGCAACATCACATGCATGCCTGCGAGCTCAACATGTTATACTCCGGAGTTCGTACATGCGGCTGTCTATAAAGGCCCTCGAGCACGGAATCGTGGCGTCGCTCTCGCAGAGACGGCTGCCAATCAGAAACGGCGCCCGCGCAGGGTGCAAAGCTTCTCGAGGAAACAAGACGCTGCGAATGGCAGGAAGTTGTCCAGATGTCTGCTGTCGGGCTTTGCCAAGACTCCACCCCGGCAAGGCGTCTCCACCCCGGCAAGGCTCCTATCAAATGGGGCAGGAATCGAGATGGGATGCGCATAAAGGCCGTGGGGCGCGCGCCGCTCATTTGCCAGCATAAGGCCGGCTTGCCGCAGAATGCCTGCCTAGCCCCGGGTGCCATTGGCGCGACTCCACGAGGCCAATTGACGGCTTCAATGTTAATGTTCTCAGTGCTCACCGACCGGTGCTCTGACACGCCCCAGGCCCCGAATAGCTGCAGTCCCAACATTGCGTTGAACCGAGCCCGTCCCCTGCGCATATAAATACTTGACCCCTGTTGCCGTGCCTCGGGCGAAAAAAACCTCCCATCAGAGCCTGCCCTTTTCTCCCGTCCACCTTCATCAGAATGATTGACGTCGCCGGCAACAACCACTATCTCGCCCACCAGCCCGCCGACTCGGACGCCTCGTTATGCCTCCCGCCGTCGTACATCAGCGGCGACTACTTTGTCAATCCTGTCACCGGGTGCTTCACTCCCAGGGTACAGTCCACCTCCTGCGTGTCACGTCTTTTCACGCCTCTGGTCCCTGCCGTCGGGATGCGTCTTGTCTAACCGAGAATCAAAAAAGTCCGACAGCCCTGCGAGCACCACGTACGAAATGTCCTTTTTCAGCCACGACACCAGATCCCGCCCGCTGCCGGTCCAGCGGTACCTGTCGAAGCCAGCCGGCGCCGGCCACGCCCACGGCTGCGACGCACTCCCCAGCACAGTCATCATGGACGCCGACGCGCGGATACTGCACCTGTGCCCGTGTGAAACGGCAAAGCCCGCCGCCGGCACGCCCGACGGCGACAAAGGCCCCCCCGAGGACAAGGCCAAGAAGAGACAGGCACAGAACCGAGCAGCGTAAGTTCCTTGCCTTCTACTCCCCCTCCCTTGCCCTGCTCGAAATTCAGCTAATGATTTGATTTTCGGGCCGGCAGACAGCGCGCGTTTCGGCAGAGAAAGGAGCGCAAGGTCAAGGACCTGGAGGAGCGGGCGGCGGAGCTGGAGAAGACGACAAAGGAGACCATGCTGGAGAACCAGCGGCGGCGGCACCGGATACGGGACCTGTTTATAGAGAACCAGGTGCTGCGGGCGGCGCTGGCCACCGACGGCGGCCACGCCCGCGGGCGCAGCGGCGCCGTGCCGCCTCGTCTGGACGCGGTCAAGGGGGAGGTCTCGCCCGAGGGGGAGGAGACGTTTCGGTTCGGCGCCGACGACGCCCAGGGGGCGGGATACCTGCCGTGGTGGAATAATTACCGGCTCATGCTGTCCGAGGACAAGATTGTCGGGCAGCTCCAGAAGCTGGAGAGTGTCAACGACGACCTTTTGTGAAGACTGAGGAGGGAGGGTGGTTATTATTATTTTTTCCCCGTGGTAAAGGGGACCAAAGCAGGCAGCGTAGAATTTGTCCATTTCAGCCAAAATATATTAATTTGATATCTCATGTTGCGCAGACGGTCTATTTTTTTGGTCTATTACTGTTGTCGGCTTGGTACAGCCCAATGCTGTGTTAGTAGATATTGTGCCTGCACGATTCTTGTATCATGTTCGAATTATCATTTGACATGAGAAGGAAACAAACAAGTTAATATTAATTCAATTTTATTTTTCAGACCCATGTAAATAATAGTGCAGGCACTACATCAGGCTGGGCCTAGTGACATACAGTGTGCCTGGGTGTACCAGACCCAAGCCAGAGAAGCTTGCCAGACCAGGCAAAAGCCAAAAAATTTTTATAGTTTTCAAACCCGAGCTCCCCGTGTGCAAGACGGTCGACGTTGGCATTCCGGCCACTTACATGTGTAAGCTGCCGAGGTTTTACCCAAACCCACCCTGTCTCCAGATGTCCTTGTCAGCCCAACCAGAGTACGGAGTATGCATCTTGCTTCTCTTTTGCTCCAAGGTTTAAAAGACGGACACTACGAGTCTGCGAGCACCGCGGCTGTAGCTTCATCCCCCCCCCCTTGCCTAATGAAACCCGAAGCAGCACCCGAGGACGGCGCCGCGGCGGCCGAGTCCGCAACTGCCGGCTTGCAGCCCTATTCCTGCTTGTCCTGCCGCCGGCGGAGGAAGAAGTGCGACAGGACCGACCCGTGCGCCAACTGCCGCCGGGCCGGCACGGAATGCGTCTTTGTGCCCAGGAGGCCCTCGACGAGGCAGTACTCCGGCGCGGGAGCGCTGGAGCGCGTCCGGTATCTCGAGGGCGTCGTCCAGCAGCTCAGGGCCAAGTTGGAGTCGCTGTCGGGGCCACACGAGGGCGGCGACGGCGCCTCAAGCCGGGGACACACGGCATCCCCGGCCCAGCCGCATGCCGCACATGATGCCGACGGCGTGCCCGGGTTGCACGAGGAGGACGACGACGAGGACGAGGACGAGGTGACACAATTACAGACAGAGTTTGGCCAGCTTGCCGTCGGCGACGGGCGAAGCCGTTACATTGTGAGCAACTTTTGGGCCAACCTGACAGAAAAGGTAACCAGAAGACAAACTTGACACGGAGACCCCCCCCCTCTCTCGCTCGGATACAGTGACTAAATCCCCTGCTCTCATTCTAGGTGGACGGCGCCGCCAGCATCCTGGAGGACCTGGCCGAGGAGGAGGAGGCGCGGCGCGAGCAGGGCGACGAGCAGCCGACGTCGATACTGGGACTCGGCCCCAGCCTCGCGAACGCGGGCCCGCTGCACCCGGCGCCGGACGAGTTCGCCGTGTACTGGCGGCTGTACAAGGAGAACTGCTACCCCATCATCCGCGTGCTGCACATGCCGACGGTGGAGCCCGTGGTGCTCCGGTACCAGGGCCGGGCGGGCGGCGACATGCCGGCGGGCGTCGAGGCGCTGCTGTTCGCCGTCTACTTCGCCGCCGTGGCCAGCCTCCCGGACGAGGAGTGCCGGGCGGCGCTGGGCGGCGACAAGCGCGTGCTCGTGGGCCGGTACAAGGCCGGCATGGAGCGGGCGCTGGCGCGGGCGCGGCTGCTCGAGACGGACGAGGTGGTGGTGCTGCAGGCCTTCGCCGTCTTCCTCGGCAGCCTGCGCAGCTACTGCAACCTGCGGCTCATGTGGTCGCTGACGTCGATCGCGGCGCGGCTCGCGCAGAACATGGGCCTGCACCGCGACGGCACGCACTTCGGCCTGCCGGCCTTTGTCGTCGAGTCCCGGCGCCGGCTGTGGTGGACCATCTGCACGCTCGACGCCCGCGCCGCCGAGGACTCGGGCTACCGGACCTCGATGCACGCCTCGGGCTGGGACACGCAGATGCCGCGCAACCTCGACGACGCCGACCTGGGCCCCGGGCTCGCGCACCTGCCCGCCTCGCGCGTCGGCTTCACCGAGATGGCCTTTGGCATGGTCACGTCGCGCGCCACGGCGGCCTTCCAGACGCTGCAGAGCCTGTCGCCGGGCACCGTCGGCCCCTGCGGCCGGCTGCACACCGCCGACGGGCTCGCGCGCCGCGCCGCCGTCATCACCGGGTACCAGGACGCGCTGCAGCGCCTCTTCGTCGGCCACGACCCCGCCGACCCCTTCTACTGGTACACGGCGCTCGTCTCGTGCACCCTGCTCAGCAAGATGTGGCTCGTCGCCTACTTCCCGTCGCTGCGCCTGGCCACCTGCGGCGGGCTCTCGGCCGGCGTCCGCGACGGCCTGCTCGTGCGCGCCGTCACCATCATCGAGTCGCAGGTGCTGCTGTACACGGGCCTGCCCACCGCGCGCTGGAGCTGGTTCTGCCTCTCGCACGTGCAGTGGTACGCCATCGCCTACATCCTGACGGAGCTGTGCGCCCGCGGGCCCGGCGAGCTCGTCGACCGGGCCTGGCGCGCCATCGACGCCGTGCTCAAGGCCGACGGCCTCACGCGGAGCGGCGGCGGCGGCGACGGCGACGACGAGTTCGGCGCGCACTCGCGGCTCGGCAGCCTGCACGACTTTGAGTACCGGCTGCTCAACCGGCTGCTGCGGCGGGCCCGCGAGGCACACCGGCCCGCGTCGGCGGCGATGCCCTACCGCGTCCCCGGCCCGGACGACCTCCGCTCCGCCGCCCACCGCTTCGACCACGAGCTCGCCTTCCGCTCCGCCGAGCTCAGCCCGGCCGCCGCCATGAACCACTGCGGCGCCGAGACCCGCGACCACCCCCCCGTCTCCCCCGACTACCTCCGCGACCAGCTCCTCGCCTCCGCCCACGACCACCCCTTCGACCACCTCTTGTACGGCTCGCTGCAAAACGACGTCGACGTCGCCCCCGCCCACCAGATGCCAGACTACCCGTCCGACAAGGGGCCCCTGTAGCACGAGTCCCCCATCACAGAGAGAATTGACCGTCTGGTTTTCTTCCTAGCAGTAGCCAGCCACCGAGGGGGCAAATTCTCCCCAGTAATACAGACAAGACGCTACACTGACGAGAATGCCGGTCGCGAGATGCCGTGAATCGTGATGCATAAACATGACGACCTGCCAGAGGTTCCTCCATATTGGCAGCGCAAATGCCGTGACAGATGCACCCCGTTCCCACTAGCACTCATCAAGATTGCGCAGCCGAGCCAAGCCCAAGATTTCCACGTGAACAAGACAGGCACGCAACAGTAGACAGAGCAAAGCATGCCACGACGCGCGGCGCCACGCCTGCCCAATGGCCATCACCGACGCCTAAACGCTTGACTTGACCCCCCTGAAACCCTACCGGTATCAATCCACGGTGGGAATTCCTCCCCCAAACGGCAATATATACCACCGAGCCCCCGTAGCATATGCCAATTCATTCCCGCTCTTGACACCCATCTCAGCCTTACACCGTCCCCGTCCCCTCGTGATGCATTGCGCGCCAGAATACGAACGCCACGCCCTAGCCCAGGCCCACCTGATACTTCCCCAACGGTCGATGTCGGTTCGTTATCAACCGCCGCCACCAACGGGCACACATTGGCTGGTCGCTCGGCACTTGCCCTTTGGGAATGGGTAGATAGGCATTAGCACAACACTGAACACAGAACCGAGGCGCTATTGATTCAATGGTCCGCCAAGATTAAGGTTTCATCTGATCTTGCAGCGGGGTCAGTCCGGATAAGCTATTGCCGGGGTATGTATATTGCCGCGGCTTTTTGGCACGCGCTTGTTCGAATGCGGGCGGGCAGTCTTCGCTTCTACCGAACAATCGGAGCACTAGCTTCGGTCACGTGTTCGAATAGCCGCTCCCAGACTACAATTGACGAGACCATTCACTATACGACAAGTACGACTCCTGCTCTTTGCTACCTCTACTTCTCTGGCACCTTGTTCCATCCGATGCGTGCGTGCGTCACCGATGAAGAATGCTACAGTACCTCATACACTCCATGTCACAACACGCCGGCAAGATTCCTCAAAATTATGCTTTTACATGTCGATTGATGCGCACCCAACTATCAGTACAATGAAAAAAGAAGAGAAAACATCGACAGCAAAAACAAATATCCAAATGCGCCTACAAGTGCTGGTCTGAAATGACATCCGGCACGAGGGGAATCATGCCCAGGCACGCCGAGATGCTCTATCCTCAGCTCTTGCCTCCTAAACCTCAGTCTCCTTGTTCCAACTTTCCCATCTGTTCATGTTCTATGTGCATATAAACCCCGCCTTCTTTTAGCCAAGGACAAAACAAATGAAAACGCCTCTCGACTCTCTGCTCCCCATTGTTCATCATTAGTACACAAGCCCTTCCAGGCCGAATCCCTTACCCGAGTCACTGCTTTTACCAAAATCGCTTAGAACTCGAGCGTTGGCTCCTGGCCCTTGACACGGCCAATGACCTGCTCGGGGGCGTACTTGGGGATAACTTCGTCGTCGTGCAACATCTCAAACTCCTCGGTGGCGTCGCGGCCCATGAAGTTCTTAATGGCCTGGGGACCGCCGGGGTGCTCGTCGAGCCAGTTGCTGAGGTCCATGACGACGCCCTTAACTACCACCCACAGGTCGCCCTCCTTGTTATGTTTAGCCACCTCCTCCATAGTGTATTCGGTCTCGGGGATCTTGAAGGCCTTGGGGTCGGGCTTGGCCTTGGCGGCGGACTCACCGGCGGGAGCGGCAGCAGCAGGAGCGGCGCCGGCCTGCTGCTGGACGGCAACAGCACCGGAGCCCGAGCCACCGTTGGCCCACTCGACGGTCAGCTTGCCAGGGGCGGAGGGATCGAGGTGAAGGGAGATTTGTCCCAGACGCTGGGCGGCGGCCCCAGCGGCCGAGCCGGAAAGGGCCTGCTGGAAGAGGTAGTTGCTAGCCGAGTCACCAGCAACACGGCCGTAAACGACGCAGCCGAGCAGCGAAGAGCCACCCAGACGGTTGGCGCCGTGAACACCACCAGCCAACTCGCCACAGGCGAAGAGACCGTCAAAGGGCTTCTTCTCCTGGTTGAGGACCTGTGCCTTGTCGTTGATCTCAATACCACCCATGGTGAAGTGGAGGACGGGCTCCATAAGAGCAACGTGGAAGTCGTCGTTGATATCCACGGGCATGTTGTGGAAGAACTTCTTGCCCCAAGGGTCCTTCTGCTTGCCATCGGCAATGGAGTTGTACGTCTGGAAGGTCTTCTGGAGATGGTCAGGAGTGCAGCCAATCTCCTTGGCCAGTTCCTGGCCCGTCATCTTTCGCATGAGACCACGGCCAGAGTAATGGCGGGTGTGGAAGTCGAGTGTCTTGGAGGCCTTGGAGTTGAGGATAAGGCGGACGGGGTACTTGCCCTTGTCCTTCTCCTTGAAGATCATGCCGGAGACATAGTCGCGGTGGCCGAGCTCATCGCAGAATCGGTCACCATCGCCGTTGAGGAGGATGCCACCCTCACCACGGAGAGCCTCGGCAGCCAGGAACTTCCACTTGGATCCAGGGTCCTTGGGGTCGACCAGGCCAGTGGGGTGGACCTGCACCTTGTCCATGTCGATGCCATTGCCGCCAATGGCCATGACCATCTTCTGGCCGTCACCAGTGGCGTGGGTGCCGTTGGTGGTGGCAAGTCCCATGGTATCGGGGCGATGCTTCTGGAGCAGAGAAGTGTCTCCAAAGTCGGCGGCATAACCGCCAGTCGCCAGAACAACAGGGCCGTCGAGAGAGGCAGTCTGGCCGTCGGCCTCGTAGGTGACACCAGTGATGTTGTTGCCATCCTTGTTCAGATTGGTGACGCGAGCCTTCTTGATGATCGTGACTCGGTGAGGCTCGGTCTCGGAAAGCTCTTCGATGCGCTGCATGAGGGCGTAGGTGATGGCCATACCAGGGAACTTGGCATCATGACCACGGTGGGTTCGGGGCTGCGAGTGACCACTGTACAACGTTAACTTCATGATCCATGGAATTCCATCTCAGCTTCCCGCAAAAATCCGCCCGTAGACGGTTGAAATGCCGAAATTATGTAGATGGGTCGTGAGAATGTATAAAACTTACCCGAGACGGGAGACGAGAGTGAGGTCGAGGTCAAACACGTCCTGGAGCCACTCAACAGCAGCAGCAGACTTGTAGGTAAGGACCTTGATGAGATCGGGGCGAGCCTTGTCACGGGCTGACTTGAGGGTATCGTCGTAGAACTGCTTGACACTGTCGGGAATACCGTGCTCGACCTGTGTTCTTGTCAAGGCACCGTTGATACCGGATGTGGCTTTGGTGGAGTTTCCTCCGAAGAAACCTGTACGCAGGCACATGTCGGTCAGTATATGGAAATGGCTAGGACGTGCCATGGGAGCCAAAATGCCAGATTTCGCATGTTTCCACCATCCAGCCTGTGAAATAGCACTCGTGAAACTCGTCACAGCGAAATCAAGGCATGTCCCAGGCGAAATATCAAGAATCGCGATTCTACTTACCCTGCTTATCCAGGACAACGACGTTGCCACCTGCCAGGTAGATGGTGTGAGCAGCGCTCAGGCCAGACACTATGCGAGAACAAATGGTTAGCTTCCCGTAATACAGGGTTACGAGCGATACTGGCAGTCAGCTTCGCTGGCAAGCGTTTGCTTTTGCGGATATTCCCGCCGTTGTCGCCACATGTCGCCAAACATGCCGAACTTCCATGTCAGGCTCATCGCGCAAAAGCAAAGCCAGGCCAAGCAAATGACAGGGCCAATGTTACAATCGCACAGGAAACATCAATCTGCAAGACTTACGGCCACCACCGACGACAATCACACGAGGAGCCATGGTGTAAGAGTATGCGGGGGTATATTGAGAAGGGAGAGAAACGACGCTGCTGTTTGCGCTCGAAGGATGGGAGAGCAAGGATATACAGCGGGAATAGGGAGAGAATGGGATGGTGGCAGGACAGAGGTGATGGGGAGGAAGAAATGAAAGGTCAGGAAGGGAATCTCGGTGATGGGAGTTTTAAGAAGTTTCTCGGTTTCTGGGGCGTGTGATGGACTGGGAGGTTTTCCGCCGAGGACGGGGAAGCAGCCCACTCCAGAAGTCCAGACAGCCGAGGTCGAAGTTTGGCTGTTCTGGCTTTCTGGGGCAAGAGCCATGGGCCGTGCTTGCTGGGAATGGGGGGGTGTCCGCCCCAGAGGAGGCGAGCGGCGACAGTTGCCGTGGAGCAGAAGTGTGGGCAAGCGTACCCATATGGAAGCTCTGTGAGTGGTCTAAATGGCAGCGTGGCCCCACTACGAGTCGGCTGGCGTGACCGGTGTTCCTTCCCTCTCTGATGTCAGCAGGAGACAAAGGGCAGGAGCAGCCGAAGATGCTGTGTTAAAAGGACGCACAAGTGCACACATGTAAGAAGGCAAAATCACGCCGGATTTTCGGTCCTAGAACACGATGATTTAACTGGGAAGACAAATTTCATTGTCAGTGGTTTCTGTGCCCGAGCTTCTCCAACCCTCTCCGCATCGCATGCACCGACCTGCTCACCTTGTGGAGTGGTCGGGTCTGTGGTCCCCAGTGTTGGACGGGAACGGACACGCCAGTTCGACCACTCATTCCGATCAGCTCTGTTACAACGTTGGACCCCAATCACAAGGACCCGGCAGAGCTCTCTCGGTTGTTGGAACGATTGACAAACCCAATTTCTCGCGGTCGATTCAGTATCAGTCAGGCTTAAGCACCGTGTCAGCGTGTCTATGCCTTCCACGAGTTAGTCGATGATGGCGACAGGCTTCATCCCGCACACACCATGGACACCGAGCCCAGCTGTCCACCCTGGCAAACGAAGTCGCTTGTCCCGTCACGGATTCCAGTATTCTCTCCCTCGTCCCCTTTTAAAAAGCGTTGCGTCCACGGGTTGCATTGGGTTTAACTGTCGGATATTATTTCACTGCAGCACAATCTTGTTGTGTCCATACGCCATAAGCGCACATGCTTGGACGAAAGTACTGCCATGCTTTCACATCTGGGCTGACATGTGAATTCCACCCTGACTCTCGATGCAAACAAAGCCTTGGTACCTGGGGCTCCACGTCTTACCAGAGTGACCAGTCAACCATCTCCACCACGCTGGCCAATTGGGTTCTCAATCAAGTCAGCGAATGACCAGAATGGCGGTTTGCCCATTGGCCACCCGCAGCCTGGAAGCGCTCAAGTCCCTCGTGAGCTGCAACAGTCCGCAGCGACACGCCACCACCACTTTCACATGTTCAAAGGCCCCGTGTCTGTAGTATTTGCCACGACCCCAGACGACTCTCGTGATTCACAAAGTGTCGACGGTTGGCAAGCAAGGCATTTCCCCGCGGAGAGTAGAGTCCGGGGACTCGACTCAATATAGCTTAGTCTGGAGCGGTCTGGGGAAGTCGCTTGCAATGGACACCGAGTTCTTGACATGTGCGCACTTTGCTCACCGCACACCTCGAGTTTAGTTTTCGAGAAATCGACTGTCATTCTGCATCATTTTCCAACGCGCACCCCAACAAGCAAACCAACAATTCAAACACAACGAGGTCCGATTGCGGCATCGACATCGTCTCAATCGTCTCATTTACCGAGCCTCAATACCCGCCGGTTGATTCCATTTCCACCAACCAGCCGCCACAGATTCCCTTGCGCCTGCCAGCAAAACGGCCATCGCCATGCGCCCCCAGTAAACCACATCAATATTGCATGTATTTTTCAAGGGTCACCCTTTGGTGCTAACACGAAACAATTGAATCAACATATCTCGACCCAGGGTCCCCGCAAGTTCAAACCGGTAGCATGTCCTCTGTCGGCGGGGCAAGAGCCGGCGGGCATTGCCTAATCCGTACATTTCCACTTTCTCCTCAACAGCCCTCTCTCGTGACGTACGTCGCCATCCGAACATCCCCAGACAGCTAGGACACCGGTATAATCACCCACCACCGCAACAAACAATTTCCCCCAGTCACAACCGTCAAATTCCCATCCCAGAACCGCTACACCAAACGTCCCCTTTGTAAGTTACCAGCGGCATGAAACCCCTCGTCGCCGGCCTCATCTCCGCCGCCGCCGCCTCTGCCGCCTTCAACCCTCTCGCCCAGCAGCAACCCATCATGCCCGGCGGCGACCGCCTCCCCGCCCAGCCGGACAACAAGTCCTACGCGCAAGAAACCCCCCCTCCGCCCGCAATCAAGTTCAAAACCGGCAGCAGCCCGCCTCCCCCTCCTCCCAAAGACCAAGACGCCCACGAGAACAAGTACGAGCCCCAGGCCCAGCCGCAGGTCTCGCTCAGCGACACCATCGGGCCCCTGCGCTCCATATCGTCCTTCTCGTCCTTCACGCGCCTCTGCGAGTCGACGTCGTCCCTCCTGGCCGACCTGTCCGCCCGCACCACCGTCCTCGCCCCCCTCAACTCGGCCGTCGACAGCCTCCCCCGCAAGCCGTGGGAGTCGCCCGCCGACTACCGCGCCCTCGGGTCCCAGGCCTACGACGGCACGGGGGGCCAGGACCGCGCCAACAAGAACCTCCTGCGCTTCGTGGAGGCGCACCTCGTCGCCCAGAGCCCCTGGCCGCGAGGCGAAAAGGCAAAGACCCTCGCCGGGAGGGAGATATGGTGGGAGGAGGAGAGCGACGGCCAGAGGGTCCTGATGCCCGACCGCGTCGCCGTCGACCGGGTGGCCAGTCGGGTTTCAAATGGCGAGCTGGTAAGTGCCTCGTGTGACCACGCCGTCGACTCGACGCTAACCGGACGGTTCCCAGTGGATCATCAGGGGCGTTATCAACTACACGTAGGGCCATGAATGTATGAGGGCCTCGATTTTTGTTTTTTTTTTTTTGTTTTTTTTCTATACTTGGCCTGACATGGAATTTCATACAAGTAATGAAGTGACGAAGTGATTTTACAGACGATTTAGATGACGTCACGGGATGTACAAGATACAAGGGATCACGAATCAACAAACGATGTAATATAGACACATGCCATCGACTGCCAAAAAATCGCTCTGCCGTCGCAGACTGGCCCCCGAATTCTCGGTATATCGTAGCACGCACCAAAGTCACCAAGCAGAGCGGACCATGTCACTGTCGCAACGACACGTTTTCGTCGCCTCACTCGTTAACAATCCATTCAACAAGTCTAATCATGTTGCAAACAAACGCCTATACCACATCACACCTACAAGGTCATACCATAGCCTTACCACACATTCAAACAACCTCGATAATGGTCCGTATCTCTTTCCAAAAATGTTGCACACTGTTGCCAATAACAAAACAACAAATGCCAATCCAAATTCCGCACAGGACCCCTTAACACGGGCTACATATCAGCCTGGAATATAAAGACCACCAAATAAACAAAAAATAATGAAAATCCAGCCATCGGTTCTGTCAGGAACAAATAGAGACAGGAACCCAGGCTGTTTTCCCTGATATACAAAACAAAGCTGTCATTCCAAGTTGGTAAGCAACAAAAATAATCAGCATGTACATAGAAAAACGGGGTATCAGTTTCACAAGGGCTACTCGTAGTAAACCCAAACAGAAAGAAATTCATCCCAACAGTTCTCTCATGTGTACTCGACTTTGAGCCTCTTGGCTTCAGTTGCATCTTCTTGACTTTCGCCATGGCCCCCGCCTCCAAACTCGGGGCTCTTGCGTTTCGTCATTCTCAGTGGGACACCAGTCGACATTGTGCCACTTGTCGCTGTAGTATTTGTGGTAGTAGCTGCGGTAGATGCTGTACTACCGCTGCTGTTGTTACTTGTGCTGCTATTGTTGTTGGCCCCGCTGCCATGGTGGTCATCCCTCAGAAAGCTAGGCCCCGTGCCCACAACAGGCGTTGCAAAGTTGAGCGGACTGGGCAACGTGTTGCTATCGTTTCCACGAAAATTCCAATCCTGGTAAAAGCTACCAGGGCTCGGTAGAAGCTCATGGCCGAGGAATCGTGAAGGCAATGCTGACACTGGCGTCTCACCGTTGACGTTTTGCTGGGGTGGCGGTCGAGCAAAAGGATTCGGCGGGCCCGTGGCACCGGCGGAGAGAAGAGCCGATGCGGAAGGAGACGGTGGTGGAAGAACGACCGAGTTATGTCGAGGAGCTTGAGTTGGTGTAATGGTTGAGTTATGAGGAGAGTTTGATTCGCCACCGGCACTGCCTGGCTCTGATGCACCGTCGGGAATCTGGACAGTTAGACGAGGGCCTCTGGGTCGTGAGCCACCGCCAGGACCACCAATCTTGAGACTATTTGATCTTGAAGGGGGGGTGAATGCGCTTTCTGGCCCTGACGAAACAGATGCGGCTCGAGCCTTGTCGAGGCTGTTTTGCGTACTTGATCGCTTTAGCTGTGGGGATGCTGATGGACCGCCGCGGGATGAGGCATCTACAGATTGAGAACGATTCGATTCTGTTTTGATACCTTGAGATTCGCTTGCAAAGGAAGCCAGATGTTGTGATAGAATAGATCGGTTCTCCTCGATGGGTGTAAATATGCTGTGTGACTTTCTTTGCGGCAGCTTCTTGATGGCAATATCAGTATTTAACCCTAATGGCTGTCTGTCCAAAAGTTCGGTCTTGGGTTCAACGCGCGGCGGGGGCGGAGGATCTTGAGGTCGCCGATCAGGCTGTGGAGGAGGAGAAATATGCGGTACAGGATGTTGAGGGGCCAGCGGCTGTTGCTGGCTGGCAGTGTGAGGCGGTGATGGCTCAGGTCGGGATGCGACGGGAATAGCATGGGGTGGCGGTTGCGGAGCATATGCTGGCGGAGCAGAGGGTCTCCTATCGTCCACATAAGACTGATGCTGCTGCTGCTGCTGCTGTTGTTGTTGTTGTTGTTGGTGATGGTGGTGCGGGTGATGTTGGTGTTGAGGTGCATAGGGATATTGTCCGGCCGGTTGCGGTCCCATCATGCCAGGCTGATTCGGCCCTTGGTAAATTGGGGGCGTGGGCATATATGCAATTCCAGGATGTGCACCGTGAGGTTGGGGCACCATACTGTTAGGCGCCATTCTTCGCATATCATTCCTAGAACCAGGTCGTGATCCCATCGGCGGTTGTGGAGTGGAACCTCTAGGCCCCGGGTGGCCTGGGTGTGCTTGAAATGGTCCGCCATTCGGCACGGGCGGTGATGCGGAGGGAGTATGATGGCGAATATGAGCGAATGGAGGTTGGCTGTGGCCATGGCCGTGGAACTGAGGAGGCATCATTTGGTGCTCAGAGCCTTCGTGTCCTCGCGGAGGGGTACCATCACCGTCGTCGTCGTCGTCGTCGTCGCCCCCATTAAAATCCGAAGGTCCCTTATGTTCGTTGGGAACGCCATGCTAGAGGCAAGGGGTTAGTTCCGCGTTGCTCTAGCGTTTTGGAAAGACAACCACGGTGATCATGTGGCGACTTACAAATTGGTATTTGGCAATAAGTTGGTGCATATCTGACGATGAGTATTCGTACAACTTCTTATTGTTTCCAAAGATGAAAACGGCAACGTCAACGGAGCATAGTACGGATAACTCGTGCGCTTTCTTAAACAAGCCGCCTTTTCGTTTTAGGAAGGTCCTACAGAAACAAGCATAGTTAGTTGTTAAGTTTGCAACGCGAGTGACAGATGTTCCAACATACACTGATCGGTTCCGATCGTCTTTGATAGCTTTAATCTCAATCTTTCTGCGACCCATGGTGACGTAATGCGCACCGAAGCACGACCGTAATCAAATGCAGCGTTCAGGACGCAATTTGAAACTAGGATAGGTGGTGAAGGGACTTGCGCCCGCGCGCCCGTGATGGCTGCAGCTTGCAGGAGGCTGCGGTCGAGGGGATTACCGCCACGAGAAAGTCAAGGACACTTCCAAGGCAGAGTCTGGTATTTGCCGTCTGTCTGCGCCTAGGTCGGTATACAGCACAATCTGCCCGGCGTCGACAGGGTACGGACGCGTGCGCACGACTCGAGGGATGGCTGGCGTAGACGGCGATGCTGCGAGTTGTTGGTTCGATTCGCGAGTCACGACAATGGGACAAGTCAATACTGCCAGCGGTTTGGCGTGAAGGGAAAAAAAAAAGTGGCGAATATGAGACAAATGATAGAAGAAGGGCGCCAAGTTCTGATTACGCTTAAACAAACCCTAGGGAAGGGAACCTGGCGAAACAGGGCTAGGAGTGACGCAACAGGGCGAGCTTGAAGACGACGCGGAGAGAAGAAGCTTCGAGTCGGCAGGCGTATGTATCAATGAAGCAGCAGAAGCTCGTAGTGGCAAGGTCGGTGATGATATGTCGCAGCGGCTAGCAAGGTGGTGAGGTGTCTCGACGACAGCCGCAAAGTCAAAAATGCAGGTGGTCGCAACGGCTCCAACACGCAGACAAGTCCAACAAGGACGGTTGGATGGGACCCTGCAAACAGGTCAAATAGCCCGGTACCTGGCGCAGTCGACTACTTGGAGGTTTTCAGCAACAAGGCAGGCGAAGGTGCAGGATGGGGCTGGATCTGGCGTTGGAGGCTTCTAATAATAGACGTGATCATGTTCGGACTGGAAGGGGGAAATGGAAAAAAGAAGACGGAGAGGGCTAGAAGAAAGGAAGCGGGAGAGCAGAGCGGGTGAGTGGGCAGTGGGGAATCGCAGGGTCCCGAGTGTGCCAACGTCGCAAGGTGTGCCAGCGTCTCGGTCGCAGAGGACGAAGAGAGTGGGGAGAGAGGGACGTATGTACATGCACATACATAGATGTACTACAGAGTACTTGTAGGAGTAGTACTGGTAGTCGTAGTACATGCAACGGCTTGCCGTGGCAGCTCCAGCAGCTCTCCGGCCGCGCGAATGGGCAGCTCTCCCGTCACTTGCTCGAGAGGACGAGACAAGACGGCAAGGGTCGGGCTGATGGCTTTTTTTCTGATGGGGGGCCGACGATGGTGATCCTTGCTGTTGTACCCAGGTCAAATGTGGGCAGCCAATTTTGCCTCGAAATCCATTCTCGACAAACAAACAGGACGCGCGCCAATCGCTTCTAGCATTCGTGTCCCGTACCTACATTATTACTCGGCAGATCTCAGCAGAATATCGAATCGTCCGTGGACGTGGAGACGGAGACCCGGTAGCGGGGGGTGTTCTTGGGCCCGAGTCTCAAACGGAGTGCTTGGTGCTCTATACTCCGTACTCGGCACAATAACGTCAGATCGAGGCACCATGCTGGTCTGTGTCGTCTGTGTCCTTGGCGATGGGCGCGTGTGCGCGCGTCCCTTCTTTGCACACGGTTTGCCGCAGTATTCGTCTTGCTTGATGCCAGTGCCGCGAGGCTGTCTTTGTTCCTGTCCTATCGTGCAATACACGGCGAAACGGGGCCGAGTGGTGCGAACTGGCGCGACCTGCCATGTATCGTGTGATACAATAGACAAAGGACAAGCTCGTTTGCGAATGGGTGGGCTTGTCATCCGACTGGTCCCCCGACTAGCTCCCCGACTAGTCAGCCTTCGCCCTCATTGCAGGCGTGGCAGCCATGCGCCCAAGGTTGACCCAAGGCCGACTAACGTTGTTTGTCGTGCTTATCTCCTTGGCTGGTGGCTTGACGCTTTAAATGGGGGCAAACGACCCGACCAGAGCAACGGCACCTTGTTCATGGGTTCGTGGAGCGTGGCGGAGCGCAAGGACGCGAGAGATGGCCAGACAAGCGCCAGTGTTGCCAGACCGGTTTTGCGACCAAAACGTCTGGTCCTAGTATTAGAAGCTGGTGTGAATAATGAACTGGTTGTAGTCGAGGGGGGGGAAATCTCGTGAGGAAGAATGGGCATTATCGTGCGTCCTGTGGGCAAAGGGAGGGAGGGCAACGGCGAACGCCGGTGGTTCCTTCCTCTTCCCACTTGCTTTCATCTCGATGGCAATGCACTTTGTGCACTTTTTTAATGCTATAATGCATTGATAATATAGAGTCTTTTATGGGCCGTTAACCTCATCAACGGTCAATATTGATTGCGCACTCAATTCTCCGTATCCATCTCCGCACTCGGTAGGTTCGGTCGGAGAAGTAAGTTGGTACCTACCAAGGTGCCCTCCCAGGCTAGGTACGTTAGAGTTACACAGGACATGGGGGAGATGAGCTGCGCAGTTGGTACTCCATAGAAATACTCGGTACCATGGACTTGACGATTTAGCTTCGGGTGCTTGCCGCAAATGCGCGTCATCCTAGCTATTGTGGTGCGAGTTGTTTGTTGTTGTTTTTTTCCCTTTCCATTGTCTTCATTTCTTTCGACGTTCCAACACTGGCTCTTTCTATTGTCAGGGTCCAACCCCTCCCGCTTTGCTCCGGCCGTCTCTGTCTCTCAGTCTCGGCACTATTTTGCGCTTGATATGATTTGCAAGGCTCTTGGTGTCTCTCGATCCTTCCTTCCTCCCTTCTGAAAATTGACTCATGGACCTGCCTAGTCAGTGCAAGTGGCAGGGCTGGATCCGCCCTGCACTTTCCTCCCTCTTGGCTGCATGTGGTGACGTCTAACCTATTTCATCATCCCTTCAACCCTGCCGGCTGCTCCTTCTTCAGGTCGTCAGGGAGCATTGCTGCAGTGCACATGTCGGATGGGGCTGGTTGAATGAACCGTCGGCTTTGATCGCCTGCACATGAAGGATGAACCGCGATCCAATTTGGCAAACACTACCGCCCACGATTGTCCAGACATGATTGTGCCCAATACGTGGCTGTTTCCATGAAGCCCGCTCCGTGCTGTACAAAGCGCCGTGACGTCGAGGCTGTGCCGCCGCTCTGCGCCGCCCACGGGGAAAGCAAACTGGCACCCAGTCAACAATGATACTCTCACATTCATGTGGGCGATTACAGGGTATGCTCGTGCCAGATTTGTTTGATTGTGCTGACATCAGGGTTCCGCAGGAGACGCGCTTTGGTAGCCATAGTTTCACGCTTCTTTTTCAAAGTTTAGCATGAGGCAAGGACTCGGTCGCCACCGGCGGTCGATTGGGATCGGAGTGCAGTCCATTGAACAACCGCCGAAACAACAGAGGCAGGGTCGAAACTGTGTTTAGATGGCATTGCATGTCCTGCTGTGCTCTACGCAGCTGGGTCAAACTCGGTCATGTTCTGCCTCAGATCTACATGGCGACGTGCTGCGACAGCAAGAGACACTCAGTGTCAGGACGGACCAACTGGAGGTTACAGCGAAGGCCTGTTGTCACCCCCATTGGGCATACGCTTGACAGGCCAGCGCTTCAGCGACGAATGGACTTTTGTCATGGCGCATCACGCATCACCAACCGCGCCGTCTGTCACGTCTCCGGCTGTAGGGAGACTGAGCCACTGAACTTGACGTCGAGACTCGGGCCTGGGCAGTGACTTTTGGGACCGTGTTCATAAGAGACAGGCAGGGTTCGCAGGCGTTGGCGCGGACGGATCCACGTGGTTGCTATTTTTATGGCGCAGCATATGTCACCCGTGTGCTCCGTACTATTTGCGAGATCCGCCACGCCGTCGCTCGACTCCCGCGACCTGGTCCGTGGCAGCTGTAACTATGTTTGCAAACAAGCGTGCAGGTCCTGTGTTAGGGCGGAGTAAGGGGACAGCCGCCGCCAAAGAAGCCTCGCGGCTAAAACACGATTCGCATCATCGCTGTGGTATCGACAACGACGACACGGCGGCACTTGCAATCGGACTCGATCCGGAGACTTGTTCTTGAGCAGTATAGAATGCTTGTTGGGCTCCTAGCTGGAGTATGCCGCCAACATACATCATCACCAACCCCGTCTATCAAGCAAGGCTGTGTAAGCGCTCACAGGCTCACAGGGCACGCACGGTGCACATGGCACGTCCCCTCTAGCCATGCGGGCAACCAGGCTCCTCTATAAAAGCAAACTGCTCGACCGTTTGTGCCGAGTAGTAACACGTCGAGTGGGAAACCGTCGATGCATACTACTACAGTTATCGCACAGCCCTGTGCATGCGTCGACGGCATGGCCCCCGCCCTCCCGAGGCTCCGCCATAGATGACGGAGCATCTAAAAATAACTTTACGTGACGTGCTTCTGGTGAATGCCTGCCTGCCCCGACCACCTCCGCTCAGTCACGCTGCAGCTTGACGACTCATGACAGCGTTTGCGACCGTTATTCTGCGGTAGAGTTCCAGCCTGATTTTCTGGGCCAATTCGATGCTCTTTCATCCAGACCGTCAAGCTGTGGACTACTTCCCAACGGGGGACACCTCACAGCGGTTGGCAACTACCCTACATCCAAGTTGGCTGCAAGACCAAGGGGTTAGGGAAGAAGACGACCGGAAGACTTGGCACAAGGTGGCTTCAAACACGGTCCACAAACACAAATCCCCCTTGCCATCTATCGACGCCAAAGTGCCATGTCACTCGCGGTTCCTTGAAACTAGATTCTATGTTACAATTTATTACAAATTCTCTCCGCCATTTGCCGCCTTCAAATATCAAGTATTTTCCATGCCACCAACGCCACCGACGCAGACTGCCATGCGGGAGCCATGCCTTCCACAAGTTCACGAGCGTTCGGATCCGCATCCTGGCCGAGGTGCAAATATATGACTACATATACCCATATTCCTTGCTGCTGCGTTTAGGCTCTGCGTTTATGGAAGCCTTTTTTTCTAGATCCCTGATTATTTAGTTAACCTTTTTAATTTCCTTAAGGTTAAGATTTATAGCAGAAATTAGGATTTTTGGCCTCGAGGCAAGTATTCCTTCTGCTATAAATCTTGATCTTAAAAAGGATCAAGAAAATTAACCAGATAATCAGGGATCTAGAAAAGAAGGCTTCCATAAACGCAGAGCCTAAACGCGGCAGCAAGGAAGCTGCTAAAAGACCCTGCCACAACACAACTAATCATGAGTCCCTGCTTCCACACATCTCCCACAAGCACTGCGACCGGTCACCTGCTGACATCGCCCACAGCTATCAACAATTAAACTATCAAACAACAAGAGACCACAAACATGGCCAAAAATGACAAGAAGCCCAACACAAGTGTTGGATTATAGATAGCTGTGGGCCATGTCGGCAAGTGCTTGCGGGAGATGTGTGGAAGCAGGGACTCACGATTGGTTGTGCTGGGTCTTCATAGTAAAAGAGGCAGATGACTGGGATGGAGCAGAACAGGATTGACTTGGAATACGGACGAGGGCAGACCTCGTAGATATACTACGTGTGTGGGCATTTAAGTTTTTAGCGTAACCCGGCGTGAGTCACGGGCGTAAAGTTAATAGGTTTATGGTTTGCTTCCATAATAACGGTGGCTGAGGCTATCGCGAGATGATGGCCTTGGCTAGCGGGCCGTGGCGCGGCACCCATTGCGCTGGTACGTCTGACGCGTCACGATGCGTGTACAGACGGTCTATTTTTCCAATTATCTAATTTTACGCTTACACGATACTCGTATCATGCTTGTAATTCCACTCGACTACAGAGCGAAACAATACTCCCCGTTAACATACAATACCCATATTCTCCTTCTGCCCAGCCATCTGCAAGAGCAGCCGAGCGCATCTGCCAGCCCCACAGAGAACATCTTCTCCACGGTCAAGAATGAGTCCCACGCTCTGCCAATTCTCAGACTGCACGGCATGACAAGCCGCCTTCATGCCGTATCTGTCAGAAATGGCCAAGCTCGCCCCCCTATCAAGTAGCGTCTCCATGACCTGAATCCTCGCCTCCGCGGCGGCATACATGAGTGGTGTTTTGCCCTGCACATCCTGGGTGTCGACGCGCGCGCCAGAATCAAGCAGCATCTCGACCTGCATCGCATGCCCATACTCGGCCGCCCAAGACAGCGCAGTTCGTCCCCTGGCATCCGCGACGTCCGGACAGATGCGCAGCTCCAGCAAGGCCTTCATCAGACCCGTACCGCGGCTCCTGAGCGCCTTTGTAAACGCGAAACCACCGTTCAACTCGTAAATCTCTTCGCTCGCCCCGTGTTCAAGCAGCACCTCCACCATCTGCATGTTCCCAACCTGGATCGCCTCGAGAAGCGGCGTGGACCGCGTCACCGACGCCGCGTTCACGTCCACCCTGCCCGACGCGAGCAGAACCCGCACCAGGCCGAGGTTGTCCTTCCTGGCGGCGAGGTGAAGCGCCGTCTCCCCGTAGCGATTGCGCCTCGCCGGATCCCCGCCGCGAGCCATCAAGAAGACGACGGCCTCGTCGTGCGCCGCCCCGGCCGACAGCACGACCGGCGTGCTCCCGTCCCGGCTGAACCGGTTATTGGCGTCCGCGCCCGCCTCCACGAGCAGCCTGACCATGTCGAGGTTCCCGCCCCGGCACGCCGTCATGAGCGGCGTCTCGCGGTCGGTCCTCCTCGACGCCTCGGCGTCGGCGCCGTACGCGACCGCCCTCCGCGCCGTCCGCAGACACGCCCTCTCCACAGCCCAGTTGAGAATATCGTTGACGTCCCCGGGCTCCGGGTGCCGGAAGAGCTCCTCCTCCACCAGGGCGATGTGGAGCGCCGCGCAGGTCCTGTAGAGGGCCGCCTTGTCCCCTGCCAAGGGGAGCTGCCGGACAATCATGCAGACGATTTCTGGCGGGAGGCAGGCCAGGTGGGCGCTTTTGCCCTGCCGCGGGCGAACCCAGCTGCCGCGAGGGAGGCCGCATGCCATGGCGAGTGAGTATTTTCAACGAACACGTTCGGGAACCAGGTGGGAGACATCGTGGCCGGAAAAGACGGCGTGGGAGTCGAACCAGTGTATCTAATACAGTCGTAGCTGGCGTCTGCGGGAGGAAAAGAAAAGTACAAAAAGCACAGCACATCAAGGTGATGCCGGGCACAAAGGGACCAACCAACCAAGCAGATACACGCGCCTGCACGATGCCCAACCAACTTGCCTAGCGAGAGTAGGAGATTCGTCACAGCTTGTAGGGCCTGCGTGCTATTTTGAGGCCGTGAGAAGACAACAAACGAGCCGCCACCTGCCCAAAACGCGTTTCGACGAGGTCCTGTAGAAACTCGAAACCGCATCGCTCTGACCTACCTTCTCCCCCCCTTTGCCATTCTAGTGGTTGCGAAATGGCCGGGTGGCAGTCGAATAGAATAAACGGCTGTGTGGCCCATGTTCCAGGCAGCCGGCGCGGAGTGGCTGCTCTCTGGGCACGGAATGCTCGATGCTCTGTTCCAAATACAGCCCTGACACCGAACCAACAAGCACAGATCACTCACATAGCCAAGCAAGGAAAACCACATGCATCGTGTGCCAAGGGAAACACGGCCCGTCATCACCCGTCTCGAGCCGCACCAATAGTACGCATGAATAACTCCATAGTTCCTATTCCTGTGCTTTTCGCCCGTCAGGCGAGCTATCTACCAAACGCCGTGCGCCTGCAACATGACCCTGGTATAGTGAACCTCGCAATGGCCCGGGATAAAAATAAAACAAAACTTTCAGAAAATAAAAATAAAACCAACCAACCCCCCTTCCAACCCCCCCCGTATTCGTTGTGTCACGGTGGTGAGGCAGCACTCATCGTGGGGGCGCTGTAATTACCAAAGCCGCCGTGTTCCGCTGCGCCGTTGTCCGCCTTCATCGTACCGTTAAGCAAGGGGCATAACCTTGTTGCAGAGCTGTTAGCAACCTCTTCATGAACAAGAAACAAACAAAAAGTTGTTGTGCGTGATGGCCATATTGATGACGCGACAAAATGAGCCCTGAAAACAAAAGTGACGGCTGTGCGACACTGTCACGGCCGGCAACTTCCGTAGTTGAACTTGGGACGAGCTTTCGCCTTTTCTTCCTTCTTCCTCTGGTTCTCTTCTTCGCGTTCGAGACGGAGTCTGCGCCTTTCTTCTCTCTCTTCTTGCGCTTTGCGCCGCTGCTCGTTTTCTTGTCGTTGTTTGTCGGCGCGGAGCTCTTCCTGACGTCTCTTCTTTCCTTCCCTGGCTTGGTCTTCTTGTCGTCTTGCCTCCTCTCGCAGTCGGGTGTCCTCTATTTTCTTCTGCTCACGCTCTCGTTGAACTTTCAACTTCTCCGCCATGTTTTCCTCCTTTCTCACTTTCCGGGCAGTCGCCCTCTCCTCAATTTGACGCCGCTTCTCTCTTTCTCGGGCTTCGCGATTCGATGACTTCATCAAGCGATGCAAGACGCTCTTCCTCCTGGCTTGCTTCTTGGTCGGGACTGCCTGACCCTCCTTGTGCGATGCAGCGCCCCACCAATCAAAAGATGGATATAAAGGAGGGGAAACTGGGGGTGTCATACTTCTTGTTTGTTTTGATATGTCCAACTTGTCCGCAGTTGGCACACTTGCGAGTTGTACCAGTGGGCACCTTGTCGACAGCGCCAGGTGATCCGGCTTCGCCAGCGCTGGCTTTTTGGTGGAGCTCTTTTTGCTGTTCTCGGGCCTGTCGTCGAGCCTTGTTCTTTTCGAGTCGTTCGAGCTCCTTTTTGATTCTGTAGCAAGTTGCGCGTAAGTACACCATCTTTGCTGTGACAAGGTGGCAAGTCACTCATCTACATACCTAATGCCTGCAAGACGGTCATGATCGGCATTGCCCGTAGGCCGGGAGCTGTAGATGCTGTGGATAGATATACGTAAGCAGGTGCTCGGAATTCCAATCCAATTACATCAGCAACAGCACCTGGAGACGGCGCTTGTCGTCTCTCGGGGCTGAGATGCATGTCACCTAGGCATGCCCACTTGTGAAGTGCCTTGACACCTAACGGCAGCCTCTTCCAAACTAGAGGGGGTCTCCCACGCCGCCTGCGTCTAATAATATTGAACACGTACTCCTTAAGTTCCAAGTCTGCCTCAGTTCGCCGCTTCATATACTGCGAAATGACAACGGGATCGTGGACGACCTCGGTTCGTGTCTGAGTGGTTCCATCTTGAAGGCGGACCTCTCTTGTAATACAGATGGCTTTTTTCACGTGACGACTAGCCGATGTAAAGCCACTAATTTGACTGGTGCCATCGTCGAATTGTGCTGGGGTTGCGGCGGCGTGAACGTTGAATCTGTCATCCTCGTCTTCTGTGACCGCCACATCCTTGTCATCGTGCTCTTGGGCGTCGGAAAGTGTCGACTTTTGCTTCTCCCAAATCTCCTTGATACCCTCCTCATACATTGCTTGCTGTTTCTTGACATTGTAGGCGTGGCCGCCATTAGCGCGCTTCTCACGTTCCATGGCGTCAGCCGACGTCGCCAGCGGACCTTGAACGGCCTCTATGTACCCGCCCTTCATGGACGTTCGGATGAAACTGAAGCCAAGACCATGTCCTGTTGGGTCACCTTCACCATGCAACTGAAGCATGGCCTTCTGGGCACAGGCATCAATGAAGGCTTTTGTAGTTTTCCAAGGCGCCATCTTGTCAGCAAGGGTCTCTTCCTGCTTCTCGCCAGGCTTCTTGGCACCCTTTGGTGCCTTGCTTCCTCCCTCGTCATCGTCTTCGTCTTCAGCATCGACGTCCATGACATCATCATCAATGTTGGCGTTTCGGGGATCGTAGCCAGCGTCCTCGAGCTCCTTTATACCCAGTTGCATGGCATCCAGAAGACTTACCTCCTCAGGCTTGATCATGGCGCGAATCGCATTCTCGTCGGGCAACATCTCGTTTGGCTTCAAGCGCCACATGCCCTTTTCACCACTCTCCCTATCATATTGTAGGAATTCCTTGAGCTTTTGCCTGTTTTGAGTGTCGGTGGAGTCTGCTATGTGCTTTGTAATGTCTGATAGCTGGCAGTTGTCTGTCTGGCTATGCCTGATCATCCGGAAAGCCAGCATCTTCATTCTGTTCTTGGACGCATTCGTGACACGTCTACTATGGGGACCGGGAACATCCACGGAAGGAAAAGTCTGGCCAACAACGTGTAGGTGGTCGATCTTGTGTAGATGCCATTTCGAACCCTCTACGCCTGTTGTGCTTCGGACGACCAGAAAATCGGTGCCCCGTGGCATGTGCTTGAACACGGGCGCCCTATACATTTCATTATGCAGTGTAGGTACGGTTTCACCTGAATCAACGGTTCCAAACAGCGAAAAAGGTGATCGATCTTCCGGCAGCAGCATACGATATTCGCCCAACTCCTGCTTGGGCAGCTGATCATCCTCATTGTTGTCCTTGCGCCGATAGTAATTGATCAGTTTGCTACCCATGCCGAAGTTGTTCAAGACTCGAGGTCTGGGTTCACAGTATTCGAATAGCACAGCTGTTGAGTTGTCGCTAAGGCTGAGATCCTTGGATAGACGATACACTTCATGAGCCTTGCCCTTCATCATCTTGCGCTTGTGATGCTGAGGCTTGTCGAACTTGATGACATGCCCAGAGAACTTCTTGTAACGGAAGCGCGGGCGGTGATACTCGTCTGTGGTGCCACCGAGCTTGACCTTGTAGTACGGCCACGACAGCTTGATGGCAGGCATACTGTGCTCCACAGAAATATTGCCCAGAGTAGCGCGGACTTTGCTCTGGTGGTTTTCCTTGAGCAGCTCATACGCTTCATCGTTTGAGAGATTGAAGCGCTGCGAAATATCCCGGCCCATATTGCCATTCGCCATGCGTTTAACCTTTGAATCCAGCCGAGGTCGTTTTGCACGGAGATGCATGTCAGTGTCGAGCAGCAGGTGCGGGTCGTTCATGTCTAGGTGAACACGCTTGGCGCCTCGTCGAGTCACATCTTCAAAGTTATCAAACGTAGAAGCAGCATATCGAGGTATTTCTGGCAGTCCAAATTTGACTGCTCTCCTTTTCTTGGGCTGTTGGGGTTGCTCATCCATTGTATCCATCAGAAACTCGGCATCCCACTCATCATCGTGATCCTCAACTAGCTTCTTTGGTTTAAGGAGTTCCTTTTCAGCAGCGACACGTTTCTTGAACTCCGTCTCGACTGCGTTAATTTGGTCGCCCCAATCCTGGCATGCTAGATCAATATCTTGCAATGTGAATCCCACAACAGTTTCGGAATCTGATTCCTGGTCCAAGTCAAAATGTGATCTATCCTCCTCTTGGTTTGACCCATTATTTTCGCATCGAACAAAACCGGCGAGCGACGATTCCAGGGCCCGGTGATTCGGTCCAGAAGTCGCAGTTCCCGGAATTCGAAACATCTTCTCTTGATCCGCAGCGAGGTCGAGGTTCAGCTTACTAGTAACCAGATGCTTGGGTTTCTTTAGCGGCTTCTTCTCCTTCCATGTTGCCTTCTTCGGTGGCAGAAGTTCACTCCACGTCAATACACGCCCCTTCTTGAATGCAGGCCATGCAGCTTTCAGCAAGTCTTCGTGTGATTCCACAACGGCTGGAATATCGGGATCTTGATTCGCAGCTCCGTTCAGGTGGGGATCAGGGTCGAAGTTGATGGCTGCGAAACTAAGGCTCGAGTCAATAGGGTGAGAGTCATCAGCAGTGTCTGTGTCGCGGACGCGGGGACCTGGCGATGGTGGTCCTAAAATGGGGTCTGTCGGAGAAGAGGGCCCTTCTCCAAACAAATCGTCGGCATCGTTGCTGGTACCTCCGTCATCAGTCAGTGCCGGAAGCTCCAACGAGGTGCTGGCGCTCGGCTCCTCGTCTGGCAGATCATCATCACTGATGTCTTCGAAATCTTGGGCATCATCGGCCTTGTTGGATTGATCGAACGGAGTATCATCGAGCTTCAAGGAGCTGTTGCCGCCTTCTTGGCTCTGCTCTAGTAGTCGAGCGATTTCGCGATCATCAGCAGCATCTTGTGCCTTCCAAGCGTTCTCGTCAAAGGACGAGAACTCTGTGTCGTCGGCCATGATGTTTTCGGTCGCGCGTACTCTTGTAGAGCTTCCTCCGGAGGGGTGGCGCGCACCAGAGCGCCTAAAACATGCTTTGTTGAGTAGAAAATTTCAAACGCGACGGTTTAGGCTGAAGTTCAATGAGAGGGGACAGGAATGGCGAGGAATGCGACGGTTTTGAATTTGGCGCCCTTCACGGTTGCACAGCTGAGGTTGGAAGACGGAGAGAGAGTTGGGGGTTGTCGGCATTCATGCTGAGTCAGCATGCACCACGTGATGGCTCGATCCGTAAATCACGGCAAAGGTATGTACAAAATACAAAATCATATGGCTATCGTTTTAAGCGTCTAAGAAAACTGATGGTAGATCTGTGAGCATCGCTATTGCATATCAGGATTCTATCGGGGAGGTTTGCGTTTTCCACTTGAGTGAGTAGAGAGATTCTTTACAAGGACATCGCACAACCCAAGTTGCCAACGCTCGGCCGAAATGGTATAAAAGTACCGTGCTCCATAGGAAATATTTTAGGCGGAAAGTACAACGGCAGGCATAATATATTTGCACCCAAATTTTTTTTCTCAAGGGTGATGCATGGGGCTTTATTACTCGTATTGCAATACATCTAATGTCTATTGTTGTCAATGACAAACTCCAAAACTGTTGTCGTCTGGAATCCCTGTAAACGCTGTCCCAGCGGTGCCGACGCTCAGCAACGCAAAATACTATATATCTGGAAGAAGAAGAAAAAAACGCCGACATCTCTAATGCCGCTGGGTATCATTTGACCACAACCTGTCATCAAGAATCGTACAAATGCTACCAACAAAGGCGAGCTTGTTGAAGCGGAACAAACAGAGCTGTCGCATCACAGCTTAGGCAAGGCAGATGGCAGCGATGACACAAACCACAGCGGGCCACAGGCCAGCAGCTTCAACCAAACTTTTCATGCCAACACCAACACCAGCGCCTTCATCTGGACCATCCACAGTGGTGCCGTTGGGAAGGGTTCCATTGACGAGGAGCGTCTTTTGACCTTTGTAATCCCCGACGTTGATGATAGACTTGTTGAGAGCATCGTAAGTGCCGTTGCCGACAAGTTCTGTCATTGTGCTGTTGTTCTCATCACAGCCGCATACTTCATACGTGCCACAAGCGCAAACAACAGGAAGACTCTCTTCTTTGTTGGTGGTGGCGTTGTGGAAGACATAGTGGTTATGGTAAGGGTATAGATACGCCCCGTAAAGCCAACGGCCAGGCCAGAAGAGGAGAGCTCCGGCCGCAAGGCCAATAGCAGCACCACCGAGGGGTGAAATGCCACCAGATCTGTAGGGCCTTGCCGCACCTCCGCCGTAGTAGGAACCGCCGCCAAATGCACGTGGAGGTCCCGAACCTCCCCGCGAGGTGCCACCAGCATTGGAGCCAGGGGCGGTATTTCCACGCCTGAAGCAGCAATGGTAAGTATCTCAGCCGTGGTAGCGATTCGTTGGGGTACAGCACTTACGATCCACCACCTGAGCCGGAGCCACGACTACCACTGCCGCTGCTCCCACTGCTTCCACTACTGCCTCCTCGCGAGCCGCCGCTGCTTCCGCCACTACTTCCGCCACTACTTCCGCCACTACTTCCTCCTCGACCGCCGCCGCCGCCACCACCTTTTCGCTTGAACAAGTCGTCGCCTTGCGTGACGTCTTCTATTCTAACGGCATGTCGAGGTTCAATAACGTTTGCGGCAGTACTGGACAGCAGTATCGCTGCAAGGAATGTGAAGTCGAACCGCATGTTGAGTGTATATATGGGTGGGTCACAAGATGCGACCGATTGCCGGGGGCAAATGCCAGCGAAGGTTGACTTGGAGGCCCACGCAGACGTATGTATGCAGGGTCTAGAGGGAAATAAAAAGCGACCGCACTGGGTTTCTCGGGTTGTCGGGTCGTCAGTGATGATGCAAAAGTGTATTGTGACAAAATGCTGATTGCTGCAAAGAGTACGGAGTGCAAACTGTGGATAAAGAAATGTGAATTTGAGGCAGCCAGGGGAGGCCAGTGCCTTTAATAGCAAAGCAATGATTTTAGTCTGGGTAAGATGGGGAAGGAGTAATGGGACTAGCGAGCGTGTTGTCTTGGCGTTGGTTTGATGTTCCTCACTCCGACAAGCCGGAACGATGAATGCACCCTCGCTGTGGCGTCCTCTGGACGTCATCAATTGCCATTTGGATGCTCTCGATCCGCCAACAGTGGCTGAACAGGGGCTGACTGGGGCACATGCATGCATGTGCAACATCCGTGCCGCTGAACACTGGGACGCACAATGGTGTGGCTGGTACGCATTTCATTTTGCACTCTGGTTGATTTGAGCAAACATTGAAAGGACTGGAGTACGGAGTACGTGTGCAAGGATCCGGATGGTGGGCTCCGTCACAACTGGCCGCATCATGACTTTATTCCTTTACCAAAGCGACATCCATATTTTGTGGCCCCAGGCCTTTTGTGTTGTTTGCAACCACAAAATGACTGGCGATCGAAGTCCTTTGTGCGTAGTCCCCGCTCTGAATTTAAAAGTATCCAGGGTCTTGCCAAGACGGACGAAATCTTTAATCAAGCGCACAAAGTACCTAGCATCCTGACATGCTTACCAAAATACGGAGTACGGAGTACTCGAACAATGAATGAACAGACGGCCATGTTCAGTCCAGCGCCTGCGCCCTGGCGCTGCACCTCATCGCTTTGGAATCTTCCATTTGTTCTGCAGAATCGCGCACTCCACATGGCTCAAGGTTGTGAGGCGCAGCCTACATAAGCTCAGTGCCTTGGGGAGAGCCTCACCCCAGCAAACCTGCATGTGGCCGTACTCGGCACCGAAGACGACATTGGACCTGACCGTCACAAGCCATTCGCCATCACCAAGGTGTCTGGACTCGCTGCCTAGTGGGCATCGCAAAACCCGTGATCTGCTTCGCCTGCGGCTAGGCACCACCGGGCGTTTGACTGAGGAAACAACGTTTTAATGACCATCACTAGGACGTCTGGATGAGCCACCTATGGAGGGCTCATGTAGCTGTCGAAGGCGCGATCGGTTTCGACGCTACTTGGATTGTGCCACGGCTTCAATCTCTTGCACAGCGACTGTGATCATGCAGGCTACAAGAAAGAGCAACAAAGCATAGATGCGACAAAATGCACTCAATTTGCCAATGTGGCCAAAAGTCACAAGCACTCTGGCAACATACAAAATCTCGTCGCATCACAAGCCTCACTCGCGCCAGACAACTTGGACTGACTCCTGGGTCGTTAAGCCGAGAGCCGAGCGCCGAGCGCCGAGCACCGACTTACACCAATTCGTCTTCCAAAGCCACCTGCGATGCCGCTCTGCCATGATTCACACTTGACCAATCGAACAAGGAACGAACCGTGCCGATTTATCCTCCGCATTCAAAAACATGCTGTAGAATGCCAGCAGCATATTGTGCCGCCGCCCTCAAATGACATCTGTTCCTGAACCCAGCCGCCTCGACGGCGCTCAAGGGAGTGCTCCACGTCGTCGCAACGGCCGTCAGCAGGCGTGTGAACCATGTCGCAAGCGCAAGGTAGCGTGCGACCATCAATTGCCCGTCTGTTCGAGGTGCCGGCGCGGAAATATCATGGACTCGTGTATATACGTCATTGACCAGCCGCCGCAAAAGCGGCTCAAGTTCACGCCCCCTGCTTCGCCCTCACCACGCCTTGCCACGCAGCCGCCGACTGGGCTCCCGCGCGACTTCTCACCTCAGCCTGACAATAACGTGGGATATCTGGGGGCCACCAGCTTTTCCGCCGTCTTCCAGGATACCCAGACTGTCTTGCCGCAGAGCGCACAAACTCCGGAGCAAGCCGAGGACCTGCCGTTTGCCCTGTTCGAGGAACACCCGTCCTCTAGGTCACTGAGCATTCTGCGGTCCATCCCTGATCGTGCGACCTGCAGTGCCTTGTTTAAGCTTTATGTAAATCCAATTGACGGCTGGTGTCGGCTTGCGGCACAGATATTGAACGAGAGCCTATGGATCACGTTTGGCCATGTGCTCGAGGGCACGAGGACGCAGGACAACCTGACAACCATGGCTAGGATTCTGTGTCGGAACAGCTCGATACCACTCCGGGAAGAGCACACAGATCCAATCGCGTGGCTGCGGTCATTTTCCGGCCAAAAGATGCGGTGGGAGTCGCTTGGGCTCCTGTTTTGCTACTGGGCACTGGGCACAAAATCGCTCCCCGAGAATGCTGAGCTCCGCGAGACCCAGCAACTGCGTGATACTGATCGACGGAGACTGCTCAATAAGTATACGCTCGGTGCGGGCATGTGCGTGGATATATGCAAGAACGGCTCCACGGCCAACTCAATGCTTGCGATCCTACTGTACAGATACGGCATTATTCAGTCCATCATCAGCGGCGATGCAAGTACGTCTGTTTTTTTCCTCTCCACGCTTTTCACCACCATGTAAGCTAACTCACCAATAGGCATTCAGTTCTGGAGAATCCACGGAGAGCTTGCCGCTCTGACCAGCTTCCTTGGTTTACACGTCACGCCGCCTTCCATGATCAATGACCACTCCATCAGCTCGGAGATGAAGCGTCGGCTTTACAGCATGATCTTCAAGAGCGACAAAGTCGTTGCTACATTTACCGGCCGGCCTCCGCTCATTGGCAGCAGGTTTGCCACGACACCACTGCCGCTAGATGTCAGCGACGAGGAGTTGCTAAACAGCGACGGCAACTCGCTGGCCAACAGTCCCAATGTTGACGAGCACGGGTGGAACAACAGGGGCAAGATTTTCTCCGGGACCATGATGAGAGCCAAGATGATACTGACTCTGATCAAGGAGCAGATTTTGGAAATCGCGCTCCAGATCACGCCGAGTGGTGATACAGACCAAGTCTTGTAAGTGGCGGTCGTGTACCCATCGGCATGTCCTCCCGGCTAACTCCAGCACCAGAATCGACTTGCGGAGGAGAGAGTTGGAGGCCCTAGACCGGTTCCCCAAAGTCCTCATCTACCGCGACACGGATATAAATGATCCAGACACGGACGGGCCTACCCTGTACTCCCGCGTCATGATCCGCCTCGACCACCTCCAAAACATGTTCTTCATCGAGCGTCTCCTCAGCAAAGGCAGCTCCATGCTCGGCTCCGAAATCATCGACATCAGCTTCGAAATGATTTCTCTGACACTCATATTCTGGACGCACCAGGAAAAGTTATTCGGCGTGTCGGGCGACTCCGAATGGCTACTGATGTGCTACGCCGCGCCGGCCGCCGGTATTCTTTGCATGGAATTACTCCGTGGTCGGAGCTCAGTAGCAACCACCCCGAGCCGCAGTAGTAGCACAAACCCCCCCATTACGAGGTCGCGCTTGATCCAGCAACTCAGTCTGCTGGTTGGATTTCTGGACTGGGTTGGTCCCATGGCTCCCAACACGGAGAGCTGCAGCAGTGTGAAGAAGGCGGTGCGGCACGTTTTGGACCAGGCTTTGAATGAGGGCGCGCCGCAGGTCACCGCGCCGATGGACTGGGTTGGCGATTTTGGAGTCGGGTTTTCTGGAGACATGAATGACTTTTTCAACTTTGAACTTTTGCACACCTTTGATTGGTTGCGGCCCGATGGGCAGTGATTGGAGTTGGAGAGAACGATACCATGATGAGTGATGAGACCAGGTTTGTGTTATTCATTAGACTTTGGATTATTTTGTAGAGAAATTATTGCCAAGCCGTGCCTATATGTAGTGGTGATGCCATGGATGTAAATGTAAGGCTGCAGATGGACTTCAGATGTCAATCCCCACTCCATGTTGCGCATTTTCACTCAGACGTGTGGCTGCGCAACCTTGAACCTACTCACCTGACCTGCTACTCACCTCATCTCAAACGACAGCCCGTAGCCTTCACAAAAGGCAAAAAAGTCTCGTCTACAGACGCTAGGAGGGTTATTCCAAGGCGCATCCAGGGTGCTAACAAGTCCAAATGTCTGATGACGTCGATAACTCGCTCCTCTCCAGGCTTCAAGCCCTCCGCGGTGAGGGCGGTTCGCCCAAAATCCCAGCATCAAATCCGTACGGCACATCCCCCCTCGCCCATTTCAATAGTGTCAAAATGCGGATCACTAACGGCCATAGTATAAAATTCGACGTCATTGAGCGAGCCAAGACGCCAACAAAGGGGGATATGCTCGCCGCCCGGCTCAAGAATCTCCGCAGCCAGGCAGATGGACCTATCTCGCCAGCGTCTGCCAAAACCACAGAGCGGACCACAGCACAAACAGCAGATGCGCCAGGTTCAAAAAAGACCCCAACCAGCGAGGACGATGTAGACGCCCTCTTTGAAACAGACGACAGGGCACTAGAGGAGATGCTCGCGGACCTTGACAACCCTGACACCCCCGAACCCGAGTCCAAGGACGAACATGTTCAAGCCCTCCTGGAGCAATTATCAGCCCAAATACCCAAGGACTCCGACGACAACAAGGCAAAGCAAGCAGCCAACTCGGATGACTCGGACGGGGAGCAAATGGCACAAGAGGTGGACGACGTACTTGCCCGTCTCAAAGACGAAATACAAGTCGAAGCGCAGGACGGCAAACAGCGCCAAGAACCACCACAAGGAGAGACAGACATTGCACTGCCGTCGGTCCCTGCAAACCCGGACCTCCCGCAAGACACGTCGCCCAAGCCCCGAGGACTAGACGACATCACCGCACGCATGGCCGCCCTCCTCGCCCCCACGGCACAAGACGACCTCCCCTCGGTGCCCACGTCAAAACCATCCAAGCGCGTAAACAGGCTGACGAGCAGGACAAGCTACACAGACGACGACGCCGACTCCTGGTGCACGGTGTGCCTGGAGGACGCCACGCTCCGGTGCCTAGGGTGCGACGGAGACGTCTACTGCGCCCGGTGCTGGAGGGAGATGCACGTCGGGCCGGCGGCCGCGTGGGACGAACGGAGCCACAAGGCGGTGCAGTTCACGAGGGACGGCGGCAAGGAGGGCAAGATTGCGCTGGGGGCCTAGCAGGATTTGCTGGAAACTACCGGACCGGACAGCACAAGACGGCCACCAGACGTCGCTCAAACCCGCCGCCGGCGCACTCGCCTGGACGGAACCCTCAAAGGGGCAATCTGCTGCTTGTAGAGCACGCGGGGCTTTTGTCCCGCCATGGCCGTCGTATAACCGCCGCCGATCTGTGTTTCTGTGCTTCTTGAACAGGCGGCCGGTTGTGTTATTACCCCCGGCCTCTCTATTCTACTGTACGTGGTCCGGGACGATACAGACTCCGCGATTATACTGGTGGGTGTAGCCAGGGGACGGAATGCCAGACTGGTCGAAGCGCGGCAGCACCCCGATCCATCTATGCGACCGGAAATTTGCGCAAAGCCGGCGATATGCTCGCCCGCCAGGTGTTGGCTCCAAATAGCGAGGGAAACGGCGGGACTCGTGTCTGTACATTTTGCTAGTGTATCTACTTTCACTGTACGCCAGATGGTCCTGGAACCATTTCATACCCGCAACTCGCAATGTAGTCTTGGACTCGTCGGACTCCTGGCGAGCCATTTCCTTCATGACAGGCTTCCCGCCATGGCTCCAGAAGTTGCGGCGCAGTAGTTGTACCGGCATACGCTCGTCGTCGTCGACACCCCCGAGGCCTGTAGTCTACGACAAAGGGCTGTTTATCAAGCAGACCAGGGCACAATACACTTACACACAAGAACATCAAGTTCTTGCCTTTCCAGGAAACAAAGCGATAAAACTGGCCGCGGCACAAGCTAGGGCTCAAAGGGCTCATCGAGCCTTGCTGCCTACATGACCATAATTCACAAAAGCTCCTACAGCGACTCCTGTCGTCCGCCACCAGTGCCAATAATAAATCAATTCAACTCCAGCTTGCCTATCTGTGCTTTCCCAAACCTAAAACGTATGCTGCCTAACCCTACTTCTTAAATTGAAAAAGAAAAAACAACAACCCAAAACTTCATTTACGCTCTCGAGTTGTCACTCCTCCCATTCCGAGTCGATCCATATGCTGGACTCCTACGCACATCCTCCCACGTGGCGTTGAGGCGTCTCCCCGTAGCAGCCAACAGGCCTTCCTCCTCGGCATCCTCGGCATCCTCATCCAGCTCGGCGATATTTACTCTTGGGCTGCGCACAATGGCTGTTGCGAACACGATCAAAAATACGGCCAAAAAGGCAAACTGGGCCCAGAAATCGACGATGCCAAAGAATGGCCACGTCATGGTAATGCGGTTCAGGAATGTAGACATGACGGATGGCGTGCAAATGTCCTTGGCGTGCTTGAAGTCGAGCTGCTCCGAGCAAGGACGCACAAGATCTGGCTGGCCTTTGCAAGAGGGCTGTGCGCCGGGGTACTCGGGCTTGTTGGAGCAGAATGTCTGCGTGCCATATATGGAGTACTGTGGCGCCATGAACATGCCGACGGCATAGTTGATGGCGAGGACGGCGAGCGTGAGCATGACGGTGGCGATGAGCAGTGCCTGGGGGGCAGTTCTGCCGCGGCGGATTTGGAAGATGCGGATCCAGAGGAAGCGGATGCCGACGGTGGCGATGCCCGAGATGGTGCTGCTAAAGAGAAAGAGGATCAACAGCGCCATGAGGACATAGTCGATAGGAAAGACGCGGGCGAGCTTGACAAAGACCCAGTTGAGGGGCTGGAAGATGTGAATGTTACCGAGGATGTAGCCGCAGCGTTGCTTGCATACCGAGTTTTTGGCCTTGTCGATGCCCGTGATGAGCATGGATACCCATATAAGCAGCGAGGTGGCCAGGAGAAGGATGCCGCAGAGCATCTTGAGTGGCCGCAATAGAGCACAGAGCCTGAGCCAAGCTTGATATACTCTGCTCTTGCCTTCGCCCTGTGCTTCGGCAGCAAGGCGTTCGCGACGCACCAGCGTCTGCTCTTCTCTAATGAGCGCATCAAGCTCACGACGGTCCTTGCGGGACATTCCGTCTTGGCGGCCGGAATTGCGCATCTCAAGCTGGCGCTGCCTTTCGCGGTTTTGCTCCAGCTGAGAAGCTGTGGTCGCGGAGAGCTGAGGCGCCGACATGGAGGGCGCGGATTTGATAAAGGCAATGGGCATCATGGCCAGGCCCGAACCCGTGTAGACGACGTACAGGAGAGTTCCCAATGTGATCAGCAGGCCCAGGGCAAAGGTAAGGGCCTTTTCTGCATGATTCCGCGCAATTAGATCCTTGAAGTAGTCCAAGTCCCAGTGTGCCTTGGACGAGTCCCCTGGAGACGGCATGAAGAAGCCCAGCAGGAACAGTACGACGACCAAGGCAACAAAGAACAATGTGTACTTGCACGCAGCCCAGAATCGGCTGTGCCATGTCCTTCCTTGCTCCTCAAACTCGATCTCGTCATACTCCTCGTACCAAAAGTAGGCGAAGGGAATGACGACCAGACATAGCAAGGCGTCGGCGCTATACAAGCAGTAGTAGACGATCTTGAGGGTAAGTAGGATGCTGTTCACTCTCTCGGGAGTGGCCCAATCCTTCTTGGCGCCTTGCGAGACGGAGTTGGTGGCGGAGACGAGGGCGATGTCGACGGGCAGCAGCAGGACGGTGGCGAGCAAGGAGGTGAGAGTGATGATGGCGACGATGCTTACCACGGCGGAACGGTCGCGCGGGGTCTGCCAGGTAAAGGTTGTGATGATGGCTGCAAGGAAGCAGAGGACGACGGCTATGGCGTATGTGGTCCAGATCAAGCTGGCTTGCACGAGACCTGCGTCAGCCATGGTGGACGGTCGGCATTGGTCTGGGCAGACGGCGTCGCGAAGTGGTTCACTGAATTGGTGGTCGGTTGATATGAATAGATGGCAGATGGGGGCTCGAGGGCGAAGCTGGACGCGAGATGCTGAAGCTGTTGAAGCCGAGCAAAGCGGGAGGCAAAACGGGCGTGACGCAACGTGGGTTGGCTTTAATGTTCGGGCTGTCGTGGAGCCTCGATGATGGAGACGTCATGGATACGAGACGGCAGCAAGGAACGGGAACGTGCAACCAGGCGACGGACGGGTAGACATTTCAGCCGGGGTTCTGGCGCCATGTGATTGGTTAAAGCTCACGCAGGTATTCTGGTACACCACTGTTCCATGCCTGGTTCTGGGTGCTTTCAGTGTTTGTTTCAGTGGAGCTTGCTGCATGTGCCCTGAGCCGAGACATGGCGAGCTGGCGGCGCAAGTGATTGCTGGGCAACTGGCATCCCATGTTTCGAGGTCAAAAATTCGGATGGTGCGAGGCGTTTGGGACTAGCATTTGCAGGTACAAGGCTATGCTAGTTGGGTCTGAGTATTTGAGCCAAGATGACATCTGGAGCATTGAGGACTGGAGCTATTCATTCATGTGCGGTTGGAGCTAGGCATGGCATGCGTGCAGTCCCTGCACCGTCGACAAGTTTGTGGGTGCTATTGACCGTCTACTTAGTACTTACGTAGCCCCCTGCTAATGCACGTGTGCACGCCAAGCAGGCACCACTTTATTGTTGCCGGCGCGGCTGCGAATTGATCCGCCCAAATCTCAGTGGATCGCGAAGCCTTTGTGCATCCATGCCTGGAGCTCACCAGAGTCACCACCGTGCGCAGCGCACCTTGAAATTCAGCCTTGGCTATTTGCGATCCTCGACATTGCCGCGCAAATACCGCCCATTGCCGCCGCTCCGAAGCCGCACATCCTCGCTCGACTCTCCGGAATCCGGCTGGCTTCATATTTAACTCGTCCGGATGCTGGGATAATGGTCTTGCGCCATGCAGGTGTACACCGAGCTCGTGCCTCCTTCGGCCGTCACACACTCCTTGAGCTTGCCATTGACTTCTGCCTCTGCCAATAACCTCGTCGTCGCCAAAGGCTCCCTTCTACAGATCTTTTCCACCAGATCAATCCCTGCCGAACTTGATCCTCAAGCCCAAGACGCGCAATCCTCCGTCAAAGAGGACCATGTACATTTCGACCGCCGCGCCAACGACGACGATGGCCTCGAATCTTCTTTTCTCGGCGGCGAGTCACTCATCGTTCGAGCCGACCCCTCCAACATTACCAAGCTTGTTCTCATCGCCGAGATTCCATTAGCAGGGACTGTCATTGGCCTGGCCAGAGTCAAAGTCAAGAATACACCATCCGGAGGTGAAGCCTTGCTCCTGGCTTACAAGGCCGCCAAAATGTGCCTGACAGAGTGGCATCCTCAGAGGCACACACTCGAAACCACATCCATTCATTATTACGAAAAGGACGAATTACAAGGCGCGCCATGGGAGATGCCCTTTGGCGACTATGTCAACTACCTCGAGGCTGATCCTGGCAGCAGATGTGTTGCTTTCAAATTTGGAAGCAGAAACCTGGCCATTTTGCCCTTTACCCAGAGCGAAGAGGATTTGGAAATGGACGATTGGGATGAAGACCTGGACGGGCCCCGTCCCGTCAAGGAGGAGCCACCTCTGACCAACGGAGACGGCCCGGGAGACCACGACTTGGTCAAATCAAGATACACTCCGTCATTTGTCCTGCGACTACCGCTTTTAGATCCATCGTTACTGCATCCTGTACACCTTGCCTTCTTGCACGAGTATAGGGAACCCACATTTGGCATTTTGTCCTCGATGCAGTCACCATCAGCCGCGCTTGGTATCAAGGACCACCTCACTTACAAGGTCTTTACTCTGGATCTGCAACAAAGGGCATCAACGACTATTCTGTCAGTCACGGGACTTCCACAAGACCTCTTCAGAGTCATGGCTCTTCCCGCCCCCATGGGAGGCGCCTTGCTCGTGGGCGAAAATGAGCTTATCCACATTGATCAGTCTGGCAAACCTAATGGCGTGGCTGTAAACGACATGGCAAAGCAAATGACATCATTCAGCCTAGTGGACCAATCTGAGTTGGGCCTGAGACTGGAGGGCTGTGCCGTTGAACTGTTGGCAAATGATATTGGTGAGCTGCTGTTGATTCTGAATGATGGGCGTCTAGCCATCGTTTGCTTCCACATCGACGGCCGCACCGTGTCTAAAATTTCCATCAGACTAGTAAGTGCTGAATACGGAGGGAATTTGATAAAAAGCCAAGTGTCTTGTATTTCGAAATTAGGCAGCAATACCCTTTTCTTGGGCAGTGAAAGCAATGACTCCATTGTGCTGGGCTGGTCGAGAAAACAGGGCCAAGAGAAGAGAAAGAAGTCGCGACTCTTGGACCCAGACCTTGCTTTGGATGTTGATGATCTCGACCTGGATGATGATGAAGACGATGATCTCTACGGGAACGACGCGAGCCTGGCCAAGCCAAGCCACACCATCAACGGGGGCTCCAAGCCGGGCGAAGTCAGCTTTCGCATCCAAGATGCCCTTTTGAGTATTGCACCCATTCGCGATGTTGCTTGTGGCGCTCCCGTATTGGTGCCCGACAGCGAGGAAGCAACCTTGTCGAAGGGCGTAACTGCAGAGTTGGAGTTGGCATGCGCCGTTGGGCGAGGGCCCAGCGGTTCAGTGGCAATCCTCAATAGAGAAATCCAACCCAAGGTCATTGGTAGATTTGATTTTCCGGAAGCACGAGGCTTTTGGACCATGTGCGCCAAGAAACCCTTGTCAAAGGGCGCAGCGGTAGCAAGCGACTTCGACACAACTGGACAATACGACAAGTACATGATCGTGGCCAAGGTTGATCTTGACGGCTATGAGACGTCGGATGTATATGCATTGACGGCGGCTGGGTTCGAGACGTTGAAAGACACCGAGTTCGAACCAGCTGCTGGATTTACTGTGGAGGCCGGAACAATGGGCAAGCAGATGCGAATCATTCAGGTTCTCAAATCCGAAGTCCGATGCTATGACGGGGGTATGTATTCCTCTTTTTTCTTTATTCTTTTTTTACAGCCGAGCATTGGGAAGTGCGGTGTGTGCTAATTTGAGCCAGATCTTGGATTGAGCCAAATCCTCCCCATGTTAGATGAAGACACAGGGGCGGAACCGCGAGCTACGAGTGCTAGCATAGTCGACCCATATCTGCTTCTGATTCGAGATGATAGTAGCATCTTTATCGCCCAAATACATAGCAACAACGAACTGGAGGAGGTTTTAAAGCCGGATGGAACCCTCAAGTCGACCAAATGGGCTTCAGGATGCCTGTACAATGATACACAGGGGATCTTCCAGAATAATGTCAACGAACAGCAAGCTGACGAGACGGATCGAATCATGATGTTTTTGCTTAGTTCAGTTGGTGCCTTGCATGTAAGTCTCTACATGAAGCTGATTCGGGTGCGTCGCTGACAGACGTAGGTTTACGCACTGCCTGATGTGTCCAGGCCTGTGTTTGTTGCAGAGGCTCTTACTTCGATCCCACCCTTCTTGTCGGCAGCCTTTGTAGCCAGAAAGGGGGCAAGCAAAGAGAGCATTACGGAAATTCTTGTGGCTGATTTGGGCGATGCCATTTCACAGACGCCATACCTGATTGTAAGTGTCTTGGAGTGATTCACATTCACATACTAACCATGTTAGGTACGACATGCTAGTGATGACTTGACCATCTACGAACCTGTACGATGTCAAGCAGAGGGCGACGCTGAGTTGTCAGCCTCTTTGCTCTTCAAAAAATGTGTCAACACATCACTTGCCAAGACGGCTCCAGAGGTATCCGAGGATGACGCAGAACCACCGCGATTCGTGCCACTGCGACGGTGTGCAAATGTGAATGGTTATGGCGCCGTCTTTCTTCCAAATGCCTCACCAAGTTTTGTGCTGAAGAGTAGTCACAGCGAGCCGCGGGTGATGGGCCTGCAAGGCTTGGGCGTTCGAGGAATGAGCACGTTCCACACTGAGGGTTGTGACCGAGGATTCATTTACGTCGACATGGAGGGCATTGCCCGAGTAACGCAGCTTCCAAGTAACGCCAACTTCACCGAATTAGGAGTTTCCGTCAAAAAGATAGCATTGGATGGTGATGTGGGCATGATTTCGTATCATCAACCTACGGGCACTTATGTGGTTGGCTGCACCAAGCTGGAGCAATTTGAACTTCCTCGAGACGATGATTATCACAAAGAATGGGCAAAGGAGACTAGCAACTTTCCGCCAACCATGGCACGAGGCATCCTGAAGCTCATTAACCCAGTAACATGGACGGTAATCCATGAGCTGGAGCTGGAACCTTGCGAATCGATTGAGAGCATGAAGACTCTACACCTTGAGGTGTCAGAAGAAACCAAGGAAAGGAAAATGCTCGTCGCTGTCGGCACAGCGCTGTCCAAGGGGGAGGATCTGCCAACCAGAGGACGAGTGCAGGTGTTTGACATTGTGACGGTGATTCCAGAACCAGGGCGGCCAGAGACAAACAAACGCCTCAAGCTAATCGCCAAGGAGGAAATACCCCGAGGCGGCGTGACGGCCTTGTCGGAAGTTGGGGCGCAGGGATTGATGCTCGTCGCCCAGGGCCAGAAGTGCATGGTCCGCGGTCTCAAGGAGGACGGATCTCTGTTGCCTGTAGCGTTTTTGGACATGAGCTGCCACGTAGCCAGCGTCAAGGAGCTCCCCGGGACCGGCCTCTGCGTCATGGCAGATGTGTTCAAGGGCCTGTGGTTCGCAGGGTACACCGAAGAGCCCTACACGTTCAAGATATTGGGCAAAAGCAGCGGCAAGCTGCCCCTCTTGGCGGCCGACTTCTTACCCGACGGCGAGGACTTGTCCATGGTGGCGGTCGATGCGGAGGGAGACTTGCACATCTTGGAGTTCAACCCGGAGCACCCCAAGTCGCTGCAGGGCCACCTGCTTCTGCACCGGACATCCTTTGCCGTCACACCAAACACACCCACATCGACACTTCTCCTGCCGCGAACCCACTCCCCATCCTATCCGCAGGCTTCTTCCTCGTCGTCACACATGCTTCTGCTGGCCTGTCCCTCGGGCCAGCTTGCCGCGCTCTCCCCCCTCGCCGAATCCACGTACCGGCGCTTATTGTCCGTCACGAATCAGTTGCACCCGGCGATTGTTCCCCACGGCGGTCTTCACACCAAAGCACACCGGTATCCAGACCCGTCCTCGGTAGCGGTGGGCGTGGAAACGGCAGCCTCGTCGGGCAGGGCCTTGGTCGACGGCACGGTATTAGCCAGATGGAGCGAGTTGGGGGCCGCAAAGCGGACAGACGTCGCGCTGCGAGGAGGCTACGACGGCGTCGCCGATTTACGCGACGACCTGGAAGGTGTGCTTGGGTGGTCTGCAATGGCGTACTTTTAGGGGTGTTCCGACCAAGACAAGGGGGTCAAGTGTAGATCGAATAGCAGCTGTTGACATTCACATCCTATCTATCCATCTATCTACTGACTTGACTAGATGCTAGCAATTCGTGGCAGTAGTCGTAAACATGAATCCAGTGACGCAGTTGACGGCGCTTGGCACCGTTGCACAAACCGTCGTCGTCTGCTGCACCACGTTGGTGGCCTTTGTACACCCGCACGGCAGCGTGAGAATCGCTGAACAACAAGTCAGTCAGTCTGTTCTAGCTCCTTCGGAAGACGGGATCCGAAACGTACCGTCGGCAATGCAGCCGCCCAAAGGATCGTACTGGCAGCCCATGGTCTTGTTCCCGTACCACGTGTGCGTGGTCGTGACGCCGCATTCCGAGAGGCCGGGCGTGGTATGAGGCGGGTTGGCGGTGGTGGGCGTTGTCGTCGGCGCCGGGCAGCCCGGGATGTCGGTGTGACTTGGCCGTGGCTTCGTGCCGGGTGTGACGGCGGAGGCGGAGGCGAGGCAGCTATTTTGCGCTTGTTAGTCTATATGTAGGGGCGGTCGGTGGTTGTTGAGGCTGTCACGCACCCGAGGGCGAGGGCGAGGGCGATGGACTTCATTGTTGGGACTGGGAGGGGTAGAGTTGCTCTGTGTGGTTTGGGATACAGGGGAGCGAAGGGGGTTTATATATTGTCGTGACAGGGCTGGGATCGGGTGATCAGCATCTCGTATACATCCGAGCGCATGTGGCGTGAATAAGATTCCTTGAAGCTTAAGTTGGCGCGTGGGGGGCGTGGCTTGCAGTTACGAGGGAGCTGAAAGAGTCGAGTTGGTGTGAATCGGCGGCGCGGGCATTGCCGCTTTTACTCTAGACGCTGGGAGAGTTTGGTAGTTTCGCTAGGTTTATTAGTTTGGGGGTTGCCAACGTTATAACATCTCTTGGCGGGTGCGTTGCTTGATGGAGTTGCTTCATCTTGTCTTCCCGCTTGAGTTGTTGTAGTCTCAGTTGGCTACGCCGTCCTATATACGGCCTGACTGGTCTTGGTTCGACCGTTCCTGGAAAGTCCCCATGGGTGATGCCTAAAGTTAGGAGCTACAGAGAAATAACGGGATTGTCTTGTTTCGGACTGGGGCGCCGCATTGTGGTTAACGGCATATGCCTAGATTGGCAGAGGTCTCGGACTGGCGGGCATGGAGCACACTACTAACCCTAACCCGACTGCATGTGATGCAGACATCAGGGCTTTGTACCATTGCACTTGGCTCGTAGAAGCACCTGCAAAGAACTCTATATCTTGATTCCGGCTATTAAATTCCTTCCGTTTCTTTAGCCTTGTTATTCCCGCTGTGTGGTGTGTTGTGTGATGTAGTACCCGACCGAGCGGGCCACCCTCGGCCAGATGTTGAAATGCCAGTTATGCAACATCTCAGTTCCTATAGGCTTTGACCGACAGTTTATAACGGAATTTATTAACTTATTAGAAAGGAAATAATAGTATATTATAATATATTATAGTATATTATCTAGTCTGGTAGTATATAGCAGGATATATTAGTGGTAAATTATAGGGGGGGTGTCGGACCGTACAAGCTGTGTTGAACCGTACAGGAATTTCGGGCCGCCTAACAGACGGTGCAAAAGATGCTAAATAGTCCAGAAAAAGCAGGCTTTTATATATATTAACCAATCAAAAAGAGGGGGAAAAAAGGAAAATAAAAAGGAAGGAAGAAAAGTCAACAGCCTCACAAGCCACAGCTAGTCAAGAGGTCAAATTACAAGAAATTACAAAATTACCACTACAGCATATTACACATATTCACGTTAATCAGCAAGTAATTTTCATATATAAGTCTTTTACATAGATTAGACCGTGCCTATACCGTCCAGTAGCTTCCTGTACCGTCAGCAGCTTTCTGCACCGTTCAATAGCTGCCTGCACCGTTCAACAGCCCCCTGTACCGTGCCCGTACGGTCCGACACCCCCCCTATAATTTACTACTTATGTAGATAGACACCTGCTTTAGGTTACTACTTCTTGCCTCCGTTAGTCCACGAGGTCTTTTACATGTAAAACATAGGAAACTTGAGTGGACAGAAAAAAAAAAGATAAGTATCTTGCCGTTCCTCGTAGGCTCGTAACTTCCTAGTCCCCAACCATGCTGCATTGCGCCAATCACTCGGCAAAACTTCTACGCGATGAGTGTTCAATTCCCCAACCTCGGGCTCTATCCAACATCCGAGTCGTCTTATATAGGAGATGTCGTCTTGTGCACACTAGAGATTTGTCTAGGCGCCCCGTGCTTGTGCTTGTGCTTGTTTCCACAGCGCCGCCCTCAGGCTCTGTAAGAGGTCTGGAAGTTGGCGATTCATGTCCTGCTTTTCTTTGACTAACTTGCAGGCATCTCCAGCGCACATCTTATCGAGCTCGTCTTCAAGAACGCTTTTAATGCGCGGAGTTGCATTCACGATGGCCTTGTATAAGATCTTTTGAGGTTAGTATTCACTGTTTTGTCTTTCACAGGAGTTTGGAGTGCTTGAGCTCACTGCCTCTTTCGACTCCTGCTCTGCGATCTTCTTGTACCGCTTGGTGAGGATGTTGGAGTTGATGTGGACGCCAAACTTTTCCTGCATCCTTTCGGCTATGGCGTCGTATTTCTCCCCCATGTTCTTTCTCTCGACGAGGAAGGCGTTCATCTCCTCGGTCCACTTCGCGCCCTTGGTAGAATGGCCGGGACGGGATGGAGAGAGACATGGAGTGCCGATGTCCGAGGAGGCGACTTGAGGCTGCGAGGCCGGAGTCGATAAAAAGCTGTCATCTATGACGGCTTCTGGAGTATCGTTTGTAGAGTTGTACTGATCCGAGTCCGACATCAGGAACGCCGTCAGAGGGGTCATCTGCCCCTGTTCGGCCTGTTCGATCTGGTCGGAACAGAACAGGTCAAAGCTGTACTGGTTGAAGTCGAGCTCCTCGCGACAACCCCCTGCTTGACCATTGTAGTCTAGCCAGGAATTGGGCTCAAGCCCCGAGATGGATGGATGGAATCCATCGGGACGAGCATCGGTAGTTAAGGGATTACCCTCGACTCCGTTCCCGGAAGGGATATTCATGGTCTTTGCGACTCAAAAGTTTACTATTGTGTTGTCAGAGACCATAGTAAGAGAGAGGGAGAGCCAAGATGTGCATACTTGTATCTGGGTATACTCGTGTATATTCGGCCAAGGGCCGCTATTGCTTTATCTTGCTTGCTTCCTTGATCACTGTCTGACACGTATGTGTTCGTGGCGATGATTAGAAGTCTTGGGGAACAGAATGAGAACAGAGGACTGAACAACGAGGAATCAAGGTTAATATGCACTTTTGGCATTGGCTCCCTTGGGCTTTCTGCCTTGGCTTTCTTGCAGCTTTCTGCCCTGGCTTTCTTGTAGCTTTCTGCCTTCACGGGCACTCTGGCAGTCTGCCATGCTCGCTGACGGGCGGCCTCTCTGTGTACGTGCACTGAGCCCCCCATGTCGCTGGATTTCTGCCCAAGTCCTAGGTTGGCTGTTGGCTGTTGGCTCATGTAGTGTTACAGAGAATATGCAGGTCGAGATGCGGCGAGGTGCTCAGCCGGTCAGCCACCGCGCGGCCCGTGTGATGGCAGTCTGCCAACCCAAGGCGCAGGGCGATCTGCCAATTTGTGACTCGTTTCCATGGCTGTACGTTGTCAACTAAGGCTACCAAAAGTCAGTGGACTCGAGCCCCCCGAAAAAACCATTTTTTGGTTAAAAGACCTGGGATACCGGTCCTCTTCCCACAGGCATTCAAACCTCTTCTTCACCGACAACTCCGCCAACATCCAAGCTGTGGCATCACACATACTTGTTCCCGTCGACACTTCGACTACCACGCAAGCCACTTCCAACCACCAACATGTCAAGGAGCTCATACAACGGCACCATCTGCATTCGCCCCGACCGCGGTCTCCGCAGGGACAATACACAGCAGCCCGACAACCATACCGTCAGTCAACTCTCCATCAGCAAAGACGACTGTACTAACTGTGCGAACAGATTGTCAAGCAAGCATTTGCGAATTCCATGCCTCAAATAATGGCAATCATATGGGAGGAGATGGAAAAACTTCAACGAGATACCGACAACGGGCAATCGTCAGGTCTGGCACCTTGATGATTGCAAGAGTGGGAGGCTTGCATTTTGGGTTGGAGTCATGCTTTTCTACTGTATAGAGATATTCCGGAGAAGAGGAGAAAGAGAACATATTTACAATCACGATGTTATGATGCCCATACTCTGTTTTGATAATGTGGTGGTGGTGCTGCAGGGCGGCGGCCGGATTGAAGGCACCAGTCTACAGAGCCGTTCTGCCGCGGAAGGACACAATTTTCGTCGGAATTTCATTCATTAATTCTTTTTTCCTCTCTGTATGTTATTTCTTGATGGCTTTGCCTGGGTAGTGAGCATCTTGTTGGCAGAAGCCATTGCAAATGCACATATGCGGCGCCCCTAGCTTAACACCTGTGACCTTGCGACCCCGTCGTAACCTGTACATCTTCAAATGCCAAGGTGGTCCATGGCAAGTCAGATGAGATGGCCTTGGATGACTCCGTAAAGAAACGTAGGAATCCAGATTACACGAGCGGATCCGCTCCATTGCTCACGCGTCCGAATACATGACCCGTCTCAGGGTGGCTCAAGCCCAAGGACAATGGGAAGTCCTAGATGACGCTGCAGCTGCCAGAAGTCTTTTTTGTGACGAGTATTTTGGCTGACAGCCTTGGAGAGAGTAAACTCCTCTCTCCGCTCGTTTCATGTCCTGCATTGCAGGACTGGCTGCCCTCTCGGGGCATGTGGTCATGTCCTGTGACCATGACAGTTGCCATAAGGGGGCGTGTAATATGAGCGCCTGGAACAGTAGTTCTGTTCAGCGAGTAACTTGCGTTGTTATCAGGGTTTTGGAGCACATGACCTTTGTTTACACAGAGCAGCAATCAGCCCCTGAACATGGAAGTCCAAGGGGCCAACCAGGTCTCGAGCCTTTGTGTACCTATCGTTAGGTTCAAGGGTCGGTCCGTGCCGCAACGCTGCGTGACCTCTTGTGTAACAGCAGTGGTCAATCCCGTGTTCACTGAAAGAAAAGGGGCAGGATCTCCAAATGAGGGAGATTCTGGGCACCACGCGGCCAAGTTGGCGTTGACTTGAACAGACTACAGGCCATGTGTCTATGAACATAGTACGGAGTAGTAGATAACTACTTGATGCCAAACTCTTTGTCAAAAGACGAGGCTTCGTGCAAGAGCAGTTGTGTGTGGAACATGAACACGGGTCTGGACTCGCTGTTGCCTGTAAAATGTTTCAACGGCACTGCCAAAAGTGGAGGCCTCCTGCTAGAGAAGATATTTTTGGTAGGTCTTCTGCTTTTCCTTGCAACACAAAACATTAGCTGCCGTTGAAACGGCCAATAAGTATGGAGAAGGGAAAGGAGGAAATATGATGGGTGAAGCGGCATCTCTTGTACTTTACCCAGTTCCGCTGGCGGCCGGAAACTTTGATCCGCGGTTTCAACATTTCTTATTCAAAACGGCTTAAAAGCGGTTAATAACTGCCTGGGTCAAGCAGCATTGTCAGCGTCATCACCGTCTCTCCAACCTCCAGCAGCCCAGCGCCGTTTTTGCCGCCACAACTCGCGGCCCAGCTCGACCATCAAACTCCTCAAACATATCTTCAATGTTCTTCACCGGCTCATCTCCCCCGTTGGTCTCAAAATGTGTCGCTACCAAGGCAGGGATACCCAGCCTTGCTTTCACGTCCCCCACATCATTATTCAGAACTAAAAGGGCGATAACGGTAAGGAGAATACCCAGAACTGCTAACAGCAAGTTGGCAGCCACCAGGCAACCCAAAGGCGCCTTTGGCACCTTGGCCACGATCATTGAAGACCGTAACTGGGCTTCCACGGCAGGCCCCGGCTCGAGGGCAGCACCAGAAGCCGCCAGCGCTATCTCGCTGTACGTATGAGCGAACTTGCTGGCTATCTCCTGTGCACTGTGGCTCTGCCAAACATCGAGACTGGTACGCTGGAGGATGTACGTATCCCCAACGTGTGTGTATGCTTGTGTTCCCATGACGACGCTGGTGGTGGACGAGTTACTCTCCAGCACAGAGACTTGTGTGACCGTGCTGTTGGCGGAAGTGTATACCATATCAAATACAGTAGCATTGCACAATACGACAAAGAGCACAGAACCGTGTTCGCCGCTCTTAATCTCGGGATCGTGGATCAGGTCTTGATTCAGTCCCACGTTCTGATTTGCGCTCACCACGGCAGCAAAGTAATAAGGGTTGGACATTGGAGTTTTTTCCGGGATGGTATCCGACAAGGTCGAATTTGTGAAATATCCCATGTTCATGGAATTGATGAAAGTTGTGCTGATAGTTCCTTGCATGGCAAAATCGCAACTGTACTTCGCAGAAGGACCTGATATGGTGCTGGTCGCATTGAAACAGCGTGTAGTAATAGGTGCGCATTTAGTTTGGACTGCCAGCGATGTGGCCACGTAATCCACGCTGCTCTTCGAGAGGCTTACCGGAAGGCCAATGTACGCATACTGATTACCAGCATCGTCCGATACGGGTTGCACCATGCCCCTCGTCGAGATATTTGCCAGAAGATTTAGCGACTCCTCAGCATTCCATAGGAATGTTGTCGACCCGGCCGGGTTCAGGTCGCACTGGGCAGTAAAGCTCTCTGTTAAATTTGTGCAGTTCTGATGTAGTCCAAAGCTAGCATCATCGAATGACACTGGCTCGAACTGAGTGAGAGTTACGCTCTTGGTTGTGAAATGGAGCCATGAATCTGTGGCAAAGACTAGCGCGCTGTACCAGATGTAAGTTACGATGAGCCAAACTGTCAATGATTCGGTGACCTCATTTCTAGAGAATTCTCACCTGAGCAGTGAACTCAACATCAAGATCCATATCATGACGACGACAGACCTCGCAATCGGTGCTCTCTTTCGCCACTTTGCAATGTAGGAAATGCAATACCACACAGAGTTCAAGTACGAACTGCAAATCATCCGGAGCATCAATGACAACTGGTACGGGGTCAGAGTTCCGGACCCAGACCTGAGGGTATTGACCGCGGCCCGAATCATTTCCCGGGCAGCCGGAAACGACGCCAAGGATAGAATGTACGTCAAGGTGAGGGGAGCGATTGTGCTGGACCACGAGGCCAGCGCAGTCAATGTCGTAGCACTCAGGTTGACATAGATGACACTGTCATCGTTCTCGGAGGCTGCAGCTCCTTGAATGTCAGAAAGAGGGCTACTGGGATATACCCGGTTTCTAAAGACGAGCCCGAGCAAAATGGCGGACAGTACTACTAGAGGCACCGACGACAAGATAGATGCCAGCAGTATATCCTTTACTGAACCGCGAATGTGTGTGTTTGGGGCTGCCATTTTGTAGAACAATTGTTGCTTGAACTTCGTGCTGCATCGGAACAATGTAGGATGTGGATTGCCTTCTAAGTTGCAACGAGGGAATTTAGCTCGAGCTCGACTGGCCGTTGATATATACAAATGCTAAAACGCTCGATGCGCATCTCCTAAAGTCTAGATCAGCCTGACGTGTGCCACAAAGTGCCAGGTCTGTTCAGCTGCAGCCTGGCAAGAAAGCCTATTTCAGTGGCGACATATGCAGAACCGAGTATATGAAGGTAATGGCATTTCGCGAGAAACATGAACGGCAGACTTGGGACATGCCGACCTGTTGAGCTGATTATTTATCAGCGCCATAAGTGAGTACAAGAAGGAGTGACTTGGAGAAACGGCTACTATGGCTTCCAGATATATACCAGTTCCTGTGACCCTTCAAGATATGGTGAAGGCATGGAGGCCCATGCCTACGGCATTCTGCTAACTGCCAGATTTTCTTTGGCCTGAGAGCTGTCCGCTGTAGCGTGGCTTGCCCCCTGGTCTTGACAACATCTTTTGAGGGCAACCATTTCATGCTTCTGTATCCATGGCATCCCACTGTACAGAGGCACACGTCGACAGGCCAAGAACAAGAAGATGCAGTCCAACTGCACGACGGGACGGCAATGTGACAAAGTACCAGTTGCTGTTATCAAAACGGTTCGGCTTCCTTGGCGCTAAACGTATTGTGGCTGACTGAACAGCAACTATTTATAGGTAAAATGGATCCGAATTCTACAGCCTTACGGCCACCGTTGCGGCTGGACCTTGCATCATGGTGCGCTTACGCTTTCCGTGAATGCGTGCTGAATGCCGAGACACAAGAGCGAATGCAGGTGATTTCTAGACGCCACCAAACTCAGATTTTGCATGCTTGGCCAAACCCCGGGTGGTTCCATTCTTCCTCAGCCGTGAGGTCCATGTCACAGAGCGGGTAGATACGCCTCTCCTCTGGATGACCGGCCGATTGTTCCTCAAGATTCCGCGCTTCCTTCTAGAGTCGGAGTTCTGGTCCAAACATCTCTGCTGCACACACGGTCGCGACCGCTCTCCCGGCATAGATGTCGTGCTCTGCGGTACCAAGAGATGCCAGAGTCACGGGGCTCCAGCAGCGCGCTCTGGACTTGCCATTCTCCTAATTCCGCCGCACTCATATCCTATCGCCAGAGAGAGGCATTTGCTCCCGCTGCAAGTACGGTGGTCGTCGTGGAGGTTATTTGTCGAATAGATAATACTGAGCACAGGTATCCAAATAGTAACCCGCGATTCTGCCACGGCGAGCGCATGCCGAGTTGGTCAAATTTTGAGAGCTCTTTCTCGCTGACGGTCAAGAGTAAATTCGGAGGTGGAGGCCACACGGTGACACGGTAATGGCGAAGTTGGGTCAATGTACTGGATTAGTATTCAGAGCGATTCGGCCATGCCAGCTGGTACCAAGTTGGATTATAGCCTACTGTGGAGAGGCTAGGGCAAAGAGGAGATTGTCATTGAATCATGCTCTGTATTGATAATCTTGCAAAGTCTAAGTAAAAGGTTAGAGGAGGTGAATGTGCAGATGGCTCTTCATCTGCACGCGAGGCCCGCACGTGATCACGTGAGACCCTCAACACCTGCCCTGATATTTCTTGACTCTTCATCATCTACCATCCAACCCTCTTCCTATGATGTTGCCTCAGCCAGTTTTAGTCTACGTCGCCCAAGGTAAGCTTTTAGCTGTGGTTTCTTTCTATGGTATCAGATAGCACTAATAGCTTGCTGCAGGAACTTCGCTCCGCAGGGGCTATTGGTACGAGTCAGATGCGACATGCCTCGAGGTGTTTTCCAGGGCCCTCGTGGGTCAAGAAAAATGCCCTAGTATGTCCTACAAACCACCTCATCCTTGAATACGATATGAATTAGTATCTCATCCAGCCAAAGGCAAACTATCCGCGTCGTTGGAGCAGAGCATTGACCTTGCTTGGGAGGATGTGCCCGATTTTGTTGACCCTTTTGGTGACCGCCGAGGTTGTGCATTCAGCGTTTGGATATTCGACCTCGACAAAGACCTCGTCTCTCTCCAAAAGAGATACCAAACCTGCTTTAGCTCTCTTGAACTTGCTCGGAAACGACTGCTCACTCTGGACGATTTTCAGGTACTGAACTCGCCCGCACAACCACTCCAGCGGGAGCCGAACCTCCCAGAGCCTTACTGGGAGCCTAAATTGGACCTCCTCCCGCGGATAAAGTCATTTCTTGCCAGACTTCTCCGTGATTTTGCTCACACGTGGCGTCATGTTCTTCGGAGGCCAATGAACACTATAGTATTTCAAAAGCTAGCATATGCTACCATCTGGATATCAACATTAGATTTTACTCTATTCGAGCGTGTGGTATTTGAGCACGTCTCAACTTCACCTCGTGATCCATATGTTGATGTAGTTGACCTCCCAGACTGGGAGGCCCCCGAGGAGACTCTCGTTCAAGCCGGATCATGTTGGTTTGCTCTTGCGCAAGACACTCGAGAGGGCCTTGAAATGGTACAACGTCATATGACCAATCATTTGGAAGATTCTGCAACAGCTGTGAGAACATATGCCATCCTGACCCTTCGGCATGTTGTTCTTTGCAAGGCACAAGGGAGTGAACTTACGTGGACGCGCTCCGAGACGCTCTTCGGTGACGGGTATACATCCGATACTGCCATCGACATGATTCTCTGGGCGATCCACACGACCAAGCCACAACCAAGTGCAATCAACTGCCTTCCCGTCGAGATCCAAGATAGAATTCTCTATTACGCAACAACCAGCTTTGTTGCATCAGCCAAGTTGGGCTGTACACTTGGCGCAGGATCACCCTTCCCTTGGGTCGATGGTGGTTTACAGCTTGAACTCCAAGAAAACAAGAGACACCGAACGGAGAGATCCCCTGTAGAATCCCAGATTTATTTTGGTGGAGTCATGAGCGGCTTGTCTTATAAGGGGGAACGCAGAGACGAGGGACTACATCTCCGTCGCCTCCTGGCTTCTGCTCCCTAGCGGGCGTAGTCAATCTGCGATGCTGGGTCTGGCCCATGTCCATCTATATAGTCATGTCCATGTGGCGTAAATGGCCACGAGGGAAGAAGAGTAAGCAGGGCGGTACCGACAGCGCTCAGCTTACATCTACCCGCTCTTCACACTCGTTCTCGCCTCACCTGGCGTGACAGTTGTCACGCGCCAAAATTGACAAGCTCCCGCCCACAAACCGACTTCTCTGTATGTTTCGCCATGAATAATATCCCATAATATGCAATACTTGCCCCTTCGCCAGGACAAGGTAGAATGTAACAGTACTGTCGATGTATATGTGACACCAACGGCCTAGAGCACCGATCAGGCCTACAGTCCAAGTCTCGGATATTCGCGACTCGCAATAATCAATCCCCTTACTATTCAACTCGGCAACACATACAAGGCTGATAATACAATTCTTCCCATCAAGTGCATGTGCTTAGCTATGTTCGTCCGTTATTCAACAGCCAAGTGCCATCCAGCTCGATGGCATGCTGTCTGATACCAGAAACTACATATACAAGCAACCATCTACCAAAATGCTACGTCTTTTCTTTAAACAGATGTATATAATTGAAGCCATTAACAAGGTTCATTATTATCTATAGCATTACACCGCCCATTAAAAATATAGTAAAAAGACCGTTTCGGTCCAACTCGAGAAAGGCATAAAATTTTCCGAACCCTACCCTGCGCCGACTTGTAGCCATTCATCACTGTTTAGCACATCCCTGCCCGACGGCACCGGTAAGCAAGGTGATTGCGGCCGTGAGTCCGTTGACGGCGTTGACCACGCTTGAAACATCGACAGAGCCAGGTTGCGCGGAGCCAGGTTGCGCGGAGCCAGGCTGCGCGGCGGAAACAACATTGCTGACAGGGATTGGAGATACCGTGTAGGTAATGACCTTTGTTGGGGCAGCGTTGTTCTCCTGGCTGTTTGGCACGCTGGTGACTGGAGGAGGCTGCGAACCGGTGTTGCCTGGCGCGCTGGTCTCTGTCTGGGTGTCGCTGTCGGTTTCGGGGCTGGCGTCAGTCTCTGCGTCGGGGGCGTCGCTGGTCTTGATGGTGGTGGTTTTGTCGGTCTTGGTGGCGGTGATGTTGGTTGCGTTGGTGCCAGCGTAGTTGGTGTTGGTGACACTGGGGCTGGTGGTGTTTGTGTTTTTGGTGTTGTTGACAATGGCATTAGGGGTGGCATTTGCATTAACAGTGTTGGTGTTGGTATTGGTATTAGTGTTGGTGTTGGTGTTGGTGTTGGTATTAGTATTGGCATTGGTATTAGAGTTGGCGTTGGTGTTCGTGTTGGCCGTGTTGGCACCGCCTGTGCCGGTACTGACCGTGTTGCCATTCGCGTTGGTATTAATGTTGGTGTTTGTGTTTTCAGCATCCCCATTGGTGTTGATATTGTTCGTGACGGTATTAGGAGAGCTCACGGCCTCCTTGGGCTCGGCAGGTTTGGCGCCATTGTTGGTCTGCCCGTTGGAGGCGCTGTTATCAGCCAGATTGCCATTCAGAGCCGTCACGCCATTGGCCTGGGCGCCGAGGACGTTGATGGGGAAGTCGAGCTTATTGCCATTCGCGTTGACACCAATCAGCGAGTTTGACGCATGGTTGGTGTTGACGTTGTTGGTGGTTGTGGTGCCGCCGTTGTTGGTTCTGGTGTTATCACTCTTGGGGGCGGATTCCTTGCCGCCGTTTGCAGCATTGTTATTTGTCTGTCCATTTGATGCCGAGTTGCCGGCCAAGTTGCCGTTGAGGGCATTCACGTCGTTCCCCTGAAGACCAAGCACGTTGATTGGAAACTTCAAGTCATTGTTATTGGCATTAATGTCAATTAGTGAGGCCTATATAGTAAAGTAATGTTAGTCATGTATATACTCTTGGACAGTTGGGCAGCGAGGCTCAAGGACGTCAAGGCATTGAGTGCAAAGCGTCTAAGTGGTGGTAGGGACTTACAGGCGAAGGAATTGGCACCGCCGAGACAGACAGGCACAGGGAAAGAAGGAGAAACTTCATTTTTAAGAAATATACGCCAAGGATAGTAAAAGAATGTAGGGATGAAAGGAATGAATTGAGCGAATGAATGGGCTCAACGTAAAGAGTATTTCGTGTGGTAAAGAACGTGGTTGACGAGCACAGGAGCACCGTAGCTCTTCAGACTACCTTTCTCTATTTATACAGAAGATTTCTCATGAGAATATACGGGCTCCTATCAAAGCGCAGGACTGTTACATACAACACGGACTTCAGGTACAACTCTTGCCGCACGGCACCATCTGACCCCGACGGCCACCAACGTCGCCTAATCACGTCAATTGATCATATAGTATTCCACCGGATCCGTTCCTTTCCAGTTGCTCACCGGAGGCGTCCTGTGCAGGGCTCGGCTATCGTAATTTGCGTCCCATTGCCAATGCGACTGTAAAGGTCATGCGCACAGACGCTGGCACAACCAAAGAGTTGCGACAGGCTCTGCCGAAGACTGCGGCGCGGGTCCAGCGATGAGGCCAAGGCAGATGACGGCCGAAAACATGGGACTCGGGAGTGGTCCGTTTCAGGTACATGGTGATTGCGAGCTTTGCAGGTGGCTCTGTGCCCGGACGTGGACACGATGATGCGAGTGCAGGGCCATATTGAGCGGCACGGCCCACGTGGGTTGACGGCGCTCGATTAGTCTTTTATTGCACTGTAGGGGATCCGTCAGTAATGCGTAGCAAGTACAGTGCGGCAGGGCGCAGTTGAGGCCCGTCGTCTCCGGTCGCGATGCCCAAATTAAGTAGCAGCAAATGTTGGCACAAGGTTCAGGTGGGACAAGACAGAATCTAACGGTCAGGCAGCCCATCCAAAGCATCTCCACTTTGAAAACATCATCTCATTAATATGTAGCCCCTCTGATACTCGCTTCGTGAGACCAGTTGACCCGAATGCCATCATTTGCTGCTCGAGACAAAGACTATACACAACCCTAACCCTGGCCCCATTACCGAGGCTAGCTCACCAAAGTGTATACCTTCAACACCATCATGTGTATGTAGAGCCTCGGCCAAGCTAGTAACCATATCGCTCCAAAGGGATCTGCGATTTATATTTCCAGATGCCACACTGCGCCCGTTGTATCTGCCATGTTTATCCACCTTGTGCAAGTACACAGAGCGCCGGTCTTGGTAACAACGTCCTAATTCACTGCCATGACACCTCGCTATTTGTTCTAAAGATAAAATTTACGTGCTCAACCAAATATTGCCCTGGTTTTCTCTAGAAACTGGTGCTACAGCCAGTCTTACATCAGCAACTGCGGCGCCCCCCCGTATGAGCCTTCTACATCGGATGAGCATATCGCACACAGCCCTGCTCGGCAGCTACATTGTTGGGTTTCGATTGTAGGGACGCCTTGACCCTTGGCATCCACAACCTTAATGGGCAAAATGGATAGTTGATGCCAGCAGTTGGCCCCGGACCAGCGGCCTCCCGAACATAGTTCGCAGACAACTCTTTGGAGCTTGGTCATTTTTAGGCAATGTTGAACGACCCCCAGTCGGCAAAGGTACCGCAGCAATGGTGCCCGTCGGAAGCCGTAATGCCGAAATCTGTGGTTGAGCGTTGCGAAGGATACGCACATCCTTCCCACTCGCCCAACTGTAAAAGCACGAAACTGTCTACCTGAAATTGGACGCCAAGCAGAATGTTGCTCACCAAACCGATGACTATCCGGCTCGCTAGCTATGATGCCCGGCAAGAAGCCTGGCCGTGTTCGAGAACAGTCAGCGGTAATGGCGTGGCCAGGGTTGACGGTCACGCTATATTAGTTGAACTCGGTTCCATATCGAATGCAACGTTGGTGAAGCCAAGGCTTCAGGTGGGACGAGCTGAGATTCGAGTAGCATTCCGATACGCTAGGTAGTATTTATATACTATACTGCCTTGTTAGGTATTTGCGTGGGTTGGTGTCTTCTAACTATCAATGATAGCCTTTCGTTGCTGGACAGCAATCTGTATTGCAGTTCGGCACTCGAACAAGACCTTCCATCCACCAATAGGCGTTTCTGCGCCGCATCTAAGCTGACAGGAGAGGGCGTACAAGAGCGCATTTGTTTGCGTCAAACCAACTCCCTGATTCAAGACGTTGCGGCCCAACGAAGCCACATCTGCACAGTTGGAATTCCCTGGATTTGTTGGCATCGTTTTACTGGGCGGTTTAGTTTTGCGTTCGTGGCTCATAACTTTACCACATTACTGGGAATCTTAGTATGTGTCCTGGTGTCCTGGTGAGGCTGCATATTAGCCTTCAACATCCTACAAACACCCCCCCAAGCAATTGAAACATATAGGGGTAGCTCGGCCATTTGGTGGCGGCGGCATCTAGAGTCTATATACGAGGAGATGCCCTTGCCACCAATTCACCACCTGCTGTCAATACCTCACCCAGGTTTCAGCCTGGGGGTCAATTGGCGATCAGAAATTGTCTCCTGGAATTAGAGTTCCCTCCACGTGATTTGCCTCAAAGCCTCCATGAGCAATCATTGATCCCCCTGCGCCCATCAAACGCCCGGGACGGCCCGCAACAGCGCAGGCCTTGCGGCTTTTGCCACATATGCATCGGACGCTGCTTCGGCTCTATCTTTACACGCATCTCGACACGGCTGGAATTGGCAAGCTTCTTTTTGCTCTGGAAGAGGGGAAACACCAAGCCGGCAATGGGCAAATGTATGTCACGCAGCTGAATCCATGTGGAAATTCGCAGCTTTGCTAAACTTTGCAGGGGCAGGCGCATGGCGGACTGTGTAGATGAAGATTGTAGACCAACTCGTGGCTGCTTGCGCACGAAACGCGACATTTCAACGTGGCATCTGACGCCAACGACTTGTTCCATCGTCCGTCATCCAGACCTGGCATTGTCGCTCACTGCATGGCCACGTCATGCTACGCGCAGCGGTACCACGGTACGGCGACGGGATCGCCGGACACCGCGGGATCCATCCATTGGAACTCCAGCAATGGCCTGCAGAAACGGCCTGCGCGGCCAATAAGCACCAACGATGCGCATGTAAGCCGTGAAAATACAACCTCGCATTGCCAGGCCGTGGCAGGGCTGAATGGTGAGATGGTTGCTGCAGCGAGGCGCAAGGCGGAGGTTTCGCGGGCCCGCGTTTTCGCCGCTGCCGCGCTTGACAGCGTATAAAAGGGCGTCGGCCTCGATAGGTGCACCGTTTGCAAAGACTTCATGACTGTCGATATCGACAAGACGAAAAAAGACTAGACATGGCGGTTGACACTGTTCCCATACCCGGGCCATCGGGATTGCCTATATTAGGAAATGTCACGGACGTGGACATTGACCATCCGCTCCAATCCTTCATCAGACTCTCCGACAGATACGGTACGTTTTGGTCGCTGAGAGGCTTCGTTGTGCGCATACTGAGTAGGGACAGGCCAGATTTACAAATTAAAATTCGGAAAACACACACTCGTAGTAGTCTCGTCTTACGAGTTGGTACACGAAGTCTGCGACGACAAGAGATTCAAGAAGTCTATCGAGGGAGACCTTGAGGTACATGCCGCCATGCCAACCGTTTCATGCCCAGGCCAGTGAACTTATCAGTAGTATGACAGCAACTGAGAAAGGTGGTCCACGACGGGCTCTTTACCGTACGTTTCCCCAACGACGCAGCGAGGGACAGGAGCTAACATGCCCAGTCGCGGGGGGTAGAAGAGGAGAACTGGGGGATCGCTCACCGAGTTCTCATGTCCGCCTTCGGCCCCATGTCCATCAGAGGCATGTTTGACGAGATGCACGAGATTGCCACCCAGCTCGCCCTCAAATGGGCTCGCCAGGGCCCGTCGCAGCCCATCGACGTCGGCGAGGACTTTACCCGGCTGACTCTCGACACGGTGGCCCTCTGCTCCATGGGGTTCCGGTTCAACTCGTATTACCGGGACGGCCTGCACCCATTCATCGCCGCCATGTATGCCGTTCTCAAGGAGGCCGGCGCGAAATCCCTCCGCATCCTGCCGCCCATGTTTTACCCGCGCAAGGAGGAAAAGTACCGGGAAAACATTGCGCTCCTGCGCTCGACCGCGCTCGAGGTGCTGGAATCCAGGAGGGAGGACGGCGCGGATGCTGCATCCACGGACAGAAGTGACCTCTTGAGCAAGATGCTCAACGGGGTGGATCTGAAGACGGGCCGCAAAATGACGGACGAGAGTATCATCGACAATCTCATCACTTTTCTCATTGCGGGCCATGAGACGACCGCCGCCACCTTGTCGTTTGCCATGTACCAGATCCTCTCGCGGCCGGACGTATACCACAAGCTTCAGCAAGAAGTCGACGCCGTGGTTGGCACGGGACCCGTCTTGATCGATCACGTCGCCAAGCTCAGGTACCTCTCTGCAGTACGCGGGTGCTCTCGGCCACGCAGCCCACGAGGTGTTTTGCTAACTTTTGCTGTTATTAGGTTCTCCGAGAGACGCTCCGCCACAGTTCGCCCATTCCAGCCTTTGCCCGCGAGGCCATCAAGGACGAGGTGATTGGCGGCAAGTACGCCGTCAAGGCAGGCGAGCAGATCATATGCCTGCTGTCCAAATCCCACTTCGACCGCGCCGCCTACGGCTCCGACGTCAGGGAATTCAACCCCGAGAGAATGGCAGACGACAAGTTCGACCGCCTCATGAAGGACTATCCGCATGCGTGGAGCCCCTTTGGCACAGGCATGCGCAGCTGCATCGGCCGGCCGTTCGCGTGGCAGGAGACGACGCTGGCGCTGGCTGTGCTCATCCAGAACTTCAACTTTGTCATGGACGATCCTTCGTACCGGCTGCAGATACAGGAGACATTGACCATCAAGCCCAAGAAGTTCATGGTTCGGGCTATCCTTCGGGACAGACTGACGCCCTCGCGGCTCGAGACACGGCTGGCCAGCGCCTTTGCCGGCGAAGCTCCAACGCCATCGCCGGGCGTTCCTGCTGGGCACAAATCAAGACACTCTGTAGCGTCGACTTCGACAGGCCACGTCGACGGGGAGTCCGCCCCGAAGCTGGTCATATTGTATGGGTCGAATGCCGGGACGTGCCAGTTCATGGCGCAGCGGCTGGCGAGTTCGGCCGCCGCCAAGGGCTACAAGTCATCCGTCGATGCCCTGGATACCATTCGAGGGTCCATGCCCAAGAACACTCCCGTAATCATCATAACATCGTCGTACGAAGGCGAACCTCCGCACAACGCGGCCCATTTCACCCACTGGATCCAGACTCTGGAACCCGGTGCGATGAAACATGTCTCGTACGCAGTGTACGGATGTGGTATGTGACTACCGCTTTGAATGTCAGCGCCCCAAAAACGCCGATGCTAACTCCCGCAAAAAAGGTCACTCGGACTGGGTTCATACGTTCCAGAAAGTCCCAAAGCTCATCGACTCGACTCTAGAAACGCTCGGCGCTTCGAGACTTGGTCCGTTGCACTCCACCGACGCCAAAGACAGGGACATGTTTTCCGACTTTGAAGCTTGGGAGGATGACGTTCTCTGGCCCTCTATCCTGGAACGCTTCGCTCGTCCGAGCGATGCCGCCACCAGCTCCGCCCCCGGGCTGGCGCTCAGTTTCTCGACGCCAAGAGCATCCGTCTTGCATCAGAGCGTCGAAGAGGCTACTGTTGTCGCGGCACGTCGGCTCGTCGACCAAAGCGGCGGCAGCCAGGAGAAGCGACACATTGAATTGCGACTGCCGGCCAATATGCCGTATTCAGCGGGTGATTACTTGGCGGTCCTGCCGCACAACCCCAAGGAGAGCGTGTCGCGAGCCCTGCGGCGCTTTCATTTTCCACGAGATGCCTACGTTACCATCTCGTCCTCTTCGCCAACGACGCTTCCTACCGGTATGAGTCTTCCGGTGGCGGAAATTCTGAGTTCGTACGTTGAACTTGGCCAGATTGCTACGAAACGAGTAAGTAGCCCATTTCCACTGTAGAATGATGTGGGAAAAAGTACCTGACTTGTCTAGGACCTCGCCCACCTGTGCGAGATGAACAAAGAAAGCGATGAGATTCCGCAATTGAAAAGGCTGGTCGGTGAGGAATTCGACACGGTAGTCAAAGCAGGGCAGCTTTCCGTGCTGGACGTGCTGGAAAAGTTTCCTGCCTTGTGTGTGCCGTTCCATGAGTTCCTTCAAATGTTGCCCCCCATGCGACTACGACAGTAGTGAGTTTCCGTGCATCCTGTACAGGTTTCCAAGCTGGTAAATGCTAACTCTCGACAAGTTCGGTTTCGTCTTCGTCGCTCTTCGACCCCACAAAGGTCAGTCTGACGTACGGCGTTGTCAATGAGTCGGCCGTGTCCGGCACGGGACGCTTCATCGGCGTGGCGTCTTCATACCTCTCCTCCCTGGAACCGGGTGAGAAGATACAGATATCAGTGCGGCCAGCCCAGTCAGGCTTCCATCTACCGGAGAACCAGGAAGAAACGCCGATAGTGTGCATCGGCGCAGGCACGGGACTTGCACCGTTCCGAGCGTTTATCCAAGAACGTGCTACTCTTCAGGGAAGCGGCAGAAATCTCGCCCCGGCTATCCTATTCTACGGATGTCGCAACCCTTTGTCAGACGATTTGTACCGAGACGAATTTGATGCTTGGGAGAAATCCGGGGTTGTGAAGATCTTCCGAGCATACAGCGGAGACAAGGAAGCGTCGTGCGGGTGCCCATATGTTCAAGACCGCATCTGGCATGAACGGGGGTCAATCACGAATATGTGGGAGAAGGGAGCCAGGTTCTACGTCTGTGGCTCTGGGAAGATGGCGGAGGGGGTCAAGGGCGTGCTGGTCAAGATTGTCACGGAGGAGTACGAGAAGGCCGGGGAGCCGGTGACTGAAGAAGAGGCGGTTGGGCATTTCGAGAGAATCCGGAAGGAACGTTATTGCATGGATGTATTTGATTGACTGGGTGGTGTTTGTTGCCTTTAGGCCTTGGCATATTGTATTGATTCGGCGACCTGGTAGCGCCTTGAGCAATCGTTGTGAACTGCCCTTTCATCGGCGCAATGAAGAATATATTCACCATAGGATGTAGGTAGGGTCTAACAGGGACCATGGCCAAGATGGTATGTTGCCGGTGAGGCACCTTGAACACGGGATGAATGCAGGATATGACGGAAATCGGTGGCCATGTGCTTGAACGTCGTCAACCATTTGGTTTCCGCCCAAGTCAAAACTGTGCGGCGGCGTGACGATTTTTTTGCTTGTAGATTGCAATGCCACCACTCAGATATCAGGTAGTGTGACGACAACCGGCAGAATCCAGGTAGGCCAATGGCGAAGAAACAAGCCAAAAGAGTTGTTGACAAGAGTGCTTCTAATGCCCCTAGGGTAAAACACCATCGTGAATTCGTTAGTCGGCACCAGTAAGGGCAAGGCCAAAAGCCGGTCTTGCACAGATTGTCATGTGGGGGGCTGGCAAAATGAGAAATAGAATCTGGATTGCGAAGTATGTGCGGGTAAAATGGGTACGGTAAAAGGTGTGAGGATGGACAGCTGATGGGTTGCTGCCTTTTGTCGGAGAAAAATTATCATCAAGTCAGAGATCGATGGAGCGATTGAATTGCTCGCAATAAAGGGCGTCCTATGTTATGGCTATATATATATAAATAAGCCTCCAACTGTCACAATCAATCAACCGAGGCACTTTGGCCGAGTGGTCTAAGGCGCCGTGTTCAGGTGTTCCACCGGTATCATCCGGTTGTCCCTATTCGCGGTCTAGTAATAGGCGAGGGTTCGAATCCCTCAGGTGTCACACATTTTTTTCATTCTATTTTTGGCACCACTTATTCTGTGAAGTGTGTCTCCTTTTTTTTTTTAATCTTTTTCACATTCTTTGCCTCTTATTGCTTGGCCTAATTGGCTGGTTTATTAGTTCCGACTTTACTTGATATTTTCACATGTCTTGTTTTGCTTTAGTTGTCGCGCGAGTTAGCGTGTCTCACAGTATCGCAAAAACGCAACCTGCATGTGTCCATTGTATCATGGCTCAAGACAAGATCGGTTCTCGACCTTGCTAACGCGGTAATACGAGCTGCCATCACCTCATCGAGCTTCGGCCGGCCCCTTAGTCTGTCAGTCTAACTGGGTACATATGTAGCAGGTCCCTAATAGGTCGCACTGAGACGCGGTGCATCCCCACGTCACACGTCATTGATCTGCAAAGACGTCCAAGATCCAATACCATCGTACCTGGCCAATGAGGGGACGTTAACTGCAAACATGGAAAAGAATCGAATGAAGCAAGTAGCATGCTGCGGTGGGAGATGCTCCCTTCCAGAGAACGCCACTACTCCGCACTGAGCAGCTTCATGACTTCATCTTACTTCTGCCTGACATTCTGTTGATTTCTGGCTCCCAGCCTCCAGGATTCATTAGGGGCTGAACAGTTCAAGTCTAGGCATAATCGGTGGACTCAATCTCCGACCCGCTTATACTAGACTTTGTGGATGGGCAAATACAATATCGGGAAGCCTTCTGCGGGAGGGACGTGCCGCCCCATTGAGTCGGACGGGGACGAGCAGATCAAGACCCGGTTAACAGTGGGATATTGGGAGCGGCGAGGCGACTATTCAAAGCATAGGCGGAGTAGTATACCTGTGGCAGGCGTCTTCCGAGGTGCTAGCAAGGGGCGGTGGAAAACAGGAGACACGCCATCCGTGTAAGTGAGTGGTGAGTGTCGAGTGTTTTCTACTACACGCGTGGCTGGTGAACGCGGCAAGCAACAGAAAAGAGCATATGCGATGCCGATCATCCGATCGAGAGCCAAGACGCAAGCTAGCGTGTCAAGCCGCTGAGCGAAATTCCCCTGAAGTACGGAGTATTACAACCAACAATTAGTACTCCTACTGTCCCATTGGCAGGAAGAGACAGTAAGTGCGGCCTAGAGCCGGTCATCATCTACCGATCCACCCCGGAGTGACGTTTCATTTCATGTTTTGATACGTCTAGATCAGCCTTGAATGTGTCTCTGATGAGTTGGTCTTCGTTTCCCCGCTCAGGGGCAGAAGCAAAGCATCATCGGCAGATGGACCTTGGCGGGAGCTTCAACTCCTTAACACCTGGTGGCTGGTTTGAAACGCCATGGTCTTATTTTGTCAAGGCAACAAGGTAGTATTATCACTGTGGACCGAGTTGTCAACCGCTGGAGATACATCGTGGAAATCGTACGCGTCACACGTTCGGCTGCTCGCGAACAGTGGAGAATAGTCCTTTTGGTTACCACGAGTTGTCATGAGACATTGATGCTGCAATGTGCTTCCACATGTCTCTTCCAGCTAGCAACCGTCGAATCTACAACATCTACCGACATGATCTGTCTTTCTAAACCATGGATGCTCATATAAAATATGTGGCCTTTGAGAGTCTACCAAACCCATTTCTGTTGCAGAAGAGTACTATAATGTAGGACCGTCGATCGGTCAAGATAAAATGAACTGGATGTTTGGCAGACCGAAGGCCTAGGGGGGCACGCGCGCTTCAAGTCCAGGTCTTCATTTGTCATCGCCCTGTTTGACCTCGTAATTCGACCACGTAGACCGAATTAGCCATTTCCTGACACCCCTTATGCTCTAGGTCCTCGGGCACGTCTAAGTATCATAGGAAAGAGACTTGTAACTTCAGGTGACAGGAGACGTCTACTCCACCTGGGACAATGCAGCCTTAACCTCCATGTTGCAAAATTCGACAATACATGGCTGGAATAGGCACTAAACTATTACTGTCGATGCTTCGATAGGACTAGATCCGACAAGGCTCGATGCCGTGCAGGCCCAACGGAAAATTACTCCCAACAAACACCAAAATGTGCCAGGTGGGCGTAACATGTGCGTATACGTCGGCGGCAACTACGCCACCTCCCGGAAAGGGCAGAGGAAAAACTGTTCAACTTCCAAGGGCCCAATGCCCTCCAGCTTTTGAATATAAAAAGCCCTGCATATCCTCCCTACCCTGGTCCTGAATCTCCTCATCAAGCACTCGGTTTCCCACATCACGCAAGTTTGCTACAACTTTTCCCTCTGCTCTTACACTTTCACTTGTCTCTACGCTTTTCAACAACCCCCCTTCACCTTCCAAAATGAAGTTCACCGCTGCCATCCTCGTCCTTGCCGCCGCCGTCATGGCAGCCCCCTACGACAACCCCCCACCCCCAAAGCCAAACCACACCCCAGGTCCAGCTCCAGGTCCAGCTCCAGGTCCAGCCCCAGGCGCAGGAGACAAGTGCAACAACGACCAGAAACAGGTCTGCTGCGACAAGGTCATAGGTTTAGTCTGTAACCTCGGTCTTGTGAACAATTGCGGCGGCGGGAAAACGTACTGCTGCGCCGCCAATGCCCCTACTACACAGGTAAGATATCGAGGCCGCCCTGTTTACCTTTGGCCGAACCGCATGGCTCATCTGTGGAATTTAGAACGGCGGCATCCACATCCTCGACCTTAACGTTGGTAGTTGCAACAGAGTCTTCTAAATGATGCGCAAAAGTTGCAGTCACGAGATGTGCCAATGTCTATCCCCCATGTCTCATGCAGTGAATTGGCCTATGGACAAGGGGAGCAGGGAAAGCCAGAACCTTCATTTGTATTTTCTTTTGTGGATACGCTTGTGGTGATGAAGATGTCGTTGCACAGTGGGCTGAATACAAATTGGTGGCCAGTATATATCTCCCTATGCGGTGGCGAAAGGGGCTCGGCGCGAGAGTCTCTCATGGCTGCTGCCTCCATAGGAAATACCAGTTCATACAAACAACACCGTTGGAGTGCATGATTTGTGTGATGGCTTTGAGCCCATTCGAGATCTATGTATGTGCTATGGGACATGTAGAAGTGATCGTGAATAGTACCGTCCGTACCACCCATGCGGTCCTGAAAGTCACACCACAAGCGCCAGATGGATGTCGCTCCTGGGCCCTTTTCACAACTAAGATGTCATGGACACTGTGGCAGCACTGTTGTCTACCAACTCCTGATGTGTGCCGGGTTTTAGGGTGTCCAGGATCCATGCAAGTTGAAATTCACTACCTAACACCACCCAGAGCCCACGGATAAGCTGGAGGCAAGCTGGAGGCATCAAGATCGTTGCTGATTGAATCATCTCTGTCGATAAGCTTCCGTCTCCTCGTCTGGAATTATGATCAAGCACAGTCATTTCGTGCTGTGCTTCCGTTGGTGCAATCAAACTTTTGCCCTTATACGGTTGGCCCAGTTGCCGTCCAAGTACTTGGCAGTATTCAAAACTTGTGCAATAGTATTAAGCGGATATGTACATCTTTTTGTTTTCTCTCTATTCATGGGTTTGGAAATCCGAGTCCTGAGTAGCTTGCCCAACGCCAATTGCCCTTGTTTAGTTTTGATACTGCACTCGCCCTTGCGAGATATTTCCTTTGCTTCCGCAATTGGTAGCGTTTGGATGCATTGAGGGTGTAATGTCCCTGCCACGCAGGTCAGACATTCCCAGGAGAAAGCAGGAAGAGGGTTGCATACGAATATTCCATGCAGAATAAAACACGTCACATGCTCTGAAGCTCAAGGTAGCACGTCGTAAAGATCATTCCACCACATCATATCTTCAAGCTCCCCCTCATCCAAGTTGGCATGGAAATACTGTTCTCTCCGGGGAGACCTAATCTTTCGGTGGATTTCTCCAGCTGTTTTCCAACCCAGATAACCAGCCATTTCCCAGTCAATAAGTCCAACAATCTTGTCGTCGTTTACGATGCAGTTACATGGCGTAAAGTCGTTATGCATAAAACTCATATCTTGGTCAACGTTTGCTGAGAAGAGAATGTGTGCCTCTCGAGGGTTCAAGCGACCACTGGTCAGGATATTCGGATCGGGAACGATATGATCACGCGTCTCACGACTACTCGGCGCTTTGATAGCATGTAACTGTCGGAGAATCTCCCGTGCTTGTAATTTGAAGGAATTTTTTTGGACCTCTGACAAGTACGGCAACGCAACGTTGAGACATACACCGGGAAGTCTCTCTTGGATCAACACCGCGCGACCGTTGATCTAAAGTATCATAAGTAAGAATTATCTCCAAGTAGTTTATGAGAGCTGTACCTTGCCAGAAAAATAGATATCAGGCACATTGACCCCATCTAGGACGCTTTTAGCGATAGTAATTGCCTGGACTTCGTTGGCATCGGCGTATGAGTAGTCGATTTTCTCATGTTGGTGTCGGTGGCTTGATTTCACAATGACACTGCCAAGGGCAAAAACATCTCGACCTTCCTCTGCGGGAAAAATCATGTTTGATTCCGCACAGAGTCCAATTACTGCAGCCCAATATTGTATAGACTCTTGAGAGCTAGAGTTGATGTGCTGAACATCGACTCGGAAGTCGTCCGGTCTCGGAGAGTACCTGCCATAGAGCGGTATATCCGCATACAGATCAGATTCAGGAATGTGTTTCGGGTTCGTTGTATACGGATTCATAATCTCAGTCGCTGTGCTTATGAAATTTATGTTCAAAGGTTCATGGGTATAATATTTGGAAGTGATGGGAAAGAACTGGAGTTGAAGCTGAGTCGTTGAAAGAGCTAGATTTCGCGTCCAACGTTTCGGGCATCACAGCTTCAGACAAGTCGGCGACCAATGAACCAATAGAGTCTCCCCACTACGCGCCGAGTGGATTTGTTAAAATGTGTAAGCACCGCTCTGGTCAGTACGGGATCATGGAGTCAACCTCCATGATCCAACGAAGCGTGAAAGTTGGAACATGACCAGCACGGCCACTGCCGGCAGGGTGCTACGCCAATGACTACGAATCTCGAAGCGCCAGGCCATGAATTCCTGATGACCAGCCAAATTCCAGACAATATCAGACAGCACATTAGCTTCTCGGCGACTAAGATGCAGGTTGGTCGGTAATACTTTGCCCTGCCGCCGTGGGGACTTGGGTATATGAGGAGAACAGGTCTGCATCTCCCTTCTGCATTTTATCTGCGACTTCATCTTCTACATCTTCACCATCTACTTACTAGCATTATCCAACAGCAGTCTTATCAGAGTCAACAAGGCCAAGAGATGCTCCGCCTGCGAGCAGTGGATAAAGACCACCGGGGGAGACCACAACTGTCCAGGCAAGCCTACTTAAGAATCGGCTCTCTCGCGGCTGACGAAGATCATAACAGTGTTCTAATGCTCCGTTCAGCCACGTCGGTTCAATTTGTCAAGCAACTTGGTATGTTTATTTTGGCGAGCAAGCAGGGTGTATTCTAGTTTTACAGCTCTAAACTTTTATGAAAAAGGGCTCAAAATCAGTGTCCTGCTTGACGCCTTCGTTCTATGCCGCGGCCCCTGGCAAGTGACAACTACACGTGGTCTTAATTACCTCGGAGCCACGGGTGGCGAGAAATAAATCGTGGTATATAAAGCCGTATCCGACTCTAATAATATTCCCCTTTACCAGGCACACCCTCTTCGCATCTTGTAAAAGCCATCTCAAAGTCAATCATCCATTACAATGAAGCACCTCAATATAGTTCTTGCGGCATTTGTTGGCATAAGCAGTGCTCGCTCAGTCCTCACTGCCCGACAAGAAGATGTTAGTAGCTGCTAGAAAGCGATGCCGTTGACAAGGCCATATACAATGCCAAAGTCAATCGCTAACATGGTCCTCACAGAACAAGGTGACGCCTGAGAAAATGTGCGCCTAGTTTGAGATAGACTCGATTTACCGACAGGGCTCGACCAGAGGTGCCGATCTGACGCACAGAAATACATTGGCAACCAGTTAGAACTCGGGATGATCTCGTTCATAAATAATACTTCTGTTACGCGACCTTCTAAACCGTCCTACCTAAATGCGATAATACTATAAGGGAAGAGCCCTTTTTTATAAAAAAAAATAATACTTTGATTAAAGCATCCTTCCAAAACTCTGGTATTCAAAGCCCTACTCGAAACTACTACTGCTCTTTTCCAAATGGCATGTATTTTGGCGCCTTCACCCCATCGCAAGAGTGGCGCACGACATACGGACTATTATGCGCCTTGTCACTGACAATAACCTGGCCAGAAGGAGTAGTGACGGTGAAATAAAACCCGCCTCCGTACTGCGCTTGCCCGTAGACAAACCGAATAGGCACGTAGGTGTCGGCTGGAACATTGACCTTGGAGCTAGCCTGGCCCGCGATGTGATCGGGCTGGTTGTATCTAGCCTTTGCATCGGCGTTGTCGTCCGTCCAGCCCTTGTAGGCCTTTGCCCCTGTCCACACGAACACGGCGTCGTTTGCGTACGGGATGTTGATGCTGTACGTGCCCGCCTCGCAGGCGTAGAAGTAGGCGTGGTGGTTGAGAGCGAAGTAGTCGAGCTTGAGGTCCTTGGTAGAGCCGTATATTCGCCCGGCCGGGTCCTTTCCGCCCTTTTCGCCGTAAAGGCCCCCGACGTAGCGGGTGGTGCCGACGTACAGGGGCTTCACGCGCTTGTATGTGTCCGGATGGAAGTTGGAGTACGTCTTGTCGCCGTTGTGGGCTGAGTTGTTGTAGTATGCCCAGTCGAATCCGAGGTTGTCGCATGCTGGCGGCGCAGGGCAACCGGTGGGCGTGGGAGTAGACTTGCTCGTGGTCGTGGTGGTTGTTGGCGTGGTAGCAGTGGTGCAAGCTCCGGCGGTGGTGACAGTTACAGTGTTTCTCTCGGTGATAGTTTGAGTTTCCGTCACTGTCTTGGTTTCTGGGCAAGTATCATGACGAGCCTGGAGTGCCCGATTGACATCTAGCCCAGTTCCAATGCCGGCAATAGCCAGTGTTAGGGCGATAACCTCGGCGGAGGTGTAGCGCATCTTGAGGAAGTGAAGAGACGGTAGTGCAAAATAGGCAGTTTTGGGGTTTATTGAAGCTCAAGCTTGAATGTGTGAGTCCTGCGAGACCCCAAGCATTGATCCATGGCGCGATGAATGCGTCTTTTTATAGTCGCACCCGACCAGACTGCTTGAAGATGTCAAGCCAGTCGTAAATGGCGGAGATGAATTGCTCACATGTTGCGCCCGTCATCAGTTGAGGGTCTCAGTTGGTTGCTGACAGAGTACTTGCCGACATGAAAATCAACTCTAATTAGTTGCGAAAAAGGAACAAGGGGGATGTAGCTACCAACCGTTGGGCCGAGGGTGCGACACGACATCTGCACAATACCCAAGACTGTCCAGGTCATGCATATCACAGCCAGCCACCAACGCCTCAACGGAGTCTTACTACTTTTGGTGTCTCATTATCATTCCCCGAAAAGGTGCGAAATGTGCATTAGACAACAAGATGAGTTCGAAAAACCGAGGGTTCAGCTGCTTATAAGCATATCTTGACTCTGACATGCAGCAAATATTGAGACAAGATTCCGGCCGACATGCAGCACGACCTTGACTGACGTAGTATTTCTGACAACTTCCAAGTAATTAAGCATCTCAAGAAATATGGGGTAACTAATTGCGCAACAGAATTTTTCCATGACGTACCTGAGCCCTTGCGTCCAACTTCCATGCAGCGACACATTTAGGCAACGTAGTCTGCTTTATTTCCATGACAAACCGGTCGTCTCTGCCTGCAATCGGTATGATTTGAGTCTTTTTGGATGCTTAGGTCGAGGCATAATCCTCAAATACGTTCAATCCCGTACGTTATCTGATGTTGGACAAGATTTATCTGACATCATGTTCTGACAGGGGCTCCATAGAGGCCTTGGAGCTAATAGTTTAATTCACCCAACTACAGTCTTGGCTATCAAAGGTCATTGGTTTCCTGAGGCTCTCTGCACCAAATAGTATTTATTTAGAAAACAATGGTGAACCTAGTGCCGTAAGGCCTCATGATCGTCGCCTCGTGCAACATCCGAAGGGCGTGATATTTTCCAGCGGACAATAG